>NC_045777.1:2122500-2456785 GCF_008692025.1 Phocoena sinus | reverse complement strand
AGCTGAAAAGTTTTCCAGCAGGGCAGGAAGGACTTCTCCTGGATAACTAACTCCTGCTCGACCTTCTGCCCTCACCTAGAAGACCTTGCT
The DNA here is from genome assembly GCF_008692025.1 of Phocoena sinus. NCBI lineage: Eukaryota > Metazoa > Chordata > Mammalia > Artiodactyla > Phocoenidae > Phocoena > Phocoena sinus. The sequence goes on along the minus strand of NC_045777.1, from coordinate 2,456,695 downwards.
TTGTTTGTGCTGGCAAAGGCCACACATGTTATTATAATAATTTGTTAAACCACCTGTACTTCCTGTGGAATGGTGAGCCCAGGTAAGCTAGAGATGTGTATGTTCCTGGGGTGAGGAGATGGATGGATGCTTAACATGAGGACCAGCTGGTAGCAGGTTGTCAGTCAAATCTGTGAATGGTCTATTTAAGGCAGAACCCAACCTGAGTTACAAAAGGGCACAAACTGATTCCTTCATGTAATAAATCTATCTCATCACTCCCCTCCATCCCAAGAAACGTCCAGAGCATGCACACATTCACTCATCAGAGATTAGTCAGAACAACTGTGTACAAACCAAACGTGACTTCCACAACATCCCGTTCGGAAGCCTTCCTTGGCCCCCAGACAGGATGTGTTCTTAGTTCTCTGAATCTGCTGGTCATCTCGTCCCAATTTTTTCCAACCACTTATCACAAATACAATGTGTTATAATTTTGTGCATACTTGTATTATCTGCCCTGCTAGGTTAGAAGATTTTTAAACACAAGGTCTGGTTCATCATCTTCCTGTCCCTCAAAAGTGCCCAGCACAGAGCCAGAGCGGAGGAGAAATTCAAAACTGTTTGTTGAAAGAATTCATTGGTGAACTTGACTGCCAATCACTCCTGGCACCGCCCCCAACCCTATATCTCTTGGGTCTGATTCTTTCGGTGCTGTGTCATCTTCATCTCTCACATTCCTTTTCCCTCTTTTCTTGCTTTGCAAGAACCACTATGAAAGTCTCAATTAACTACTGGGCTTGGGTGAGATGTTCTTGTTAACCAAATGAATGGGTGATTAAAGTTAACTGAAGAGTTATCGGCAAACATTTTTCTGGCTGCCACGAAAATCCTCATTGCTGAACATCTTTCTAAGTATAGAAGTGCCCATCTGTCTTAGGAACAGCCGTATAATGAACATAACTGAGTTTCTCCTTGGTGGTTGAAGATCGTTATCTGATCATCACTTCTCACAACAGGTGCTTTCCCAGGCCGTCCCCGTCCCCCTCAACGCTGTGGGCGCTCATCTCCTACAAACTTCTTTTCTTAAAGGATCGTACGGCCGTCAGGCACTTCTTATCCTAAATGTAAGGCAACAGTCACCCGCCCATTTTAATCCAACGCTCTATGAGAATGTGGAGTAGCGTGTCCCAAATGAAAGGCCAAAATGATTCTATGAAATTTACTTTGTAAAAACCACAAAAGAAGTTGGCCCATACCATGGACCCAAACCTGCCTCCTCGCTTAGAGAAAAAACACCTATTGTGTTCATGCCTCAGGTGACCATTAATTTAGAGAAGGTGGGGACCACGCTCCAGCCCCGGGGGGGTGGTGGTGGGGGAAATAAATCTTGATTAGTTCAACCAATCCTCTGGAGAGGGATCCATTTAGGAGTTCCTAAAACAATTGGCATATGTGACCACAGGGATTGGAATCGAGGCATGAAGGACAGTCTGCTGAGGGGCTTCTGGAGAAGGTTTTCTACCTCTTAAAAGGAGGCACAAGACTGTCCTCTCTTCCTGCCCTTGGGTGATGTTTTCTAAGAATGAGATGCTAGGTGCTGTCGCAGCCACCTTGTGACCATGAGGGGCAGGTCCTGGAATTAACGCCAACAGGACGGCAGAGCAGAAAGGTGAAAAAACCTTGTCCTTAAGTATGTCACTGCTCACCAGGTCAGCCATCCTGGAATCTCCAGAATTTCCCATTTTGGCTTTAGGATATTAAGTTAGTCTTTTGTGACTCAGCCCTGAAACCTTAACTGGTGCACAACTCTTCTCTTCTAGTCTCCAAGTAGAAGGCAGTGGGGAATAAAGAGAGAAGCACAGTCTGGACGCTTAAAGTGTTCTAAGCAGCCTGGCTCTGGTTAGTTATACTTTATTTATATTTTTAATATTTTTAATTCTCTAGGGGGATTTTCAGCCACGGTTTCTAACCTGCAGGGGCTCTCCCACACCACCCTGGCCATCTGCCTGGCTCCGTGATGCTTTCCTCACTCCTAAACCTCCAAGCTGAAAGCTTCATCTTAGAACCTCACACCGGGATCCTGAACAAGCACATCTGTCTGCCCAGACCTCCACTCTCATCACGAGGTGGTAACTCCTTGCTGACTATAAGCCCCTGAACAATCTCAGAGCCTGCAAGACAGCCTCACAGGATGGTTACAGCCCGTGCGTGAGGAGGCTGCTCCCCAAGTGTGGGTGTCTCTACTGGTCACTCTGCTTGAATGGAAGGAGTTGGAAGTCCAACAAATCATAAGACATATTTCTTTCCCCTTTGTTCTCCAGTTTAAAAATTTTTAAATTTACATACAGTGAAATTCACCCTTTTTGTGTCCGATTCAATGAGCTTTTCCTCGTGCATTACCTCTCACAGAGCAAGTCCGGCGTCCTCAGCTCCAATTTGTATTCAAGGCCTCCACCTCCTAATCTATGGTGACCTCTTTCCTCCTATAGTTTTGCCATGAAAATGGTGTGATATAAGATGGATGGAGCCTTTGCGTCTGGCCCTCTGTCATTAACCACAATGCGTTTGAAGTTCATCCCTGCTGTGTAAGCATCAGTTCAAGCCTTTTTTTCGCTGAGTAATATTCCACCATCTGGATGTGCCAAAGTGTGTTCGTCCAACCACTCCGTCACTGAAAGCTATCTGGACTGTCTCAACAAGCTTGGGGAGGTCACGAATAACACTGCTATAAATATTCACATACAAGTTTTACATGAACGTTCATTTTTATTTTTCTAGGGCGACTTCAAGAAGTAGGAGTCCTGAGGACTTCCCTGGTGGTGCAGTGGTTGAGAATCCACCTGCCAGTTCCGGAGACATGGGTTCAAGCCCTGGTCCGGGACGATCCCACGTGCCATGGAGCAACTGAGCCCGTGTGCCACAACTACTGAGCCCGCATGCCACAACTACTGAAGCTCGTGCGCCTAGAGCCTGTGCTCCACAACAAGAGAAGCCACGGCAATGAGAAGCCTTAGCACCGCAACGAAGAGCGGCCCCCCACTCGCTGCAAGTAGAGAAAGCCCACGTAGCAATGAAGACCCAACGCAGCCAAAAATAAATAAATAAATACATAAATAAAATTAATTTTTTAAAAAAGGAGTCGTGGACCAGATGGTTGTTGTATGTGTAACTTTTTATGAAACTGCTGTCCTGTTCCACGTTCCCACCAGCAATGAACAGGTGTACCTGTGGCACCAGATTCTTACCAACACTTGTTATCATCAGTATGTTTCATTGTGTCCATTTGAACAGGTGTTATTAGCAATATCTCATCAAGGTTTTAAAGGGTGCTTAATACCAGGGGTTAAAGGAAAGAGTGGCTGCAGAGAGTAGGGGACCCAGGCACGTCACCGTGGTCGTGGCACCATGATCAGTGGTGTCCCCTCTGAGCAGTGGATTTTAAAGTCAGATCAAACAGGAAAGAAGCATTTCCTTGAAATAAAAGGCTCTCACATTGTAATGTGTAATATTCCCCCAAGAAATAATCTCCCTAGTTTTTCCAACTGAGCTTTGGGAAGTCAGCCTCAGGTAGGTGACAAGGCAGTTCTTAGCAAGTGAGGTATATCAAGAGGACACATTTCTAATATCCGAGGATGAGAATGCGATGTGAGAGCTCCCAGGAGGGCAGGCCCCCAGCCTCAGAGCGTTCCAGTTTTAGGAAAGCAGACGGGTGTGTAAGGGACTCCGTCGGGCACCTGTGGGTCAATTTGATGAAGGGGCTGGGGGAGGGGGTGCACTGCGGACCCACCGCCCAGATGTTCACAGGCTCCCAGCACCCGACCACACAGTGGAGGTCAGGTGGGCACAAAATAGGGATGGTTAGGGGGCGTGTTGTGTGCCTCCGTGGCCTCCTCCACCAGAGGCTCTGGTTCAGCAAAGCGGCTCAGGGAACAGACAGCAGGGCAGCGACCACAGGTGGAGCTGGCTTCCCAGATGGGGCTCAACCCAGGCAAGCAAAGCCCTCTGGTTGCTTCAAGGCTTCACCACATGCGCTGGCATCTACTTCCTGCCAGCTGTCCTGTCCACACGGAAACCCACCTTCCTGATGGAGTGGTGGGGCTGAGGTAGCCCAGTCCTTGGATCCTGGGGAAGGACTCGTTTCACATGCACATAGTAAGGGGGCGCTTGAGAGTGTGGCTGATCCATGAATATTAAAAATAAAATATGCTGATGAATGAGAAATTTGTTTGCAGCGGGAGTGCTGGGTTCAGCTAGACCAGCTCTCACAGCTTAATTACTGCAATTGGAGTGTGGTTTCACAAAGGACCAGGGTGTTTTGACATGCATTGATCTGCCATCATGATCTGAGGCTTTCAGAGATGAATACCCACCCCATCCCCTTTCTGTCTGTATCAGGGACACGTCAGAGCCATCGACGTTCAGCCACCTCGTATTGATAAGCAGGGAAGCTAAAAATGCCTGTGATGGCGTGATTGATCATTGCATATTAACTAAGGTTATTAGAAAAGGAAAATATGATGCTTCCCTCGCCTCCACACGGCGCTCAATTTGACTATCTATCTTCCTCCTGTCCCTGGGTCTCTGTTCTCTCTGGGTCCGTTTTCGCCCCTTTTCTTTTCTTTTTCCTCAGTGAATTACAGTCAATTAGACGATGAACAAAATGGACTTTCCAGTGCCCCCTGAGGACACTTCCTCTTGGGGAGAGCTGTTCCAAAGCAAAACCGTAGCAGGTTGACTTCAGAAAACCGCAGAGAACCAGAAGAGGAACCAGAGATGCCCCAGCGCCTTCCCGGGGATTCAAACTCTCACCAATTCCCCTGCCTGGACTTGGGTATCCTTTGTGTCCGCTTGGTTTTAGCAGAGATGGGTCTTGAAGCAGGCCCTGTGTTCTGCACATTTCCCTCAGTTTGTGGGACGGAAGAAGGACAGGAGAAAAGTCTCCACCCACTGGCAGACAGAGGACGAGAAGCCTGAACCTCAAGCATCAGAGTCCCCATCGCGCCAGCCTCACGGTGTATCCTGTGTTCTGCTTCCCTGGGGCATAGCTCCATCCTGTGTTCTAGGAAGTCTCCCTTGAAACAAAATAAAAGAACCCCAGCAACGCCTTATTCTTTCCCTCCTTAAGCATTTAGTGAGCACCTGCTGTATGCACAGAGCTGCAGGAGGGCTGTGGGGACTGGGGACAGGAAGGACCCAGGGGACCTGTGACCTGACAGAGGAGTGGATCCGGGCTCGAGCTCTGGAAGGAGACGTGCTGCCTCTGAGCCCCGGCCTCCTCACCTGTAATGTGGGGACAGGGCATCCGTGTCCCTGGTGAGACGTGCATTTGATGATTTCCCTTGCACCCGGAAAGCCCAGCAAGTACTTTGCCCACAGCAGTGACCTGGCCACTGAGTTGACAAAGTAGACAGTCAGTGAGGTACCAGCTTGGTTTCTGCCACCTGGTACCCCGCCACGTGCCATGACGGCCAGGTACCCACAGCTGAGTGTCTCTTGGACCATGCCTGCCTCTCACTGAATAGCCAGGGCTCAAGACGCCTGCCTGGAAAGGCCAGAATCCTCTTGAAGCAACACCTACTCTAGTGACCTTTGACCAAGTGTGTGGCCTCCTGGAGCTTCGATTCAGGCACCTGTAATACAGCTGTGACAAAAGTCATCTCACAGCCACTGTGGTCAGAATTAAATGGAACTTTATATGCACCGTGTAGCCAGGGTCCGGCAAAGTTTGCTTTCAACCCAGCCCCTTCGTTCTTGAAGTAGCAAGGAGGCAGGCTGCCCAAACTGTGAGGTGGGAGTTTCTTCTAGGCATCTAGGAAAGGGTTCTTTTGCTGTACTTGTCTGACAGGAAGGAGGGGGGTTCAGAAAGGAGGCACATGCCAGGAGAAGAGAGTCCCCCACGCCGGCTCCCAGGGCAGTGCTGAATTTGGGAGATCCTGCTGGAAATGGTCTTCCGTTACTCAGAGGTGCACCGTAGTATCACGGGGTGACACACATCTGTCATTGGTGTGTATGTTTCTCTTTGATGGTTAAATTCAGCACATGGTGTCAGCAGCCCCCTTGCTGGTCCTCCAACGTGCTGAGCTGCCCCAGGGTCCCGAGGCCTGCATTCTTTCTGTCTGGAACTCTCTCTCTCTGATGCTCACGTGACTGTACCTCCTTCGAATCTCTGCTCAGATATTGCCTTGTCTGTGAGGTCCCTCCAGGGCCATCACAGCTGCCGGTCCATGCCCTGTGCTCTGGCCTGGTTCCCTGGAGCGCTTCTCACCCAGAGCATATGTGCTTACTGGGTTTACTGCTTTTCTCCTCTCCCTGGGATGCCATCTCTGGCAGCTGGGGTTGTGCCTGTCCTGTTGGCTGCGTCCGCAGGCGGCCTCGTGCTGTTTGCTGAGTGATGGAGGATTGCCATGTCCTCCACCTCCACCTGGTTCTGTCCACGTGGAGCTATGCCCCGTGTTCATGGTGAGGCACCCGTCTCCCCATCATGTGAGTGTCTGGGGGTGATGGGGGCGGGGACAAGGAGGTCTGAGCAGGTTCACAAGCTCTTGTAACTGAGGGGCTTGGGCCCTGACTGTAGCCCCAGGTCCAAACCAGCAGGATTCAGCCCCACAAGTGAGACCTGCAGGATTGGGCCCCAGCCTACACAGAACCTGTGCGTGTGTCCTGGGGTGGCCCTAGCAAAGGACCACAGACTCGGGGGCTCACACAACAGAAGTGAATTCTCCCATCGTTCTGGAGGATAAACTTCTGAAATCAGGGTGTGGCCAGGGCCAAGATCTCGGGGAGGATCCTCCCTACCTCTTCTGGCCTCTTAAGCCCACGTGAATCCAATCTCTGCATCCATCTTCACTGGGCCTTCCCTTCTTCCCCGTCTCTCCTCTGTGTCACTTATAAAGACAGCTGTGATTGGATTTGGGGACCCTCTGTATAATCCAGGGTGATCTCATCTCAAAACACTTAATTAAACCTGCAAAGATCTTTCTTCCAAATAAGGTCACACTTCAAGTTTCCAGGGGTTAGAATGTGAGCCCACCTTATGAGGGGTCACCATACACTGTTCTGTGTATCCAACACAATTGCTAACGTCCAGGAGACACCAGTGGTTGTGCCCTGCGTGGTGTGACCCCCTTGCCTTCCGCCCACCCACAGGGAGTTACACTGACTTACAAAGGTAAAGGGAGGTAGCTTTATCCCCATTTCACAGGTAAGGAAACTGAGGGTCAGAGAACATAGGACCAGCCTATGGCAAATCCCAGAATTCAAGTCTGGGTGACTCCCTCAGCCATGTTCCAAAATCCCCAGCCTGAGCTGTTTCTTCAGATGGAGGATGAGGCCCAGAGGCTCTGAAGCTGTGGCAGACACAGAGCAGACACAGAGCCGAAATCCCTTTACTTCCAGGTTTTTCTGACGATGAGCTGCCGCCTCCCCTGGGACCATAGCAGGTGGAGCAGCTGCAGGGTCAGATGGTACCACACACTGGGCTACAGCTCAGCAAATATTCCTTCCCCTCTCCCTTGGGGCCAGTGTACTGTGTGGCCCCACTGAAGTAGGGCTGGGACATGCGACGTTTAGGCTTCTGGAACGTAAGCAGGGACAACGTGTCATTCCTGAGCCAAGACTTGACAGCACCTGACTCTCCCTCACGGCCAGCTGTGCTCCTGTTGTTGCCCCTGGTAACCGCAAGTTCAAGGATGGAGCGGGGTCGTGAGCAGAAGTCAACCCAGGATGCAGCCCGGAGCCTGGAGCCTGGAGCCTGGAGCCAGGAGATGAGTCCAGCCTCACCCACCCAAGGATCCGGGCAGCTGCCTGCCCACTGGTGAGTGAGAAAGAAACACTTGTTGCTTCAAGGCTCTGGGTTTTGGGGAGGTTTGTTACTCAGCATTCTTGTAGTAGCTGCTGATTGATACAGACGGGTCTAAGCTTGGATAGTTAATAGATATGGAATGTACCTCAAAAATAATATTGATGGAGCATCCCCTGATCCAGAAAAAGAGCACAGAGTGAAATCCAAAATAGATGACTCCATGTTGACTGGAAACCGGTACTCAAGCTAGCTCTTTACAAGTTAAAGGGAAATTTGAATTTGAGACAAGACAGTCTCAAATTCAAGATGGAACAGTCTTTGGATGAGGACTTTTGAATGAAATACCAGGGTGTCTATAAGCCACTTTCTTCTCCACCCAACTTTTGAAAGTTTTTTGTGTACCTCTAATACTTAACTGACGTTAGATTGTTCATATCAGTTGATAATCCGATAGGGTCTTTGAAGAATATCCGATTTACATGTGACTCAGTTGACAAACACAGTCCTTCCACCAAAGTCAGCCTCCACAGAAAACTTTCTTCCCACATTTAGTTCTAATGTGTGGATTAATTTTGTTTAGGAGTGACAGCTATCTGCTTTCTCCTTGTAATAAAATAATTAAATTAGTTTTTGCCCTCCTATTTGTTTTTTTTTTTCAGGGTAATCCTTTCATTAAAAGCCATGTAATGTTTTCCTGTTCTGTTATCTGCTATATTTCAACTTCTGTATTTTCTCTGCTCTCCTGTCACGTTTCTCATTAAATTTCCCCTTTTTATTCTCTCATTGTGATGGCTTTTTACATTTTTTTTCCCCCAACACAAGCTTTGAACTAAAAGACTGGAAAACTATGTTATTTGGAATGAAAGGATGTGGAGTGTCACACATTTGCCAGCTAATGTGTTACTTCTTATGTTTTAATTTTTCAGAATGATTGTTTATGAACAAGGTCTTTTGTTTCTTCCAGGCTGGTCTGGTTCTCCGGACCCATCCTTCACAGGAAATGATAATCCTCTGATAACATAATCATCACCATGGCAACCGGACGCAATGTCTCAAACAGGATTAGGACTTCAAGGACCCAGATTTGCGTTTTTACCCACTCCTGAAGCGGCAGGCTGCACCTCCACTGGCCCCACTCCACAGCACGGTGTGTGAGAGGCTCTGGAGGGCTGCAGGACGGCTTCCCAAGCTGAGAACAGCCAGTCGGGGCAAACCATTGTGAATTCAGAACCCGCTGTGCTCCACCGGCATCGGACACAGGCACGAAGCGAAGTGAACGGCTTTTCAGTTTTTTCAAATCTGTGTTTTGTTGTGTCATCCTGCCTCGCCGCCACCCCTCCCACTGAGGAGCGGTATTTTAAAACACAGGTGAGCATTTCTTAGGTGACGGCCAGGCAGGAGCACAATGTCTGGAGCCATCGGCACCCTCTTCTAACTCAGGGTCAGCTGGTCTAGCTAAAGCTAGGGGAGAACTGGCGGACAGACTGATGTGATTCTAGGGTGAGAAAAGGACAGCACTGCCCCTCCAGCTCAGTGGACGATGACGTGGGGATGACCGTCTGCATTAAGAGCCCCAAATCTGGCGCTAGACCGAGTGGTTTGAACTTCTGCTTTTGAGCTTTGACCAGTTACTTAGCTGAGTAGTGTCTCCGTTTGTTACAGTGGTTAAAAAAAAAAAAAAAGATTGGATTGAACTACTCAGCATGTTCAGGAGGCCAGCAAAGGAAGCCCAGGGGCAGGGAAGTTGGTGCAGGCTGGGTCCGATGGGCATAAGTGCTCAGGAAGTCCACAGAAATGGTCCACATTCTCAGAGGCCCGGTCTGGGTCCTCTAGGCATCCCCAGCAGGTGAGGCAACTGCCTATTTCACAGATGTTGAAACTGAGGCTTAAGGAGCTTCCGTGAAGCTCCATCCAGGTCACAGAGCTAAAAGCAGTAAGTAATGGCTCAAATGCAGACGTCCCCAGTCAAGCACTGGGCTCGGCCAGTGCCTCAGAGGACCCTGAAGGGCACTAACAGCTCTGAGGCAGTAGGTAGCTGATACAAACCCAGCACATTTACTGTTCATTAAGCACCTCGTGTGTCAGCCGTGGCACCTGGTACTTTACAGGCTCAGCTCTGGTCTAACCATGATGTCAAATGCAGTTGTCAGTATTCTTATTTGTGCAGATAAGGGTGTGTGCCTTACACAGGAGAGTTTATAAGCAGGAGAAGCTGGGTTTGAACCCAGAGCAGTCTGCCACCAAAGTCCCTCCTCTTCCCCCAAGCCACCTGTCCCCACACTGCCATGTCCCCTGGAAATTCACTACGAACGGAAAGCATGTGAGTGTCTAAAAGTAAACACATGCGCTGGGCATTCTATTTGCAGCTGCCCGTTGGGGTTTTATCATGTTGGCTCATCTTCCCATGATGCTGCGTAATGGGATCACTCCAAACAACCCCACACCCGGGATGCCTAATCCACTGTGCATCCTTTGGGATTACCGGATTCCCACCACGGGGGGGAGTGACCATCATTCTCCACTGCAAGTCGCCGGGCTGAAATCACTCACCTTGTGGCCTAAGTGGAATGTACCTGCAATGGATCAGGTTCATCCAGCTCCTTCTGTTCTCAATAGGCTGCTCAGCACATTCTGGCCCCTCCTGGCTGCCCACGAAGGTGTCTAAATCTGCCCTATTCCCCTGATGAGCCGCTGACCTGACGTGGGTTTTCTTTGTCATCGTATTGAGCACAGTAACAAGTAGGACGAGTAAATATTTGTTGATGAATGAATAAAAAAGGGTACATACAGGGAGATTTTCAAGTGCAAAAGCTCATATGTGCATACCAGGGCTTCTCGACTTTGGCTGAATGTTAGAACCACCTGGGGTGTTCAGAAAAATACAAGTGATCAGGCCCCACCCTGGACCAATCAAACAGAGACTCTGAAAGATGGCTGGGTGAGGTTTCTCTTTTAATACTCTCTGGGTGAGGGAGTTTGGTTCAAGATGGCGGAGTAGAAGGACATGCGCTCACTGCCTCTTGCGAGAGCACCGGACTCACAACTAGCTGCTGAGCAATCATCGACAGGAAGACACTGGAACTCACCAGAAAAGACGCCCCACATCCAGAGACAAAGGAGAAGCCGCAGTGAGCCGGGAGGAGGGGCGCGATCACAATACAATCAAATTCCATAAACGCTGGGTGGGTGACTCACAAACTGGAGAACAGTTAAATCACAGAAGTCCACCCATTGGAGTAAGGTTCTGAGCCCCACATCAGACTTCCCAACCTGGGGGTCCAGCAATGAGAAGAGGAATACCCAGAGAATCAGACTTTGAAGGCTAGCAGGATTTGATTGCAGGACTTCCACAGGACTGGGGGAAACAGAAAGTCCACTCTTGGAGGGCACACACATAGTGTGTGCATCAGGACCCAGGAGAAGGAGGAGTGACCCACAGGAGACTGAACCAGACATATCTGCTAGTGTTGGAGGGTCTTCAGGAGAGGTGTGGGGCAGGGTGGCTGTGGCTCACCGTGGGGACAAGGACACTGGCAACAGAAGTTGTGGGAAGCACTCCTTGGCGTGAGCCCTCCCAGAGTCTGCCAATAGCTCCACCAAAGAGCCTATAGGCTCCAGTCCTGGGTTGCCTCAGGCCAAACAACCAACAGGGAGGAAACTCAGCCCCACCTATCAGCAGACAAGTAGATTAAAATTTACTGAGCTCTGCCCACCTAAGCAACATCCAGCTCTACCCACCACCAGTCCCTCCCGTCAGGAAGCTTGCACAGGCCTCTTAGATAGCCTCATCCACCAGAGGGCAGAAATCAGAAGCAAGAAGGACTACAGTCCTGCAGCCTGTGGAATGAAAACCACATTCACAGAAAGATAGACAAAATGAAAAGGCAGTGGACTATGTACTAGGTGAGGGAACAAGATAAACCCCCAGAAAAGCAACTAAATGAAGCAGAGATAAAGAAAGCTGGAGTAGCAATACTCATATCAGATAAAACAGACTTTAAAATAAAGAATGTTACAAGAGACAAGGAAGGACACTACATAATGATCAAGGGATCAATTCAAGAAGAAGATATAACAATTATAAATATATATGCACCCAACATAGCAGCACCTCAATACATAAGGCAAATGCTAACAGCTATAAAAGAGGAAATAGACAGTAACACAATAATAGTGGGGGACTTTAACACCTCACTTACACCAATGGACAGATCATTCAGACAGAAAATTAATAAGGAAACACAAGCTTTAAATTAAACAACAGACCAGATAGATTTAATTGATATTTATAGGACATTCCATCCGAAAACAGCAGATTACACTTTCTTCTCAAGTACACACAGAACACTCTCCAGGATAGAACACACCTTGGGTCACAAATAAAGGCTTGGTAAATTTAAGAAAATCGAAATCATATCAAGCATCTTTTCTGACCACAACACTATGAAATTGGAAGTAAATTACAGGGAAAAAGTGTGAAAAAACACAAACACATGGAGGCTAAACAATACGTTACTAAATAACCAAGAGATCACTGAAGAAATCAATGAGTAAATAAAAAAATACCTAGAGACAAATGACAATGAAAACACGATGATCCAAAACCTACGGGATGCAGCAAAAGCAGTTCTAAGAGGGAAGTTTATAGCAATACAATCCTACCTCAAGAAACAAGAAAAATCTGAAATAAAAAATCCAGTCTTACACCTAAAGGAACTAGAGAATAAAGAACAAACAAAACCCAAAGTTAGTAGAAGGAAAGGAATCATAAAGATTAGAGCAGAAATAAATGAAATAAAAACAAAGAAAAAAATAGCAAAGATCAATAAACTAAAAGCTGGTTCTTTGAGAAGATAAACAAAATTGATAAACCTTTAACCAGACTCATCAAGAAAAAGAGAGAGAGTACTCAAATCAATAAAATTAGAAATGAAAAAGGAGAAGTTACAACGGACACTGCAGAAATACAAAGTATCATAAAAGACTACTACAAGCAACTCTATGCCAATAAAATGGGCAACCTGGAAGAAATGGAAAAATTCTTAGAAAGGTATAACCTTCCAAGACTGAGCCAGGAAGAAATAGAAAATATGAACAATCACAAGTAATGAAGTTGAAACTGTGATTAAAAATCTTCCAACAGACAAGAGTCCAGGACCCGATGGCTTCACAGGTGAATTCTATCATACTTTTAGAGAAGAGCTAACACCTACCCTTGTCAAACTCTTCCATAAAACTGCAGAGGAAGGAACATTCCCAAACTCATTCTACAAGGCCAACATCACTCTGATACCAAAACCAGACAGAGATACTACAGTAAAAGAAAATTACAGACCAATATCACTGATGAATATAGATGCAAAACTCTTCAACAAAATACTAGAAAACAGAATCCAACAACACATTATAAGGATCATACACCATGATCAAGTGGGATTTATCCCAGGGATGCAAGAATTCTTCAATATACACAAATCAATCAATGTGATACACCATATTACATATTGAAGAATAAAAACCATATGATCATCTCAATAGATGCAGAAAAAGCTGTTGACAAAATTCAACACCCATTTATGATAAAAACTCTCCAGAAAGTGGGCAGAGAGGGAACTTACCTCAACATAATAAAGGCCATATATGACAAACCCACAGTAAACCTCATTCTCAATGGTGAAAAACTGAAAGCATTTCCTCTAAGATCAGGAACAAGACAAGGATGTCCACTCTTGCCACTCTTATTCAACATAGTTTTGGAAGTCCTGGCCATGGCAGTCAGAGACGAAAAAGAAATAAAAGGAATACAAATTGGAAAAGAAGAAGTAAAATGGTCACTGTTTGCAGATGACGTGATACTATACATAGAGAATCCTAAAGATGCCACCAGAAAACTACTAGAGCTAATCAATGAATTTGGTAAAAGTTGCACGATACAAAATTAATGCACAGAACTCTCTTGCATTCCTATACACGAATGATGAAAAATCTGAAAGAGAAATTAAGGAAACACTCCCATTTACCATTGGAACAGAAAGAATAAAATACCTAGGAATAAATCTACCTAAGGAGGTAAAAGACCTGTACTCAGGAAACTGTTAGACACTGATGAAAAAAATCAAAGATGACACAAACAGATGGAGAGGTATACCATGTTCTTGGATTGGAAGAATCAATATTGTGAAAATGACTATAGTACCCCAAGCAATCTACAGATTCAATGCAATCCCTATCAAATTACCAATGGCATTTTTTACAGAGCTAGAACAAAAAATCTTAAAATTTTTATGGAGACACAAAAGACCCTGAATAGCCAAAGCAATCTTGAGGGATAAAAACAGAGCTAGAGGAATCAGACCTCCTGACTTCAGACTCTACTACAAAGCAACAGTAATCAAGATAATATGGTACTGGCCCCAAAACAGAAGCATAGATCAATGGAACAGGATAGAAAGCCCAGAGATAAACCCACGCACCTATGGTCAACTAATCTATGACAAAGGAGGCAAGGATACACAATGGAGAAAAGACAGTCTCCTCAATAAATGGTGCTGGGAAAACTGGACGGCTACATGTAAAAGAATGAAGTTAGAACACTCCCTAACACCATACACAAGAATAAACTCCAAATGGATTAAAGACCTAAATGTAAGACCGGACACTATAAAACTCTGAGAGGAAAACATAGGAAGAGCACACTTTGACATAAATCACAGCAAGATCTTTCTTGACCCACCTCCTAGAGTAGCAGAAATAAAAACAAAAATAAACAAATGGGACCTAATGAAACTTTAAAGCTTTTGCACAGCAAAGGAAGCTATGAACAAGATGAAAACACAACCCTCACAATGGGAGAAAATATTTGTAAATGAATCAGTGGACAAAGGATTAATCTCCAAAATATATAAACAGCTCATGCAGCTCAATATTATAAAACAAACAACCCAATCAAAAACTTGTCCGAAGACCTAAAAAGACATTTCTCCCAAGAAGACATACAGATGGCCAAGAGGCACATGAAAGGCTGCTCAACATCACTAATTATTAGAGAAATGCAAATCAAAACTACAATGAGGTATCACCTGACTTCGTTAGAATGGCCATCATCAGAAAATCTACAAACAACAAACGCTGGAGAGGGTGTGTAGAAAAGGGCACCCTCTTGCAACTGTTGGTGGGAATGTAAATTGATACAGCCACTATGGAGAACAGTATGGAGGTTCCTTAAAAAACTACAAATAGAATTACCATATGACCCAGCAATCCCACTTCTGGGCATATACCCTGAGAAAACCATAATTCAAAAAGATACATGCACCCCAATGTTCATTGCAGCACTATTTACAATAGCCAGGTCATGGAAGCAACCTAAATGCCCATTGACAGATGAATGGATAAAGAAGATATGGTACATATATACAATGGAATATTACTCAGCCATAAAAAGGAATGAAACTGGGTCACTTGTAGACACTTGGATGGACCTAGAGACGGTCATACAGAGTGAAGTAAGTCAGAAAGAGAAAAACAAATATCACATATTAACACATATATGTGGAATCTAGAAAAATGGTACAGATGAACCGGTTTGCAGGGTAGAAATAGAGACACAGACATAGAGAACCAATGTATGGACACCAAGGGGGGAAAGCAGGGGCGTGGTGGTGGGATGAATTGGGAGATTGGGATTGACATATATACACTAATATGTATAAAACAGATAACTAATAAGAACCTGCTGTATAAAATAAATAAAATTAAATTTAAAAGAAATACCCCCTGGGTGATGGGCTTCCCTGGTGGCGCAGTGGTTGAGAGTCCACCTGCCGATGCAGGGGACACGGGTTCGTGCCCCGGTCCGGGAGGATCCCACATGCCGCGGAGCAGCTGGGCCCGTGAGCCATGGCCGCTGAGCCTGCGCGTCCGGAGCCTGTGCTCCGCAACGGGAGAGGCCACAACAGTGAGAGGCCCGCGTACCGCAAAAAACAAACAAAAAAAAAACAAAATAAAAGAAATACCCCTGGATGAGTTGAATGTGCATCCTCTACCTGCCCCCACACACATATTTCATTTTAAACAGAGTTTCTGCCAATTCTAACACTTGTGATGTACTGTCATCTCCCCAGGGAGCTCTTGTAGAGTGTTCCCAGAAAAGGGTCCAGCAAAACTTCCTGTAAGTGGAAGTAAGAGACCCTCCCATCCTCTGTCCTGCACAGAGTGACCGTGGGGTCACCAGTGAGCTGGAACCACTAGACGTGCCTTGAGGAAGGGGCTTCCTGCTCACCTCTCAGCTGCAAACGTTCCCGCCAGGGGTCGTACACCGACTCGGCTTCTCACCAGCCCCGAAGAGCATCCCAAGATGCTGGAATTGTCAACTGCAAGCCTGCAGACCCGCTAGTCTCAGAGCAGAGCCACGGCCTTTGGGACTTATCTGCCTCTGAAAGCACGGCGATGATGGATATTGTCCCTTTCAGCCTAGTTAATGAAGCATCCAAGTCATGCCAGCTTTTATCTGTCCGTAAAACACCAGCAAGCAGGGTGGAGAGACCAAGCCAAGTGTCGTTTTGAAACATGAACTTCATGTAAATCGGGAGACAAGAATGGCTGGATTTCTCTAGAAGACTCATCATAGGAAACCAGCCGACCCTCTGCCTGAGCTTCTGGGCCCGTTGTATCAGCTCCAGAACCAGCAGGGGCAGAGGTTGAAGCACGGGTGTGTCCTTGGCCAAGGGGCCAGGGACTTCTGTGGATCCTGGACAGCCAGCCCTACGTGTGCCCAGCCAATCAGGCTGCAGGGAGGAACGTGTCTCCCACATCATGTGAATTCACCAACATGCAACTGTTTTAAATCCCTAAAATAACAATCTCATATGGTTCCACTTAAACGGGGGAAAGGATTATCTATTTTATTGGAAATGTCTCTCTCGAGGATGATGGAAAGATTGTCGCGTGGTTGGCTTCTGGACTCACTGTCCCCACTAGCTAACCAGCCACAGGGCCCTTTGGCCACTGAAAATCTTCAAGTCACATTAGCCGCCTGGCCCACTCTCCTCATCTGCGAAAACAGGGCATCGGACAGCAAAATGAAGGTAGCCCGCATTTTCCAGTATTTGCCATGTTCTGAGGAATGTGCTAAGTGCTCGATTACTTAAAGACATTTAACAGTTCTAGGTGATTATCAGCCCTTGACAACACTGGGAGGTAGAGATCGTCCTTACCCTGTTTAATAGATCAGGATGCTGGGGCCAGAGAGATGAGTGGTGTCCAAGTGGAGACTCCAGGACTGGAAGGAGGGGGCTGAGGGTCACCGCTGTAGTGCTGACCCTGAGACCCCGCCTCCTTCCATGAGCAGGAGACTCCTTCCAGCTGTGGGATGTGATGATACTTCGTTGACCTGTCATCTTGCAACCCGTTCACTACTGATGACTCAACCGCAGTGGCATTCGTAGAAAGAAGCCACAAAGGCCTGCTGGTGACCGGATGTGCATGGAGGGGTGGTCACTTGCTTGACTAGATCCGGGGCCTCCCTGGATGTTATTTAATTTCCTCCTGCCCACTGACATGGTCAATTGGCACTTAGCATCCACTCACACCTCCTTCTCGAGCGCTTCCTGTGCTACCAGTGTTGACGGGCTGAAAGCTACATTTTCCAGAATCCCTCGTGCAGTGAGCTGACACTCAGGTGGCCCCAACAATCCCTTGATGGTGGCCTCCAGCCAATATCCTGCAAGAAGCTGAGGCCTCAGTGCCACTGCCCTGGAGGAATGGACTCTGCCAACAGTTAAGTGAGCTTGGAAGCAGGTCCTTCCTCAGTTGAGCTTTCAGATGAGACACCAGTCCTGGCTGACACCTTGATGGCAGCCTCTAAGAAATTCCAAAGCAGAGAGCCAAGCCCAAAGCACCTGGAGCCCTGACCCCTGACCCACAGAAACTGTGAGACAATTAGTGTGTGCTCAACTTACGGCACTTTGTTAACCAGCAACCGAGGGTGAGTGTTTAGTTGTGCTGATCGGATGCTCTTGTCGAGATGTGGAACACACATCATCTGGCTTCCTTTTGGCTGATTTCAGCCAGTCTGTATGAGGTCACCAGCCTGCATCCCAGCAACGGTGGCCGCCAAGATGCAGTCTGAGCATCTCTGTGGTTTTGACGGCAGCCTACTGCCCAGCTGGGAGATCACAGTCCCACGGGTCATTGGGATCAGTACTTCGGTGGCGATCTCCCAATTTCCCACCTTCCTGTTGGTGGAAGAGGTGGTAGCCCCTAGCAGGTCATTTCTGCAGGACATCCTGTCTCTGCCGGCTGGTCAGTCTGGGCATCGCTAGTGTCTACCTTCTACCCATCCAGCCAATTCATGAGCACCTGATTCCCCATATTAAGTCACCTTCTCCTTCCACTGCCTCGAGTGGTCTCTGTGTCCTGCCTTGAGCCTTACTAGATCCACCTGGTTTCTGGATTGTTTCCTGGAAAGTAAAGAAAGCCCTTCAATTTTCTCACCATGTACCTGAGCGCTTTCTCTCTGTGCGAATTCAAGATACTTTGAATCTTGGCCAAACACGAATTAGACGACATAATCCTACCTCAAGTACATATGGGACATGGTAGTTTACCAAGTGGTGCTACAGAAATCATGGCCTTCACGTCTCATAACAGCTCACTGAAGTGGGTGTATGTCCCTCCACCTGTTTTATAAACAAGGGGACCGTGACTCAGGGGGAGTCAACCTCGGCCAAAGTGAGCAGGGTCGGAGCCAGGACTCCGCCCAGATCCCAGGGCGGCTGTGGTCCCTTTCTCCCTAGGATGAGGTTTCCTTTGATTTCTTCTCCTGATTTCCTAAATCCTCCCCAGTTTCTACAAAAGAACCCAAAGGTGAAAATGGCCTTTGGACGCTATTTCCTTAAATCCATCCCCACGAAGCTTGCTTGTCCAGTGAGTAAACCCCTGCTGTGTGAGAACCAGCCCACCATCTGTTAATTTCTAAAACATGAGTGCTTACTGTTGGCAAGATCAGGGCCTCATCCAAAGACCCCGACCCTCAGGGTGAACAGCAGCTGAAGTTTCCCACAAGCCCTTGGTCCCCTCTTTGCTCTCACAGAAAGGCCTTTAGCTCAGCCCTACCCCCACAGGGCTGTGCCCACCCAGAGAAAGTGCCTTTCCTTAGATCACCCACCCAGATGGACGCTTTTCTCCTGGCACAAGGCCACTGTATCGGCTGGTGGCAGCCCTGTCCAAGCTGCGGAGACAGGTGTGAACAGGGTCTTTGGAGGGCCTGGGAGTGTGTGACCAGAAGCAGGAAGGCTTCCCACGGTCACAGAGGTCCCTTCAAGCACTTGAAACACTCTCTCTGTGTAGAAAGTTTATTCCAAGTCTGTGTGTTGTCACAGAGGCCAGAGTTAAGAGCAATGGACAGAAATGTCCGGAGAGATATGTGGGGTATGCCTGACTATTCAGGCTCCCTGCAAAGATCCTTCTCTAACATTAACAGGGCCCGTGTCTCTGAAGGTGGTGACCTCTGTAGGAAGCAAGATCTTAGCAAGTGATTCGTGGGAGTTCCTATAAGTCCGTCCGCTTTGACCGCTAAGATCACCTTTCAGTGCCGTTCCAGTGATCATTGGGTGGTGAATACTTTCTAACACAACTCTCCCCATCTTCACGCTCAGCCCAAGCGGCTGAAGCAGCAGCCCTGGGCTCACTCCCCTGTGGCTGACCTGCGGTGGGGACAGGTAGGCCAAGGGATGGCTTTGTCTTGTAATCAGGCAGATGTTGAACGGCAAAGATGAGAAAGGGATACATTTTTAAAGTAAATGGCGAGAAGCCGCGTTAGAACATATCGTGAATGTTGGGGAAGCTACTGGAATGTAATTGGGTTCTCTAAACACCGTGCCATCTGATTCAGACTTGGGAGAAGTGATACAAAATGGACTTGAAATAAAAATCACCAATTGTGTCCTACAGCTCAAGCCCGGCGCCAGCAAAGAAGCCTGATTACCCGCTGAAGCTAATTGCTCGCATTTGAGCGGGCTGCTCGGACTCCCCACAAAAGACGTGGAAACGAGATGGATCGGAGAGTTGCAGGCCAGAGACAGGAGCCCAGGAGAGCAGGACGTGCTCATGGGAGCAGTGCACAGGCGAGGAGGCTTTAAGAGTCATTTCTTTTTGAGAGGCTGCCTACGAGCCAGCCAGAGCGAGAGGGCTGCTTCCTCTGAAGGCGCCCGGAACGACTCAGAATCTCGTTGAAAGTGGCAGGGGGGAAACAGGCTCCGGATAACACGATGCACACACACGCTTTGATCTCCATCAAGCTCTCTGCAAGGTGAGTCCTGGTGTCAGGGAAGACAACCTGCTTCCGAAGGGAGCCCCTCCCCACGGATGCCACAGGGACTGGTGTCGAAGGAGCCACATCTGCACATCAGCAGCCTCCAGGGGTCACGGTGGGCGTGCCCGAGGGATGCCCTGCACGGTGACAGCTCCTCTAAGAGACCGAAGCCGGCTTCCCCGCCAACACCCGCCTGCTCCTCTGCTTGGTTCCGGGTCTCCTGGAGATTGCACTCACCTGGGGAGGAGCTGCATTCGCCAGGCTTTGGAATCTCGGAGGCCGCCTGACACACGATGCTGGGCAAGAGGAAATGGGTGTCTGCCGCAGGACGAACCCCCCAGGTCAGCACTGACTCTCTCCCCTTCCCACCCCGCCTCCAGTGGATCAGCTAATCTGGCCAGAATCATCTGTGAAATGCACGGAGACTCTGATCGCTTCTCCCCATTTTCACTATCACTGCTTGGGCCTCGGCCACCATTGCCTTGGCCAGGCCAAGAGCAGTCAGGGATGCAGTGGACTTTCAAGGGCCCTAACTGATTGGTTTTGCCTTCATGGCCCATTCTTCCATTATAGCTACCTATCTATCTATCTATCATCTGTCTATCATCTATCTGTCATCTATCTGTCTATCCTCTGTCTATCTATGTATCATCTATCATCTATTTATCTATTTATCAACTATCTAGCTATCATTTATCTATCATCTATGTATCTACCTACCTACTACCTACCTATCTACAGTTGACCCTTCAACAACATGGGTTTGAACTACGCAGGTCCACTTACACAGAGGTTTTTCAATAAATGCATTTATTCCTACAGGATCCACGGTTGGCTGAATCCACAGATGCAGAACATATGATATGGAGGACCAACAACGGGACATGATCATCTTGGTTCTTGCTATCTGTGGTAGATTCTGGAACCAAACCCCCAGGAGGGTGGATAACCAGGGACCACTGTATGTCGATCTACCTACCTATCTATTTATATCACATATATAAAGCAGTCGTTAAAATATATAAAACATGTATATATTTATACATATAAAAATATATAAATATATGTAAAACATTTTAACGACTTGTATATATGATATAGACTACGATATATGTATGTAAAATACGTATAGATGTAAAATTTTTAATGACTATGTTGGTATAAAGATAAATACAATCCAGGCCGGATTGTGTTCCTGTGTTTCTTCAGATTTTAAAGGAGATTAAACTGTTTCTTGTCCGTAAAGTCCAGGGAGCCCTGGGCCCTAGTGGGGAAGCCAGGCTGCCTGCCTGGGCCCTGGGTCTGCCACACAGCCTTGCAGGGCGGACCCTCCATTCGAAGGTGCAGCCCTTTGGGAGCGTTCAGTCCTCTGCTCCAGCCTTTTATCCCTCTGCTCACATCACACCTGTGGCTCCCAGTGTGCCCTGAGCTGAGCAAGGGTCTTCACCTGGCCTTCAGGGTGCTGCCTGCCCTGTTCTGGCCCTTCCTCCTTCTCCCCCAAAGCTCTGATCCAGCCACACTTGCCCCCTTACTGTTTCCAGGTGCACCACCTGGCCTCTGACCCCAGGGCCTTTGCACTCACCACTCCTGCCGCACCTCTGCTCAGAGGGACTTGTCCAAGAGCTTCTCCTGGAGGGGCATCCAAGAGCTTAGGGCCACCGTCACCACCCTGTGTGTTTAGCGTCTGTTTCCCCCAACTTGAATTTAGGCCCAGACTGGATCTGTGTATCCCAGATGCCTGGCATGTCAGTGGAGTCTTGGATATTACCCTCTGTCTCCATCTTTAAGGAAATGAAGGCACACCACTAGCAGGTGGAGAGATGATAAATGGATCAATGACTTGATGGTATGAATTAATCTTACTGTGTCCATAACTCTCAGACAAGTCATTGACAAGGACCCAGTTCCCCTTTGAATGCCTGGGTGCAGAGCCTACAAGTAATGATTTTATGTTCTTTTGGGGAAAAAAGTACAGAATTACCAAACTCTGGATAGTCTCTGGATGTCATGTGAGACACAGAGCTGAGGGAGGGACCCCTACGAAGCTCCTAAGAGACCCGTCTTGGCCCCAGATGCAGCCCTTGGTGGCTCGTTGAGTCTCACCTGAGGGCGTCCACTTATGATTGGCTATTTCTGTGCCTCATTTTTGGCCCAGGGAACACAAAATATGGGCCCATAGACCTTCATCCTTCTGCAGCAGTGAAGAGGCCTCGAAAGCTCTTTGAGTCCCATCTTCTTTAAAAAAAGCAAAACAAACATCCAAACCAATCAGACATTTGTAAAAAGAAGTTGCTGATCAGAGAGCAGAATCGGTGTGGGGAGCAGCATTATCTGGGGTGGAGAGTGATGGACCAGTAGAGCCCACCTCTAACCAGCTTGGATCTCTAGAAAGTTCTGCCCTGTTGTCCCCCCAAAGTAACCAAATAGTCCCGGCCCAGAGAAGGGAATGTCTGATTTCGGCAAGGACCCAAACCAAATTATTCGACTTTGGGCAAATGACTCTGGTTCTCCTTTTTCTTTTGAATTGAGGGATAACTTACCAGGATAAAGTACGGAGAACTTAAGAGATAAATGAGTCCCTAACTCCTCACCCATGTAATCACCCTCCCAATTGCAGACAGAGTGTTTCCAACACTCCGCAGGCTCCTCTGTGCTTCCCGCGGTCAGCTCCGCCCACCACCTGTTCTTGAACTTCCCATCCACGGAGACACACGGGACACACACTTTCACATCTGGCTTCTTTTGCTCCGTGTTTGTCTTCCACATGGGACCGTGTGTTGTACATTTAGAAGTTCACTCTCTTTCTTCCTGTGAAGCTTAATTCACTTATTTTATGTTTATACGTTTGAGTTTCAGGAAAGTAAACTGCTGCATCTTTTTTTTTTTTAGATGTTGGGGGTAGGAATTTATTAATTAATTTATTAATTTTTGCTGTGTTGGGTCTTCGTTTCTGTGCGAGGGCTTTCTCCAGTTGTGGCAAGCGGGGGCCACTCTTCATCACAGTGCGCGGGCCTCTCACTATCACGGCCTCTCGTTGCGGAGCACAGGCTCCAGACGCGCAGGCTCAGTAGTTGTGGCTCACGGGCCTAGTTGCTCCGTGGCATGTGGGATCCTCCCAGACCAGGGCTCGAACCCGCGTCCCCTGCATTAGCAGGCAGATCCTCAACCACTGCGCCACCAGGGAAGCCCACTGCTGCATCTTGAAGTGGCATGAGCTGTATCAGGTGGATGTGGTGAAAACCACGAAGGCAGTAGACCATTAATTCAAGTCGGAGGGAAAAATTGGTGACCAAGAATCTGAACAGGAAGTCCCTAATCAGAGCAGAATTTCCAGCTGGAGGGAATTACAGCGGAGAAACAATGGAGAGCATCCCTCAGGTTCCTCAAAACGGGCACCAACCAGTGCGAACGGGAGCTGGGTCAGGCCTTTGAGGACCTCCAGGCACAGAGACCGCCAGGTCAGAGCAGGCAGTCGGAGGGGACACGGTGGTGCCCATGGGACCCGACTGATCCACTTTCCAGGCACCGTTGAGGGAGATGGAGCAGGCCAAGGCCCCGGATGGTCAGTCCATTGCTGGGCTTGGACTGGGGTTTCAGGTCTGCCTGTTCCCAGGCCCCCGTGGAGTCCCGAGGCAGGACTTCCCTTCTGCTTCTGGTAGCCCAGGCTGAAATGGACACGACTGTCCTGACAAAGAGACGCACACCCACCCTTTCGTGGCACCATTTGGCAGCACGGAAGTCAGACCCATACAGAGCTGCTCTGTGATGTTCGAGGATGCACCTGTTCATTTATTTATTTTTAATCTCATGGGTCCCCCCGCCCCGTCCTGAGCATCAGGCCGGTCCCGCCCCAGCCAGAGCCGCTGACGTCACGCGGCGGCCACTGGCTGGAAAGTCTCCATGTCCATCGCTCCTGAGTTCTCACCCCTCCAGACCTGCTTTGTTGCTTGGTAACAATTTTACGGCCACATGAACGGGAGAGTTCTGAAAAGAGGATTGCTTAAAGCCTGACAGCAATTACAGGCAAGGCAGTCCACTTCTTTCATTTCAGAAACCAATACACAAATGGATCTTCCCATCCAGTTAGTGTTTTATTATTATTTAAACAGCCTCCCCACTGTGCTCAGAGCCAGCTCTGTGTCAGTACTAATTCCACACCCCTCACTTCTGAGCCTCTCAGTCACTAAAGAGAGAAGGTTCTTCCTCACCATCTTTTGACTTCCTCTTGGCTTTGGAGTTTGTGGAAGGCAGGCATCCTACACTCAGATCACAGCCCCAAGAGGAGGAGTGGTCTTATGCCCCTGCCTTGGCCAAAAGCCACGTCCACGGCCGTTCCTCCTTCCCCATCCTAGTTAAAAACAAGCCACCACCAAACAGCTGGTGACCTGACTCGTGCATGAATGTTCTGGACGACTCTGAGACCCCTAAGGCAACAGCAGTATGTGAGCTGATTTTTTTCTCCAGGAAGCCCGAGGGAGTCCTGGGCCCATAAAGAATTCTCAATAAACGCTTCCCCTGTTTCATGACCCGCTGGCTCTTATACACAGAGATGGGTCATAACTTTGGTTAATTTCAACTTGTCAAAAGAGAGGTTTTGACATCATCAAGCTTGTAGAAAGACTTGGGCAGGCCCAGTTGACATTAGAAAATTCCCCAACCCATTCCCATTTTTTGTTTTATTTTATTCAATTAAACCGAGCTCACGAAGGCTATAATAGAATTATGTTGAAGCCCACGTCTTTTACATAGTGTGTGAATGTATGTGTGTGTTGTAATTTCCGCAAAGTGTATTGTACTGTACGAGTCTGTATGGTGAGTTATTCAGTAGAATGCCAAGTTTTTACACCCATCCATGCTGCTATACGTAGTCAGTCTGTTCACATCAACTGCTGTCTGGTAGTCCAGACTTGGCCGTCTCCCCTAAGGAGGAGTAGTTTGTTTTCCCCACTATTTCCCTCTTACTAACGTACTACAGTGGACAGCCGTAGGCATTCTCCAGCTGGAAGAGCGTAACGCGTAGGTACCAGGTGTGGAATTGCTCAGTATAGACTCGTGTTTCTCCTGTGTTCCTAGGTGTCCTCAAATCGCAGATTGCTCTCCAAGGAATGAAGATGCCCCCTGCCCCCGCCATGTGGCTTCTGCCCTCTGCACATCCTTGCCACTGTGTGGCGTTCTCTGACTATTTTTTGCGTCTGAAAGTCTGATCCGTATGAAATGATGTCCACTTCTGTTTACGTTGTATTTACCTAAATTCTGGTGTAGTCAAGTGCGCTTGTGTTTGTTCACTGATCTTTCCATGCGGATGACATCGACCCCGGCACGTCTGCTGTCCCTCATTCCCTCCCCCCAGACCCCTAAAACATGCATTTGACAACTGGGCCAATGTGTCTGGTGACTGTTTTGGCTTTTTCCTCCCCTAATAGTGTGTTTGGAGGTGATAAAATAATCTTCACTGACGCACTTTTTATATGTGTTTGATGCCAGGATAATTTACAAAGGTACAAGTCTGAAAAATTGAATAAATCCATTCCTGCTGCTTCACTTATGGTTTGGTTCCTTGTTCTTTAATCTGGCAAAAAGAAAAGTTACAGGCCAACAGAGTTCTTTTTCTTTTTTTTTAGCAAAGAAAAGGCAGAAAGAAAAAATGAAGAAAAGAAGGAAAGAAAGTAGAAACAGGCAAGATGTAAATCACTCTGTTGAACATGGTGCCGTGCCACGGTGGTGGCCCAGTGTGGCGCGAGCTCAGCTTCCCCATCTCACCTCCTGAAAGAAATCCCACAATCCCACAGGTCCTGTGTGTGAGGCAGGGAGCTAGTGATCACTGGTAACAGCGACATCTCACACTGATTGAGGGCTCACCGCCTGTTTAGAACTGGAATGACGGGTAATAATGTGATAACAGCGCGACAATAACAATGACTCAGACCATGTGTTCAGCTCTCCCTTCGGGCCAAGGCTGTGCTCCAACCAGTCACCGGCGTGATCTGATCCGCTGTCACAGTGGCCTTGGGCGGCGGGCCTACCATTCATCAGCTGAGAAGAGGAAGGCTCGCAAAGTTTAAATAACCAGCCGAACGCCACACTGCAGGTGACACCCAGAGATGAAATTCAAGTCGAGGGTTATCTGCAGGCAGAACCAGAGCACATAGGGACCACAGTGGCCAGGGCAGAAGGCTCAGTGCCCTGATGGCTCTCCAGCCACCAAGGCAGCACTGCTCTAGTCCCCTGAGGCCAGCGGCACCATGAATGCAAACAGGAAAACTGCTGCTCCCCGGAAAGACAGACCAGCACCCACACCCCACTCCCCACTCGCCCCACCTCACTTCCCTCACTTGCCCCACTACATCCCCAGGATTTCCAGCCAGCCAAGGAGCGGGAGCTAAAATGCAGACCGCCTTCCGCATCACGGTGGGCCGCGGCAGGATGCACAGGCACCAAAGTCCCTGGTAATCGAGCTCCTCTGTCACTCGGGTGCCAAGGAGCCGACACCCACGGCCCGTAAGGAAGCTCCCTCTCTGCTCCTTCCAATTTCTAGGCAAGTGAAAGAAACAAGACCCTTGATCTAATGAAATATTCCAGCAAGAGGATAAATTAACTTCCTCTCCGACTTGTCCAAACTATTTATTGTAAACGATTCAGTCAACAGGAAGTGACTCTGGCACCTGGGGGAAAGCTGGCGGCCTCCAGGGTCTGCAGAAAAGTGAAGGACAAAAGGTCCCTGAGACTCTTCCCAGGGGTGTTTTCTTTTCTTCTTTTGAAAGGAAAATGTTTCTCCTAGCAAGTTGGTAATACCAATTAAAATATAAAGATTTCTTTGTTTGGGGGTCCAAATTTCCCCAAATTTCCATGTGCAAATTGCTAAAGCAGCCCTCAGTAATTGACCAGGGACTTCTAGAACTTCTGGGAAAGAGGGGCAACACGTAAAGCCGTCATACGGCTGTGAAGAGACCGGGCCGGCATGAGAAGTTCTATCATGACATAAATAACACACTAGGTCTTAGTCACTAGTCCTAGAAGCACAGTGACCGTCCAAGAGAAATTCAGGGAGCCCGAAGCTGGTCTTTGGAAAGTTCTCCCAAATCTTATAGTTCATATTTGAAGTAAATTTGGCAAAAGATTTCTCAAATTTGAAAATGATCCAAATATTATATACGACACGGGCTTCCCTGGTGGCACAGTGGTTGAGAGTCCGCCTGCCGATGCAGGGGACGCGGGTTCGTGCCCCGGTCCGGGAAGATCCCACATGCCGCGGAGCGGCTGGGCCCATGAGCCATGGCCACTGAGCCTGCGCGTCCAGAGCCTGTGCTCCACAACGGGAGAGACCACAGCACTGAGAGGCCCGCGTACCACACAAAAAAAAATAATAATAAAAATTATATATGACAGGAATGAGAACATTGTGTGGTGTGAAATGAAACTTCCTGATTACTCATAATAGAACATCCATTTTCGATCAGACCAAACAACCTTCAGCAAATCATTCCATTTCTCCACCCCTAAGGTCATTGTCTGCACCCACCATGGTGACTGGTGAAGCCTGGACTTCCTGAAAGGCCCCGTATCAATGGTGGTTGTTATCATTCTCATCAGATTATCAACAACCCAAAATTACACTCTTCAACTTCCCTTCCAGAGGGAGGTCACCTGGACCAGCCATCAGCTATAGGGACCTCTTTTCCCAATTCCCCTGGCCAACTTCCCGAGAGCAGGAGGGGCAAACACACCTGCATCTGGGGGCCCTTCCATCTGCCCCGTGACCATTTCCCCTAAGCCGCACAGACTTCAAACATCATCCCTCTGCTGCACTTTTACCTACCTATCCATCCTCTACATGGTATCACTCTTTTCTATTTCAGTTAATTATCTGAAGTTGCCCAAAACAGCCTGAAGTCTCACAGCAGTTACCCCTTACCCATTAGCCAGAAAGTGGCTGCCATCTCTCTCTGGGATTACTTGTGCTAAGAGGTCGGAGATGGCAAGAGAAATGAAAAGCCGTTTGCTTTAGCGCCATTAGTACACTTTGTAGATAATTATATAATTTTCCAGGTATTCCTGGGGGCTCACTTCAGCTGCTCAGTCTTTGAGTGAACTTTGACAAGAGAAAATTGAGGGTAATTTCTGTTTGTTTGCGTACTCTTTCTATAGTAAGAAGGATAATTACTTTAAAAAGGAAGAAAGGTGTACTAGATCTCAGTCAATAAGTAAGCTAAAGTTTTTCCCTTTAAAAAGAAATGCTCAGAGTGCAGAGCTAAAGAGAAAGAAACAAGTAAAGGGCATCTCATAGTTTTGCTGTCTTTTTTTTTTGGCTTATCTCGCCTGTGAGATATGATTCTCAATTTAATTAAAGTCAGAAGAATAATGGCCCCAGGGCTGTATTTCTAGCAGGGATCCCAAATGCTTGTGAATTTCTCTAACAAGAGAAGGGTCAAGGTCACCCATGTGTTTTAAAGACAAGTGTCCTCCTTTCCCCCCCCACCCGCCCCCACCAGTTTGTAAGTCCCGTGAAAAACTTAGCACCTCCAGTACAGTCGTAAAGGAAGAGAAAATAACACAGTCTCTTCAGCAACGACTGTCTGTTCTGTCTCTGAGAGTCAAACAATTAGGCACATTTGGGCCCCAAACCAAGGCCCCCCACCCAGGCCAACCGTTTTCTGGTTGGCTGAACAGTGAAATGAGCACATGTGCCTTTCTTCATTTGTACTAACTGGAGCTGTGCCACGTGCCAGGAAGGATGCTCTGGACCAGGGATGCGATGGTCAGACTGGCAGGAAGACATCCTGGAACCCCCAGGAGCTCATCCACCCAGTGAGCTCAGAGCAGGAACCACAAAAGTGTGACAAGAGTCCCTGCCTTCACTTAGGTTCCCCAAGAAGCAGAGCCTGAGGCAAGGATTCAAGGGCCAGACGTTTATTTGGGAAGGAGTCCCAGGAAACCCCAGCAGGAAGGAAGGCAGTCAAGGTGTGTCATGAAGGCAGCTGCCACTGCGGCACCTGGAGTTAGTCCCACTAGGGACCTCGGGATCCAGCAAGGGACCTGCACCTCAGAGTCGTCCCTCCCGAGGGCGGAGGGAGCTGGGGTATTTCCACACAGTCTCCCAAGATGGATCAATCGAGGGCCGCTCCTGGGAAGCTCTAGTTCTCTGCCACTTGGCCTGCTGGGCACAGAGGTGGGGACTGTACAGAGCAGGGAGGGGCCTGGACAGAGATGCGCACGCTGGCAGAGGCAAGTCAGGCTACAGGCAAGAAGGAGGTGTGGGCGTGGGGTCTCCAAGGTGGATGAAGAGCTGGGGCACCATGGGGACAGAGCACGGGCTCCTTCCCTGACCGCTGGACCAGGGGAAGGCTTCCAGGTGAAGGGAAGGGACGTCGGAAATGAGCCTGGAAGACGGGCAGGAGCTCCCCAGGGAAGGAGAAGGGGGGACGCTGCATTGCACGGGCCCAGAGGGAATATAAAGACAGTGATGTCAGCATCCCACAAGGATCCCAGTCCCCCTGGGGCTGAGACTGAGAGAGGGAGAGAGGAGGGAAAGAAGGTGATGCTGGGAGGGTACCAAGGCCACGTAATGGGAGAGTCCCGTGACCACCAGGGCCACCAGGAAGAGTTTCAGGAAAGAGAATGACGTGACCCAAGTTCATGCTTTGAAGGAAGCGTCTGCCTGTGGCCTGAAGGGTAGTTTGGAGCGAAGGAGGCCTGACCGGCAGCTTTGCAGCAACTTGGAGGAGAGCCAGGCGGGGGCGCTGGGGCTGCAGAGAGGTGGCTGGGTAGGAGGGAAATCGATCAAATCCAGCAGCAGTGCCACTGACAGAGTTGGGGAGACACCGGCTTAGCCTTTTCAAAGACAGAATCCCAGCATTATTTTGGAAATGAGGGATAAGACCAGCCGACCTAGGTGATCAGTTTGGCCATAACTTTGGGAACCGCTGGGAAAACCAAATGCACCTGCCTTCTCAGGCCCCCACCCTGTTCTGTGAGAGGAGGGCACAGCAGATGTCACGAGAAGAGACAGGAAGGCATCGCTTTCACTCCTTCCCTAAGAAAGAGCCATCGGATGCCGAGGCTTAACTGCTAATCCATCGTCCCCAATGTGCTCCCTTGAAATGCTTTGACCGGACAAGGGCACCTAGTTGACAAGTTGCATGAAATGGTCCCTGAACTGGCCCGTGGGAAACAAAAGATGCTACCCACCCTCACCAGTCTCACCATCTCACAGGCGATCCCTGTGAGATGCCACCAGCACGCTCGTCACAGCAGTCACACTGCAGTGTTCGTCTTCTACTGGGAGATGCAGTAAAGAGGCCATGACACAGGTTCTCGGGGAGCTATGGGTTTGGGACAATATCCATCAGTCCTTGTGAAGGAACTGAGTGAGCAGCTATTACATGCTTAGTGCAGTTCGGATGAAAGGTCTGTGCTGCAGGTCCCTGTGGTCCAGGTGGGGCTCTCTGGCTCAGATGCAAACTATAGAAAGGAAAGCTGCCTGCTATAACCCAAAAATACAGAGAGAGGGATGGAGTTTATCAGGAGGCACTGTGATTACTCAGAGAGAGAAAGACGAAGAGAGAAGGTGAAACAGGTCCTATGGACAGAACCCCGAACAGAGCCGGGGATCCAGTGCTGGACCCAGTGGAAGAATATCCCTGTGTCTCTGCATCCTGTCCACGGGGGAGACCCAGCATCCACACAGAGAGAGCATCAACCTGCATGGGTCTCACCTGCAGTCACCAAACCGCATCCTTAGGCCATCGAAGCCTCTGCTCCGACGTCCAGTTTGCTCTCCCGTTCCCGGGCCAAGCATGGTGCCCAGCACAGCATGGGCACTAAGGATAGATTTTCTGAATAAATGATTGAAAAGTTCCCCATCGATTGTACACGTTAGAGGTGATGTCACTAGCAGCATCACTGATCTTGATATTTCGTGAGAGAGAGAAGAATTTTCAAGAGAAAATTGTTTACAGTTCCCTTGTCTTCATTCAAAATGAAAAAAATAAAAAGTGAAAAAAGAAACTTTACTGAACTCCATGGCTGCAATGTCTACTTGTAAATTTTGGTCCATTACACTTTTGTCTAAAGCAGGATTCCACGATCTACAGCCTGCAGGCAAACTTCAGCTGCTCCGAAGTTTCAGCTGTTTTTGCAAATGATAACATTTTACTGGAACGTGGCCGCACCCACTCGCTTACCTCCACAGCTGCTTTCACACTCTGATAGCAGAGTGGAGTAGTTGAGACAGACCTTGGGGCTTCAAACCTGAAGATATTTGCTATCTGACCCTTTATAGAAAATATATGATATTGCTTATTTGTGGAATCTTTAAAAAGGATACAAATGAACTTATCTACAAGACAGAAATAGAGTCACAGATGTAGAAAACAAACTTATGGTTACCAGGGGGTAAGGGGAGGGATAAATTGGGAGATTGGGGTTGACATACACACACTACTATATATAAAATAGATAATTAATAAGGACCTACTGTACAGCACAGGGAACTCTACTCAGTACTCTGTAATCATCTATACGGGAAAAGAATCTAAAAAAGAATGGATATATGTATATGTATAACTGATTCACTTTGATGTACACCTGAAACTAACACAACATTGTAAATCAACTATACTCCAATAAAAATTTTTTTAAAAAAAGATCAACCTCAGCATGTTAAAAAAAAAGAAAATTTTGCTGTAGGTGGACATCAGTAGACAAAGGGCATTGATACACAAAGCTACTTACTGCATTGCAACTTCTAAATGACGTAACATCAGGCGCAACTGTGGGCAGGTGGGGAGAAAGGGGAAAGCCCTTCCTTTTAGAACCTTGAGAATTCGGGGTGACAATGGAAGATGCTCCGGGGAAGATCGGGCACAGCTCAAACGTGCCCCCAAGGACTGGGGCAGACAATCACACCCCGGGGTCACCTCCTCCCAGTCTCCATGAGGGAACACCCAGCACAAAGACCCCAGACGTTCAGTGAAACCCTGACTCATCCTAACTGCAGCCCCGACCTCACCACGCTGAAAAGTCAAGACGTTGATATCTGCCTCTCTGACTGAAGCCAGTATTGGGATTTAAAGCAACAATATGTGAGGGGCACCTGCCTACAGTAGGTCCAAAATATTAGTTCCATACCTCCTTCTAGCTCTAAAATCAGTGGGTGCTGGCAAGTGTTTAACCACCAGATTTCTGGGGGGAGGAGAGGTAAGGTCTGACTGGTAGATTTTGCCAATCGCCGTGGTGTAAATACCTCTACCATCAAGGTGACAAGCCACCAACATGACATCCTGAACCCGGAGCAGAGAGGAGATGCTGACGTCAGGTCTCAGCAGGGATTCCCGGCAGCCGTCACCTGGACCCCACGCTCTGCTGGGAGGGCAGCCTGCAGGTCCTGCATGTCCTCTCCCTATTTAGGCAGACCAGAGTCTGTGTGTTCACAGCCATGACCTTCTGGACTCAGATGCGGTCAGAAGCAGAATATTCAAGCTCTTTCCTCAGGGAGGCCAACTCATGGGCTGGTGGCAGGTCCCCTCATCTTGGAATGAGGTGGTAATTTATGTTAAACTTTGGGTATCAATGTTTATTGAAAATGATGGCAAGGCATGCGGCTTCCTCCTTGCGCTCTCTGGTGGGCGTGAGGGAGAGGGGCCGACACCGCACCTTTGGCCTCACTGTTCTTCTCTCCCGGGTCAGAAGTCACTCTGATGGGCTTGGTGAGGCTCCTCCCACCTCCATTAGAACCACCCGTTGCCTCTGGGGACACACCTAAGCCGAGGAGCCAGCTCCTCATTGACCGGGTGGCTTTGACTATAAAACCCCAGTACCGAGAAAGCCACCTTCCTATGCTGTCCATGTTGTTGTACGGGCTCTCCCACCCAGGGCGAGAGGGCAGGGGTCCAGGAGGGGGGTGTCCGTGCCACACGGTTTGGCCAGAGGCAGATCCCGGGGACAGGCTGAACTGACAAGGGCTTCTGTTCCATCACTGCGGGGACCTCATCACCTGCATTGCTGGGCTGGACTCTTATTCTCTTATTCTCTGCAGACTTGGAAAGAGAGAATATTAAGAAGGCATTTTTTTCCACCAGTATTTTACAGGAGTCCAGCTCTGTACAGCTGCGGCTTCTCCTCCTTTGGGCATTTTGTTTCCTGTCTCACACTCAGCCGTGTTAGGTGCCAGCATCTTCACGGCTACTCCCAGGGCTCCGGGCACCCATTTTAGGGTGTCGTGACTCCTTTCATCTCCCTGCGTCTCATTCCAAATGAGAATAAGAAGTGGGTGATGGACCTGCTGATTTTAAATTTTTTAAAGAATAATAATACCTGGTAGGATATGAATTGCACTGTTCTTTTTTTTCCCTCTATAATCTGCATTTGTAGCGTTTTTCATCAATTCAAAGCATTCAAATAAAGATCGTCTAGCATACCTGGGATAATTACGTCTATCAGAGAACACTCATGGGTGCACAAAGCCCAGGAAATGCTATGCTGACTATTTGTTTGAAGTGCAACCAAGGAGAGGAATATCTATAGTAACCACAGGCAGGTATTCAAATACCACTGTATTTCCTGATAATGTGTCCATTAATGAAATAGCGGTTTGATTTTCAATCGCAGTTAATGATACCTTTTGTGTAACCAACAACCCTTTGTGCCAACACGTTCCAATGGGCCATTGCAGGTGGAGGGACAAGGCGGAGAGGGGGACAATTATTTGAGGCTCAGTTGGAAGAGAAGAAGCACCACCTCAGCTGGAGCCACAACAACCTGGCTGATGACATTCCGATCAGTCCTGTGGGTTCGGAAACCCTAGGTCTATGCCTTCCACTCCTGCCACAGAGGAGAGTGAACATGGGTACCAGCGGTCAGCCGAGGCCAGCACGGCTCAGGCTTCTTGGAGACTCTCGTGTATCGTGCTGTCCAGACCCTGGCGGCATAAAGGTCTAAAGAGATGAGGAGAAGCCCGGGCATCAGCCCTGTGGTCCTGGCTGTAGAAGGTGGAAACACAGTGGTCACCCCGCCCAAGTGGAGCCCGTCAGCAAGTCCCTCTAGGGGACATGTCACTGAGGCCGAGAGAGCCTTTCATTCCTGCCGGCGGCTCAGTGCGATGGCAGGTAAAGAAGAGAACGCAAAGGAAGCCCACTTAGGCCCCGCACACTCGGAGAAGCAAAGGAAAACAGTGGGGAGATGGGAAGGAGAGGCAGAGACCCTGGGTCCATGGGACCCCCTGAGACTCCGGCATCTTCCTATTCTTGGGGCCCCTGACATCGCCTTCAGTCCTTATTCTAAATTCACCATTTTCCTAGGCCACTTGCAACGGACCCCAAACAGAGGGACCCTGTCCTTGCCACCTCATCCGCTTCTCACCAGCCCATCTGGTGCTGGGGAAGCGTCCTTCTAACAGCCTTCCAGAAGTGACACCATTTCTATCAAGATCCTCTGCCCTAGAGTTTCGGGGTCACGTTCTCTCCAACTACTTCCCTTATCTGACCCCAAATGGCAGGTCTGGCGGGCATGGGGTGTCACACACATGGCAGAGCCAGGCAGCCTGGAGCTGGTCCTACAGCGTGGCAGCCCTGAGAGGCCGCCTCTTCATAATGGGCTTTGAGTGATTTTGCTGTGATTTTCCCGAAATCCCTCTCAGTCTAATCATCTGGACACACCACAAAGCTGGAAAAGAAAACACTAATATTTTGAATGATGAGGGTCTTACTCTGGATCATTTTTTTCCTTCCAGTTAGAGATTGATGGTGCCATTCCTAACCTGTTCGCTCTGTTTTTACATCTCTGAAGAAGCTCCTATTCATTTGGAAGTCAGCACCATGTTCATCCTCTTGGGAATGTCTGGAACCAAAGGCAACGTGAGCCTTTTCGAAACCCTTTCTTTCTAACCAGCCTCTTTTGTGGGCTCAGCCATGGGCCCAACCCCCAGCCAGGAGGGAGACCCCACTTAAAGGGGGGTCAGGGTCTGCCTGAGCAGGCGGTTCGGCCACGTTTCCCAGTGTCCATTCCCTGACACCAGAGTGACAGTCAATGACACTCCTTCTGAAACATCATTGATACCCAAAGGACATGGCCAGAGCCCTAAGTACAGGGATGGGCATTGCAGCAAGATTAATTACAATGAAAAGTTTCATGCAGCCGAAATGTTCTATAAGAAGAGAACAGCTGTAAGAGAAAGAATGATGCAAGAGCCACTTGATGGAATATGACACAATTCATAATTCATTCTCATCTGAGAATACGGGAAATGTTGATGCCATATGAATACAAGAAAAAAAGCAAGAGAGAAATTTGTGAATAAAGGACTGACTCAGTTTTGCGTTGTACACACACACACACACACACACACACACACACACACACACAAGTAACCCAAACACTGGCAGGAGAAAATTGAAAGGAGGCATACAGGAATGCTAGGATGACTGGAGACTTCAATTTTCTTCTTAATATTTTCCCAAATGTACATAAAAACATGCATGTCTTTTTTAATTAGAAAAATGTCATATTTGTATAAGTAAGAAAATAAAATATTGCAAATTCAGTACCAAAGACTGTGCAATCCACAGATTAGTAAAATGCCATGGAGTGGCCGTGAGGCGCTCAGAGCAGACACCTTCCTTGGCTCAAGGGCACCAAATCACATCTTGGAAATCCAGTGCGTAAATAACAAATTTCAAACTCAGATAAAACCTTTGTTCACTGATCATTCCCCAGACGTGCTTCTCACTTTCCCACTCTATGCAGTTTCCAGCCCCAGGGGCCATCTTCCCTGCCCACCATCCTCCCCCACTCCCCAGGGACAGGGTTGTCCCTCCATCTGAGGATGGGCTCCAGGTCCCCTCTCTGCCCCCCTGGAGGAGGAACCTGGGAGGCCTCCATCTCCCCACCCCCCGGGGGAGGTCAGAGGCAGAAAACACACTGAAATGACCCCATAGCATGGACTGACACAGAGCATGTCCTCTGCCCAGACCCCACCCCCCACCCCAGGAATGAGGGTCTCCACCCAGTGGGTGGAAGGAGGGAGCAGAGGGTCAGAGATGCTCTGACCTTTTGACAGCACATAAACGCTGCTTCTGCCATTCTCCTCCAGCATACCATATTTCCTCATTATGCCAGACTAATGAAATAAAGGAAAACCAAGAAGGGAGTGAATTTGGAGAAACATTTAAAAACATGTAATTGTGGCAAAATTTAAAGTGTTTCTTTGACTCTGACTTAAGAGACACATTTATGTTTCTTTCTTATGCGTTCAGGTAACTTCTTAATGGAGCCACCGTCTCACACAAAATTGGGTTCTCCTTGGATTGATATCTTTGAAAATTAAGTTGATTTATAACCAATTCTCTCCTCATTTAAACAGTGACCTGCAAGGGCTCCTCTGGGGAGCCCGCAGGATCGGAGAAATGATGGGTCGCCAGGAAAGCTCAGGGAAGCAGAATCTTGGGAAATATGGGCATACGGAGGTGGATGCTTAAGGGAGCAAAATAATGCATTTCCTTGTTTTGCATCCCTGCCTTAACTTTGGAGTTATACATGCACTTTCCTGGGGGTGAGGAGACACTAACTGGGTAATTATAAAACAACCCCATCCGAATTACGATTTTCCAGAGTAACAATTGTGTTTACCTCCACCGGATCCTCAGTCCACACCAGCCAGCTTGCACCTGGGTCTGCATCTTCCGAACATTGGAGAGATGCCCCCCCAACACAGGGGAGCCTGAGACTCAAGCCACCCTCACCTGAAGCTTTGAAATGAGGCCAGTGGGTCCCCCTCCTGCAGCCAAGGTTGAAAGGCCGGATTTATTTAGAATGGTCCGCTAGATGCATCCACAGATGCAAAAAGAGCAGACTTCGTCAGGTGGTGCACCCATCCCTGCTGCTGAGAACACACTGTGCTTCTTTATTTTATGATTATTCCGAGTAACTTGCACACGTGTCTTTGTGGCAGGGACAGAAAATGGGTGACGTGGCTGTCTGTACAACAGGGTAATAATCAGCTACGAGTGTGGGCATCCACTGCGTGCCAAGCATGTGTCATCCCCACCACCCGTCATGGGACTCCACCAGGCTGTCACTCCATCACCTACTTGTTCATAAATAAGGAAACGAGGTGACCTGCTGTAAAGATGTCCCGGCAGAGGGCACCATCATAGCCATTTGGCTTTCCTACCCACGGGAGCATGGTTTTCATGCAGCATCCAACATGATCTATATTTCAGGCTTCACTCTGTGATCACTGTCTGTAAGTCCTGATAAGGCTAGTGAATTTCCTCGCTGTTCACTGGCTGTTGAAGTCCCAGGAGAGAGCAGTGCTCAGTAAATATTTCCTCCATGAAGAGACGCATGCATGCTCTTGGCCATCTTCTGCTACCCGATCTAGATGATTCCAGTTCCTGTAACTCTTCCCAAACCAACAAATGGCTTTCCAGAAGTATTCCAATCCAGGCTACTAAGATTCTGCTGTTTTCAACGGTCAGCCACACCGCCCTTAGATTTTCTGCCCATTCAGACACCCCTGGGCCTCTCCATGGCCCTGGCCTTCTCTTGCAGGGCTACCCAGGCACGTGGTCAGCCCTGGAGTGCAGCTCTGCAATGCCATTGCATGGGCTCCTAATTGCCCCAGGGTCTCCAGTGGGCAGTATGCCTCCCTGCCTGCAAGCAGCTCCAGGGAGTGGGGTGCAGCCCAAGAGCAGCTGGAACCAGACGGCTGGGGCCGTGGATACTGACAGACTCTTTAGGACGAGCCTGTCAGCCACGATGCCCCTGAGTCCCCAGCTCTGGGCTGGGGAACAAAAGGAAAGAGCACTTTGGAAATAACTTGGGTCCCTGGGATTTTGTTCCTCCTGCAGCTCAAATTCCAGAGACTTTGTTTTAAAATTCATTTAATAATGAATATTTAATAATAACAAAGCAATTAAAAATTAATATTAATCCTATTGTTTTTCAGGTGCCTGGCCCACGCCAGGGGCTTTTCCAAGAGCTTCCCCTGGTCTGTTGCCCCGAATCTGAACAAGCACCTTATGAGTCAGATCCTGTTGTCAGTCTCTTTTTAAAGAGAAGGTAAATGGGGCTTTGAGAGCCTAAGAAAGCTGCATTTTCTCCCCAAATGTGCTCAAAAAATGACTCGTTCAAGACATCGCCACCACCTCCCACCCTGACCTGGCTTCTCCTGCCTGCAGGTGTCAAAATTCATTCTACAAACAGACGTCTGAATCACTGGGGTCACACGTGTGGTCCAGTGGTTTCTCGGGGGGTTGTTTTTGCAGAATGAGCTTGGAAGGATAAACCTACTCTTTGGGGTCCCAGGAGAGGAGAGAGGCCGTACCCCCAAATGCAGAATGGGCACCCAGGCTCACCTGCGCCCGCCTGCGTTCACCAAGCACTCAGAGAGGAGCAGCCTGGTCAGGAGCTCATGCTTCCCTTCTGTCTGTGTCTTCCCCGAAAATTCCCAGTGACGTGAACCTGGATCACTTTTAATGGGGGAAAAAAGAAGCCAAGCGAGCGACTGCCTTTTGAAAACTCAAAAGCAATGCCCCTGTATTCACAGCCCTGGGGTTCCTTTGTCTCAGTCAGGCAGGGGAGGATGGAGTGGACCGCCCCCCAGCCCTGCCCCAAGCCCAGGAGCTTCTTTTCCTGCCAAACAGCAAGAAACCCATAAAGGCTAACAAAACCCAGGCATGTGATACTGTAAAAAGTGGAGCAATTACTCAAGAGAAATTGCTCAGAGCTCTGGTCCCTGTGTGTCCCTTCGTTTTATTCCCGAGAGGACTGAGGCTGATTCAAGGCTAACTGTGTTGTTCTGGAGGTGAAATTGGGAAGGTTATTCTCGACTCAGAGGACACAGACTGGGGCCATGGGTTACCCCCTAGTTGAATGCTTCTATGGACCTGGAACTCACTACCTAACAGG
Organism: Phocoena sinus; assembly: GCF_008692025.1. Taxonomy (NCBI): domain Eukaryota; kingdom Metazoa; phylum Chordata; class Mammalia; order Artiodactyla; family Phocoenidae; genus Phocoena; species Phocoena sinus. The sequence goes on along the minus strand of NC_045777.1, from coordinate 2,417,696 downwards.
GCAGGCTGTACCAACTGCGGCAATCTCTTCTTTGTAGTAAGGTTACGTCTGTAAATTCTATGGTGACCTGTGAGAGGAAGAGGCATAGATGGGGTTGGGACCTTGATTCTAGCATCAGCCTGTGGGACAGACTGCTGCCGGCCGTTTATAGACTTTGGAAGAGATACTTGACCTCTCCCCATTGTAAAGTGGAGAAGCTGATGCTGTAAACATCACATCATTTTAGGTACTTTATATGGAATGGAACAAAAGCAAGGTCTTGGCTCAAAGCAAGTGAGTTTCAGGTCTGGTTTGATCCAGGACATAAATGATGCAAAGCCATCACGCACCTGGGAGGGCAGGTCACTGTCCCTCACATCACAGCACGGACCCACCAGCTCACCCTGTGTGACAGCCCTGGATGATTCCCAAAGCCTCAGTTCTCTCCAAGTGCCTGAAATGGTTTGAATCGTATGCAGTGACCCTGTGAGAGCTCAGGCGCTAACCATAGTAATTCACTCCGAGCAGCCTGACACTCGCTACCCAGGGTGATAATGTATACCTTGAAGAATGCCTTTAACGAAAATGTTTAGGATATCGGATTCAGCTAGGACACCTGCAGGAAAGCACTATCCCTCAGCAGCACGTCCCACTGCCCTGGGCCTCAGGAGGAAAACACGGTAAGAAGGGGGCAGGTCGGAACCTGGCTTCCCCGGGGTTGCGGGGAGCACACTGGGATTTTTTAAATTTTTTTAAATTTAATTTAATTTTTACTGCATTTTTTAACTTTCGTTTTGAACTGGATGCAAGCAAGTTACTGACCCAATACGTCCAAGAGCCTGGGTCCAGCAGGACGCCTTCACTCCGCCAACAGATATCTACTGAGGTTACTATGTGCTCGGCAGATGTGCCCGGGGGTGGTGGGGAAAGCACACTTCGCAAACAGACCAAGCATCTGCTCTCACGGAGCTTCCACGCTTCTGGGAAAGACACAGCCCAGCCCCAAACACCTAGCCCGTCTGTCACCTGGCGAAGTATGCAACTGAGAGCAAGGAAGCCGGTGGGGATAAAGAAGGATGCTGCCAGCCACGAGCGCCGACGCTTCCTGCACTCTGCCTCATGCCCTCAGCCGGTGGGGATAAAGAAGGATGCCGCCAGCCACGAGCGCCGACGCTTCCTGCACTCTGCCCCATGCCCTCAGCCGGTGGGGATAAAGAAGGATGCCGCCAGCCACGAGCGCCGACGCTTCCTGCACTCTGCCCCATGCCCTCAGCCGGTGGGGATAAAGAAGGATGCCGCCAGCCACGAGCGCCGACGCTTCCTGCACTCTGCCTCATGCCCTCAGCCGGTGGGGATAAAGAAGGATGCCGCCAGCCACGAGCGCCGACGCTTCCTGCACTCTGCCCCATGCCCTCAGCCCTAACTTGTCCCATCATATTTTTTGGAAGGAAAAGCAGAGGGGACTGGAGGGAAATGTGTGGAGTACACACCGAACGCTAGTGCTGACTGTATCCATTTCCTGTGCCGCTGAAAGAGATTACAGCCAACCTCTTTAGGACAACAAACACAAACTTACCCTCCCCCAGTCTGGAGGTCAGAAGTCCAAAGTCAAGGTGTGGGCCAGCAGGGCTGCCTCCTGTTGGAGACTCCAGGAGAGAATCCTTTTCTGTGCCTTCCCAGCTTCGAGGGGCACCCACATCCCTGGACTCATGGACTCTTCATCTCCAAAGCCAGCACAAAGCATCTTCCATCTCTCCCTCTGACTCTGACCCTCCTGCCTCCCTCTTATAAAGATTTTATGATCACATCAAGGCCACCAGATAATCCAGGATCAGCTCCCACCTCAAGGCCCTTAACATGATCATATCTGCAAAGACCCTTTGCCAAGTCAGGTGACACAGCCACAGGTTCCATGAATTTGGACGTGGACATCTTTGGGGACCATTATTCAGTGGACCACACTGACCAGAGAGAATCCTCTGGTCCTCTCCCTGGTTAACTGAGAATCCACCCTTAAAAATATCAGAATGTGTACCTCTCTGTGGCAGGGAGAAACACATTATTAAGGGAATTTATTGTTTTCCTTGCTAAAAGGTTTTTTAATGCAATGATTTAGGATTTCTTTGCCTTAACAACAAGGAGAATAAATATCTTGAAACAGTTGTGCTTGCTTTTCTTTTTTTCAGAGGATGGGGAATCTTTTGGGGTTAAGAATATTCTTGAGTTTTCTCTCCAGCAAGTTCTTCCAGAAACAGAAACTCCTGTCAGTAAGAGGCTTAGGACCAGCCAATGGGTCGGGAGGGGATGGATATGAGTTTACTCTGTGCATCCTGCTGTCTCACTGCTCGATCTTGGAGCCTTGTCCCCCAGTATGCCACCAGTGGGAGTGATCACTAGGAAAGCCACTTTGTTTACACCGTCTCCATGGAAATGGCCCGCATGATGGCCCCTTGGAGTCTCTGGAAGGCGAAACGTCTTCACAAAGCATCATTAACCTGCTCGCGGTTTGATGCGCTGCACGAGGGGTGAACGGGAAAACAACCGCTCCAGGTTGAAGGGATGGGAGCCGGGAAGCGGGGAGCCCGGTGGAGAGGAACATTTCCTCTGGATACTGGCTGGGGAGGGGGAGGGGCAGCAGCACACGATGACCTCTAGGGCACGTCACTTCAGCCCCGGTGTCCCCCGTGACAAGCTTTGAAAAGGGAAGTCCGTGGAGGCCACGGGGGCCAGGGTGGCCCCCCCTGGGTCCAGTGCCCTTGTCAGAGTGTCCGTCCTTCTCTCTATGGCGTGTGCAGGGTGGAGCTTGACGGTGACTCGGGCTTCATGGACCTCGGGGAACCTGCAGTGGCTGCGGTGAGCGCACTCACTTCCAGGCTGGTGCAGAGACACTTGGCTGACACTCCCTGGCCCCGGGGACAGAGACGGTTGGCAGGACGGTGGCAAAGCTGAGCTCCCTGTCCCTTGCTTGTCAGCCAGGCGACCCAGGAGGCTGCACCTGCTGCTCTGACCTCAGGCTGAGGGAGTGCATGGCCCATGCTAAGTATCACCAGACAAAATAAAACTAAATCCCAGGACTAGATAGATGGTCGGCCTGGCGTAGAGTCCAGAGGATGGGCCAGGGGTTTGGCTGTTTGTCTGCGTATCTCTTTGGTCACCAGGCGCTCAGGCGATCGGCTTCTCTCTGCTCTCCCATCACCTCTCGTCCCGCAGCCTCCAGAGGTTACCTGTGCTCATCTCCCAGAGTCTCTCTTCTCATTCGTTTGACCTCTGGCCCAGACTCTCCTCTGTGGGTCCCATGTAAGGATTCAGTCATCATGTGTGTGTGCAGTGCAGGGAGGGGCACGCGAGAACCCTCCAGACACACGCTGAGCTAAGTCGGGGCCCCGCATGGCTCTGGGCCTGGTCTTCTCTGCCGCAGCAGCCTGAGACTTGCTGGACCCCTCTGACGGTTTCCCCAGGAAGGAGAGGAGAGACTCCCCACGGGGTTCTGGCTGGGACGGTGACCTTCAGGGCCAGAGGAAAGAAGGTGATGCTGGCAGAAATTACAGCAAGAACATACAGTGGCTCAAGGTGTGTGCAGGGCTGCTCCTTCCGGGGGCTGTGAGGGAACATCTGCTCCGGGCCTCTCCCCTACTTTCTGCTTCTTTGCTGGCATCTTTGCTGTTCCTCAATTTGTACTTGCATCTCCTGGGTCTCCCCTCCTTTTCTGCAGGGCGTTCTCCCTTTTGATAAAGACATATTGTTTTAGGGCCCACCCTAGTGACCTCATTTCAACTTGGTTATCTCTCTCCAAAGACCCTCTCTCCAAATAGAGGCACATTCTGTGGTCCTGGAGGCTGGGAGCCCAGCATATGAACGGGGTGGGGGGTTACTCAATTCAACTCACAGCAATAGACCACCCCCTTTCATCCTCAAGACCAGAGAGTATTATTTTCCTCCATTTACAGATGTGGAAAGTGAGGCTTAAAAAGATTAAATAATGGGGCCAGTCCGTAACATCAGAACGCTCTGAGTTACCATCAACATGCATTTCTGAAGCAGAGTGGGCATCCCGTCTGCAGTGAGGCAGTGAGTGTGTCATGTCACCTGGGGCTCCGGTGGGGAGGCCAAAGTAGGTGTACCAAAGAAGCAGAAATAGAAGGGGATCAACCTGGATTTTGGACAGCTCTGAAGGGCTGCGGCATTGAGGTTGTGAGTCCAGGATTTAAGACTCAGGATGGTTGAGAAAGAGACTCCACACACCCAAGTCCCCAGGGAGAACGCCGGGGATGGAGGGGAGTTTCTGAGCATGCTCTAATAATGGATGGAGATTAATTAGGATTTTTTCAGCAAGAAATAGAAAACATCTTGAGCTTGCATAAGCCAGGAGTGTGAGAACTCATGATAAGGATCCCCGCGGTTCGGGGGCCTGTGTGTGGGGTGCAGGCTGAGGCAGGAACCACACCATCACCTGCCTCTCGGGGCTTCTGCACACCTACGTTTTCTCCCACCCTCTCCCCACTTCCCGCACCAATGGTTGTGAGCACAGAAGCCCCTAGGCCCCCAGGTTCTGTCTGTTTGCATTGGTGAGACATCCACACGAGAGTGTCTCAGACCCAGGTCCAAATTCCCAGGACACAGAATCCGATTGTGCCCATTCAGATCAAGCGTCCAGGCAGTGGCGGCCGGATCCGACACGGGAGGCGAGGGGAGGGTGGAGGGGAGCACCCTGCTTCCCGAGCTCTTCCTCCAGGGCGCTGTCTACCTCTGACACAAGCATGTCTGGGCTTGGTCTTGATTCTCTCAGGACTGGATGTAGAAACCAGTGGACCATGATAAGGAATCAGAGACACCTTCTTTGTTTAAAAAATGCCCTCGTGGCTGGGATGGCGGAGCTGGGCTCTCCACAAACCAAGCGTTTCAAGCCCCACGGCGAGCGGCATTTCCATGGTCTCCTCTAAACGGGCTGCTTCTTCGGTGCCGTTTCTTAGCAACTAAATACCTGACTAATATTCAATTTTTTTCCAGGGCTTTAAGAGCTGCAAGATGTTAATTCAAAACAAGACATCTAAATTGTTACTCTGGAAACTTGTGTAGTACCCCTCCATAGATTAGATGGAAACTTGTGCAGTACCCCTCCATAGATTAGATGATAAAATGCCACATTGACAATAGTCCTGATTATTTCACCCTAGCCTTCCCAGAAGGAGGATCAGAAGCCCTGTTCTCAGGTCTGTTTTCCTGGCCACTGACGGCTGTGAGTGCCCCACTCCCCTCCAGCCGCCACCGCAGGAAAAGGGGCAGCTGGGGCTCAGGGTCTATAGCTCAGGCTGTGGACGTGTGCGGAGCCTGGCTTGAATGCCAGATGACCGCTCGCTGTCTTGGTGACCTTGAGGGCTCTGTAACCTCTCTGAGGCTCAGTTTGCTCCCCTGGAAGCTGGGAACATTAGTGCACTTGCAGGGTGAGGCCCACAGGCGACTAGAGAGTTCCACGCGGTGCAGAGAGCAGAAGCAGCCCTGGGAGGTTGTCAGAGACTGGGGACGGTCATTCACGATGAACAGTAATGGGCAAAGGGAACACGGCCCATCTGGGATGCCGGGATCTGTCCTAGCGGTGCTCAGAGTCAAAGGTACAGCTTTAGAGGCATTTATTAAGGAAAAATATTTACAGACAAAGGACTGACCAGTTTCCAGTTCTACATGGAAGGAGTTTGGAAGTCACCACTTCATACTCACAAGGGAAAAGCTGAACTGACTAAAAAATCAACAATTCTTTTGGCTCCTAAAAAAGGGAGACACAGGCAAATGCTGCCCCAAGGTTGGAGAGACAGACAAACACAGGAAGCCGCAGCATCCCGGAGCAGAAGCCGGCACCAGGGCAGAAGACCCGAAGGGCAGTTGATGAGTCGCGGATGTCCAGCGGGGACAGCGCTGAGAGCTAGAAACCCCAGGGGACCTGGTCGTGGAGGTCCCACGGTACTGTGAGACGCACGCCCCAGAGCTCGGCTAGGCTCCCGCAGTAAATATCAGAGAAAACTCCCTCAGGCTCCCAGCAGGCGGAGGGACAGGGACCATTTTCAACTACTCCAGGACTCTGTTCTTCTTGACAAGATTTGTCCTCACGGGAAACCAGCTAACCAGAGCTTCCAGGGCCTAACCTGCTGGGTTAGCAGAGCCTAAATGACCCAGGGAAAGGAAATACCCAACTCCAGTCTATTGCCGTCATCCTGCCCCTTTCTCTCTACAAAGGGGAGAAAACACCGAGAAACCCTGGAGAAGTTCACAGTCAAAAGACATAAGTTCATGAAAGACAGAGACCAAACCAAAGGCTATAGGACCCTTCCCTCCCCACGGGCACTCCTCACGACGTGACTAAAGGTCTATTTACAGCAGTTCTCTTTACCCAGAACATCATGTACGGCTATCAGGAACAAGCTACAAACCATACCAAAAGGGAAAAAAAGCACAATTTGAAACACAACAGCAGCCCCGGACAAGGCAAGAATGTTGGAATTATCAGACCGAGAATTTCAATCAACTATGAAAATATACTGAGCACTCTAATGGATAAAGCCATGAAGGAACGGATGGGCAACATAAGCAGATAAATAGATATAGAGGAAATCCTAAGAAAGACCCCAAAGAAATCCTTGAGATAAAAAGCACGGTAACACAAATGAAGAATGCCTTTCACAGGTTTATCAGTAGGCTGAACACAACTGCGGAAAGAACCTCTGAGACTGAGGATTTCTCAAAAGAAATCTCCAAAAACCAAAAGGCAAAGAGAAGAAAGATTGGGAAATAAAACCCCCAGAGAATCCAAGGACTGTGAGACAACGCCAAAAGGTAGCATACACGTAATGGGAATACCAGAAGGAGAAGGAAGAAAGGAAGGGACAGAAGAAATTTTTGAATCAATAGCAACTGAGAGTTTCCTCAAATTCATGTGTCAGACACCAAATTACAGACCCAGGAAGCTCAGAGAACACCAAGCAGGATAAATACCAGAAAAAACTACACAAGACACATCATCATCAAACTACAGAAAATCAAAGATTAAGAAAAAAATCCTGAAACAGCCAGAGGAAAAAGCACCTCACCTAGGGAGGATTAAAGGTAAGAATTACATCTGACTTCTCCACAGAAACAATTCAATCAAGGAGAGAGTGGAGTGAAATATTTAAAGTGCTCAGAGAAAAAATCCCCACCAGACTAGAATTCGGTAACCTGTGAAGTTATTCTTCAAAAGTGAAGGAGAAAGAAAGACTTTCTCAGTCAAACAAAAATTGAGGACGTTTGTGCCAGTAGACCTGCCTTGTAAGAAATATTAAAGCAGTACTTCAGAGAGGAGGAAAATAATATAGGTCAGAAGCTCGAATCTACATAACGAAAGAAGAGCATTGAAGAGGGGATGTGAAGGTAAAAGAAAATCTTATTTTTCCAATACGTCTTTGATCTAAGAGATAGCATGTTATTCAAAATAAAAATGGCAAAAATGAATTTGATTATGTTTTGCTTGTATATATATAATATATATGCTTATGTGTGTTTATCTATAAGTGAAATGAATAACAGCATGATACAAGGAATAAGAGAAAAGTATTAGGATTATTTTGTTATAATAAGATACACTATTCGTGAAGAGGTCCAGTGTTCTTTAAAAGTGTACTCTGATCAGTGGTAAATATATACTGAAAACTCCAGGGCAAGTACAAAAAAAGTTTTTTAAAAAAGCTGTATAGGGCTTCCCTGGTGGCGCAGTGGTTGAGAGTCCGCCTGCCGATGCAGGGGACGCAGGTGCGTGCCCCGGTCCAGGAAGATCCCACGTGCCGCGGAGCGGCTGGGCCCGTGAGCCATGGCCGCTGAGCCTGCACGTCCGGAGCCTGTGCTCCGCAATGAGAGAGGCCACAGCAGTGAGGGACCGCGTACCGCAAAAAAAAAAAGGTGTATAATTGATATGCTAAGAAATGAGAAAAAATAGAATGATATTAACTGCTTAGTTAAGATCACAAAAGGCATAAAAAGAAGAAAAGCAAAAATAGGAACAAACAACCAGGGCAGCAAGTAGAAAACAGTAATGAATACAGTAGCTATTAATCCAACTACGTCAATAATCACTTTGAATGCCAATGGCCTAAATGCACCAGTTAAAGACAGAGATTGTCAGAGGGCCTCAATAAACAAGATCCAACTATATGCTGTTTACAAGAAACCCGCTTTAAACATAAAGACACATACATATTGAAAGTAAGTGGATGGAGAAAACTGTACCATGCCCACATGAATCAAAAGAAAGAGGAGTCACTACACAATTGCAGACTTCAAAGCAAGGAAAGTTATCAGGGATAAAGAAGGGCTTTACACAATGATAAAGGAGTCCGTTTTCTGAGAAAACAACAATTTTTAACAAGTACTGGGCCTAACCACAGAGCATCAAACTACATGGGGCAAAAAACCGGTAGAACTGCAAGGAGAAACAGGTAAACCCACTATCATAATTGGCAGTTTCGACACCCCTCTTTCTCGAAATGGACAGACAGAAAACCAGTGAGGACATAGCTGAACACAACAGCACCATCCATCAGTTGGATATAATCGCCATATATAGACAACTTCAGCGATAAAAGAATATGCATTTTTTTTGAAGCTCACGTGAACATTCACCAAGACACACCACGTTCTGGGCCATAACACACTCCTTAACAAATCTAAAAGAATAGAAATGACACAGTGTCTGCTTCCAGACTACAACACACTAAACTCAAAATCCGTAACAGAAAGATATCCGGAACACCTTAGAATACGTGGAAATTAAACAACACACTTTTAGATAGTACATGGGTCAAAGAAGAAAACTTAAGAGAAATTGTAAAATATTTTTAGCTAAATGAAAATATAAACACAACTTACCAAAACTTGTGGAAGGCAGTGAAAACAGCGCTTAATAGCACTGATCGCATATAGTAGAAAAGAAGAAAGATCTAAAATCCAATGATCAAAGTTTCCACTTTAGGAAACTAAAAAGAAGGAAAAAATGTAAATCCAAAGTAAGCAGAAGAAAACAATAAGAATTAGTGCAGAAACCAATGAAATTAAAAACAGGAAACCAAGACAGAAAATCAGTGAAACCAAAAGCTGATACTTCGAAAAGATAAAAAAATTTAAAAAAAAATCAATAAGCCTCTAGCCAGACTAAGAAGAAGAAAGAGGACAAAAATTACTAATATCGGAAAAAAAGAGAACATCACTACAGATACCATGGAAATTATAAGGCTAATCAAGGAATATTATAAACAACTCTGTGCCCACAGATTTGATAACCTGTAGACGAAATGGACCAATTCCTTGAAAGCTGCAATCTGCAGCTACTCACACAAGAAGAAATAGACTATCTGAACAGGCCTATATCTACTAAAGAAATTACCTTTCAAAGCAGAAAGTACCCAGCCCAGATGGGCTCACTGGTGAGTTTTACCAAACGTTTAAGGAAGAAATGATACAAAATCTCTATTATCTCTTTCAGACTTTAGAAGCAAAAGGAATGCTTCCTACCTCATCCTATGAGGAAAGCATTACTCTAATACCAAAACTAGACAAAGACTTTACAATAAAAGAAAGCTACAGACCAATATTTCTCATGAACATACATGCAACAGCCCTCAACAAAATAGTAGCTAATCAAATCCAAAAGAGAATAAAAAGAATTACACACCATGACTAAGTGGGATTTATCCCACGTACCCAAGGCTGGTTCAGTATTCAAAAGTCAATTAATGTAATCCATCACATCAACAGAGCAATGAAGGAAAATCACATGATCATATCAAAAGATGCAGAAAAAGCTTTCAACAAAATACGACATCCATTCATGATAAAAACTCTCAGTGAACTCGGAATAGAGTAGAACTTCTCAACTTGATAAAGACTGTCTACGAAACAGCTGACATCATACTTAATGGCGAGAAACTTGAAGGTTTCCCCTTAAGATATGTACAAGGCAAAAATATCACCTCTCTCCACTTCTTTTCAGCATTGTACTGGAAGTCCCTGTTAATGCAATTTCTTGAATTTTAAAGAAAAGGAAATAAAATGTATACTGATGGGGAAGGAAGACATAAAACTGTCCTTGTTCACAGATGACATGATCATCTGTGAAGAAAATCTGAAAGAACTGACAAAAAGAAAATCCTCCTTGAACTAATAAGCAATTAATGCAAGGTTGCAGGATACAAGGTTACCCTACAAAAGTCAATTGTTTTCCTATATACCAACATTGAACAAGTAAAATTTGAAATTAAAAACAAAATACCCTTTACATGAACACCCCTCAAAAATGAAATACTTACGTATGAATCTAGCAAAATATGGTCAAGATCTATATAAGGAAAACTACCAAATTATGATGAATGAAATCAAAGAACTAAACAAGTGGAGAGATATTCCGTGCTCATGGATGGGAAGACTCAATATTGTCACAATGTCAGTTCTTCTCAGCTTGAACCTAAATTCATTGCAATCCCAATCAAAATCCCAGCAAGCTATTTTAAGGATATTGACAAACTGACTTTAAAGTTATATAGAGATGCAGAAGACCCAGAATGGCCAACTGAGTGATGAAGGAGAGGAACAAAGCTGGACGACTGACACTACCTGACTTCAAGCCTTAGTATAAAGCTAAACAATCAAGACAGAGTGGTGTTGGTGAAAGAATGGAGCAGAATACAGAGCCCAGAAAGAGACTCATGTCACTGTAGTAGCTGATTTTTGACAAAGGGGCAAAGGCAATACAATGGAGCAAAGAGAGTCCCTTCAACAAATGGTGCTGGAACAACACACCAACGAGATGTCCTTCGGTAGGTGGATGGATAAATTGTAATCCATCCAGACACTGGAATATTATTCAGCCCTGAAAAGAAATGAGCTAGCAAGCCATGAAAAGACATGGAGGATGCTTACATGCATATTACCTAGTGAAAGAAGCCAATCTGACAAGGCTACAGGCTACATAATTCCAACTCTATGACATTCCGGAAAAGGCAAAACTATGGAAACAGTCCAAAAAAAAAATCAGTGGTTGTCAAGGTGTGGGTGGGAGGTGGGGGGGAGGGGTGATCTGATGGAGCACAGAGGATTTTTAGGGCAGTGAAAATACTCTATAATATTATAATGATAGATACATGTCATTATATGTTTGTCCAAACCCACAGAATGTACCACAGAGGATTTTTAGGGCTTTGGAAAGAGCCTGGCTTTCACCTGCTGGGTCCTTCAAGCAAGTTTCCCCCATTATTCCCCTCCTTCAGCCTCAGTCTTCTCATCTGTAAAATGGAGCAATATCTATAAAACGGGAACAGTAACAAAATCATTATTATATTATTATAATATATATTATTATATAGTGTGGGAAAAAATTATATACCATCAGAACGGTTCATGGTACGTGCTGTGCCAGCATTAGCTAATGTTACTATGGGGTCTTATTTTAGTCTCACAGCAACCTTTGTTTGGTGGGACTGTTATCATTACCTTTATTTATAGGTGAGGAAGCCGAGGCGCAGGGAAGGTGAGAGTTTGCACCTGCAGCGTTTGTGGCCAGCCCTCAGCTGGCTTTGTTGTCCAAAGTTCTTGTTGGAAGAAACACATGGATTACAGGCCTTTCCACGCGGCCCGGCAGTGCGTGAAATAAAGCCGCTCAATTTGGCGCTCCATCAACTGGAAACCCTTATTAACTGGGGACCACACCATACGGCGATAATTGACGTTCATTAGGAATTTAACTGAAACTAAGTTTAAAATAGCTTTAGTGTTAACTGCATTTTATTCTACTTCCTTAAAAATTGGTCATCCGTGTACAACACATGAGGTAACAAGAAAACATGCTTAGTAAAACCACTCGGCCCTGACCTTCCCAGATGCCCAAGCTCCCTGTGAGAGAAGAGGGGTCAGCCGAGGAGGATCAGCTCCCGCATGTTGACTCCACTATAGCGGACGCCCAAAATACACCCAAGCCCTAACACCCAGAACCTGTGAACGTGACCTTATTTGGAAATAGAACTTTTGCAGAGGCGATGATAAGCGTCTTAGGATGAGGTCCTCCTGGACTTGGGGTGGCCCCAAATCCAGTGACTTGTAAAGAATAGGCAGAGGGGAGGCCACAGAGAGACACCTGGACAGGGGCAGGGCCCTGCGAGGACGGAGGCTCCAGGGGAGGGTCCTTCCTGCCTCTCCCGGCTTCTGGGGTCCCAGGCATCCCTGGCCGGTGGCCGCGTCCCTCCTGCCTCTGCCTCTGTCCTCCCACACCTTGGTTTTGGACTCTGGCCTCCGGAAGTGGGAGAGAATAGATTTCTGTGAAGCCCCCAGGTGTGGTTCCTTGTTATCACAGCCACTGGAGACTCTTCAGGGTCTCCTTCGTAATCTTCGGTATGTCCCGAGGGGCGTCTCTTCCTTGTCCCACCCAGGTCTGTGAGATGGCGGTCCTCTGGTCACGGCTCCCTACACAACCATATTCATTCATTCATTCATCCATTCTCGGTTCATTCATTCATTCAGAACCCTTGGGAGGCACATTCAAGTGTCACACATTGCGCCGAGCTCTGGGTACGTGCCGTGACCTCGGCAGGGCTGATTCAACCCCCAAGACCCTCCCTGAGGAAGGTCCCGATGAGCACAGATGATAAACAGCCCCCAGAGTCGGGGGATCGGGGAAGGACGTGTGCGAGTCCTCTGGGTCGTACCCGCAGCCTCCTTTGGTGGTGGCCAGCTCTTGGCCTCACTGCACACCCAGAAGGTGAGCTCTTGCGGGTGTTTCAGGCTGGATGGGTCAGACAGCAGGGGCCCCGGGGCTTGAAAGCAAAGGTGGAATGGGGAGAGTTTGGGGGCAGAGCCAGCATCGGTAATGAAGCTCAGGCTGCTCTGTCCTCACCTGCGCCAAGACCACGATCCTGGGCATCCCACTGCCGGGTCCCCTTGGAGCCAGTGCCCACCGCAATCCCGGGCCCAGGCAGGAGTCGCCTCTGCTCTGTCCTTTGTCCAGGCCCTGAGAACGTCGTGGGAGCCCAGGAATTAACACGTGGCTATGAGTGATGAGCCTGCGTTTTTAGAAATACGCACAAGAAAATGAGGTCACGTTTTAGCCACCCACAAACTCAACCAAGAACACAGCCCAGAAGAACAGCCTTTCCACGACCTTCAGAGTCAGCAGGAGCTAGCGGCAGGGGTTCTGAAATTTGCCGGGAGGACAGCCCCAGGCGTGGGCTCCTCACCAACCCTGATCTCCCCACCCCAAGACCCCGACACCCACCGCCCAGCCCTGCTGGATCACATCATCTCATCTCATCGAGCGAGGTGCCGCCGAATCAAAGCCCAGTCAGTCTGAGCATCTTGGAAGCACACGTTGAAATGCAATTTGCATATCAAAAATACAGCAGGGTAGGAAGGGAGCGTGCCGGCATTTCTCAACTCTGCCAGCGTCATCCTCTGACGGCGTCAAAGACACTTTCCTAACGAAGTAACAAAAACACTGAAATTTAAAGCCACCCAAGGACATCCTGAAACGACACCCTCTCCCCTTCCTGCAACGATATGAAGGAAATGGCTCAGATGTAACGGACCACAGTGTGTTCCCCGGGGCGACCCCCACCAGGGTCCGGATATACATATTCATACTGGTGTCTTCTCACTTATTGCCGGGTCGCCGCCCCAGGTGGCACCTGAAATACTCCTTGCAGTAGTGCTGTTTCCATAGACTAACTGCCTGCGTACCTACAGTGCCTGGTTATCTCCTATTGATTCTAGTTTCCCAAGCAAAAGTGAAGATTACCGATGTAAAATCTACTGTGTATGTTCATTCTGTCTTTAAAAAAATGTTTAATTACAGCATGTACAACTGTGAAGACAGCCAGGTGCTAGAGGGAGACTTCCCTTTAAACGAAGATGCATCTTGCACTTGCTGTCTCCGGGTGTATATATGTGAATTCCACCCAGCCCTCTGCGGGAAACCGCGCCGGGTCTAAAGAAAACTCCTGTGGAGGCCACGCGGAGCAGTCTAGGAAACCAGTCGTGTGACTTTCCAGAACTCGCGCACACCTGTCTCTCGGGAGAAGGGGAGGGTCCCTGGAGTTGGCCTGGGGAGGAAGCATTTCCAGGCTCTGTGCCTCCAGCCCCTCAGCTCGGGGCGCTGCTGGGGACAGACTGGTTGACAGGCAGTCGCCTCCCAAGAAGCAAATCCCAGATGGGGAGGGACAGGCTTTGGGCTCCCCTACCCCTGCCGTGTCCACACACAATTCTCACCTTACGATACACCGTCAGTGCTTCCTTTCTGTTGCTGTTGTTAAACACTTTATTTGTATTATTATTATATTAATTTTTACTTTATATCAGAGCATAGTTGATTACCACTGTCGTGTTAGCTTCAGGGGTACAGCAAAGTGATTCAGTTATACATATATACGTATCTATCATTTTGCAAATTCTTTTCCCCTTTAGGTTATTCCAGAGTATTGAGCAGAGTTCCCTGTGCTGTGCAGTACGTCCTTGCCGTTTATTTTAAATATAGCAGTACATATGTCAATCCCAAATCCCCAATCTATCCCTCCTCCGACCCTTGCCCGTGGTAACAAGGTTCTCCCCTGCCTAGTTAATACCCTCCTCGTTCTACGCCTCTCCTTTCACACCGGGTTTGCATGGCCTGGCTCCCCTGGGCCCTGGAGATGCGCCCCAAGGCCAGGGCCCCAGAGAGGTCTCACCAGGCACCTCAACAGCCGCTGCCCCTGACCCAAGTCACGCAGAGGCGCGAGACTGCCTCGTCTCTTTGGGGTTTTTGTTTTCTCCATAGCACTTATCTGGAAGAATCTCGTTTGTTGCCTTTAGGTGTGTATTGTTGACCTGGAGCCCCCCACCAACACCGCGATGGCAGGTCCACATGGGGGGGGGACCATGAAATTTCACTCACTGGCCCCTCTACCAGCACAGGGCTGAGTACATAGACGGCTCCCTAAACACACATTGAAAGAACAAAGGAAGGGACTTCACTGGCAGTCCAGTGGTTAAGAATCCACCTCCCAATGCAGGGGACGCAGGTTTGATCCTCGGTCGGGGAACTAAGATCCCACAGGCCACGGGGCAACTAAGCCCACGAGTGATGTAGCTACCGAGCCCTCGCACTCTGGAGCCCGTGTGCCACAACTAAAACCCGAAACAGCCAAAAATAATAAATAAATAAATATTAAAAGAACAAAGGAACATGGTGAAGGAACAAAGGAACATGCTGGGAGCCCAGCACGGGAGACAGAAATTGTGCCCCAAGAACTGTGCGTTGCTTGGACCCTCCTACCCACCTACTGGCGGCTTGCAGAGCATTTTAATTGTCACAGGTGAGGGCGGCACCCTGGGCTCAGACGAGGATGGCGGTTTCTGAGTGGAAGGGACATTTCACGTTCCAGCATGACATCAGTGCCACTGGGACTGACTTATATTCGGGGCAGAGGCCATCCGCTGAGTTCTCTTTAACGAAGGCACCTCCCTGGGGATGGTGAATGGATCAGGGGACATATGGTCACAGACCCAGAAGCAACGAGCAATTAAAGCATGAGGCTGGGTCTAAAATTCAACTCAATTTCACATCATATCCA
Source organism: Phocoena sinus (assembly GCF_008692025.1). Classification (NCBI taxonomy): domain Eukaryota; kingdom Metazoa; phylum Chordata; class Mammalia; order Artiodactyla; family Phocoenidae; genus Phocoena; species Phocoena sinus. The sequence continues at coordinate 2,402,109 of NC_045777.1, read as the reverse complement.
GAGTAATGACTCTTCCAGGTAATGACCCCAAACCCCCCTCTTGGGTCATTGCCCTGCTGTCTTTTCTCAGGGGTAACTTTTCTGACACCTTCCTTAAAATTAAAGCCAACCTGGCCGTCTCTAGCTCCCCCACTCCCACTCATTTTATGTCTTTATTTATCTCCTACCTCCTCCCACTAGAACATATGCTTCAGGAGGCCAGTGGCAAAAAAATCAACGTTTGAAAGTCATTGGAGGGAATGGGAAGGTCGTTTCAGCAGGAAACCTAGAAACACCACCAGGCTGGGTCAGGGCACGGGGAGAAGCCAAGGATTAATAGTGGCACCAGTCTGCATGGCTGGGGGTTTCTCCAGAAATCCGCAGTAGCCTGGGTGTAAGTATGGAGAATGCAGACTGTTCTGTTAGCCCAGGCACGTTCTACAAGAGAAACAGGGCAATGGGGGAAGCCAGGAAAGAGAGGTTGCTTCAGGAAGAAAAGACTACGAAGGTGCAGGAAGAAAGAGATGGTGAGAGGCTTTTATCTCGGGACAGCAAGGAGGATAAGGGCGTGAGGCTCAGGGTGCTTAGCGGACGGGAGAATGGTGGCAGCATCTCCTGGTGAGTTGGAGTGAGCACAGGACTCGGTGTCCCGGCAGGGGCAGCAGCGGGCTGGATGGATGGCCCACCTTCCTGGCAGAGTACAGGTCTCGTCCAGTGGCCCTGCATCAGCTGTGGTTGGTCCCTTGCTCCAGGACCAAGGCTGCGAGACTCCAGCTCCCCAAGTCTGTGCTGACCCTGGAGACCAAGGCGGTCAAGAGGCTAGTCTGCTCTCCAGTCTGTACAAGAGCCTTGCAGGATTCCTTGTGGTCCTCCTTATTTTAAAGAGAGGATGACACGATTCCCCCAAGTGATGAACGGCGTGCTTGGAATGCCCTGTGAGGGGCAAATGTATAGCCTGGAAACTTCATAACAGTCTTGGGGGTGAAGCCAAAAGACCTTGGATGGTTTGAGCACCCAGCTGTAGGAGGGATACACAAACCTTGTCTGAATTCTCATGATGTGCTGGGCACTCTGATGCTCCATCCCACTTGATTCCTAGGATAATCCAATAAAACAGGCATGTGCCTTCCAATTCTGTAACAGTTTCCCAGGCTGGATTTCCGGGGCTGCATATCAACCCTTTCTCTTCCATTCTAAGAACCAAATCCATGAATTAAGAGAATCTGGAAAGAAAGCTGGAAATGAAAGATGCATCGGGAGGGGACCCATCCAACATTTTACAACATGTACATTCACGATAGGCACCACGCCTAAAACTCAGAATACCCAGGATGTGTTTTTATTCTCCCAAACTGTTTGGAAATATCCGCAAAAGGCTGTTGAAACCAGTAGCAACTGGAATCGCTACACATTTTATTAGCAGTTAACGGAAGCACATTCAACACCTAGGTAATGCACCCAATTGATATATTTGCAATTTGAATTCAGTGAAGTGAATTATGTTAGATTTCAGGGATTCGGCCCTGCAGCAAAGCGCTCATTTGGTGAACTGACTGACCACGAGTTACTTCTGCCAATCAATGTTTTGGGCACAAAGCTCATCTCCCCCTCAACCACAGACCCTCTTGACCACTCTGACCTTCTCCAAGGAGCTTGCCCTCTGCTGTCTGAAGACGTGTGTATGTTCCATTCAGAACCTTGTTCCATTGGTTCAGCTTTACCAATCCGTGGGCTGACCACACGGACGACTCTGCTAAGCATTGTTTCCAACGCCTCAGGGGTTAGAAAGATGAGGTCAGGGAACAAGTTCCCCCTACTTTCCCATGGAGGAGGGAAAGAGATGTGAAGCTAGTGCTTCTGGTCCAAACAACTGCAGTGAGATCCACCATCAGATGCCGTCTAGCGCACTCTGCTGTATAAACGCGGATCCATGTTTGCCTGCTGACAGATGTTTTTCCGCCGGAGATCCCAGCCCATCCAACCCCTCCCCCACCGTCCCCATACAGATGTGATTTAGGCATCATGAATCGATCACCACATTTGGAATATCAGCGAACAGCTTTCCTCTTTAGAGGTTCTAATGCAAACTGTTAAGCCACGGATTTCTGTGCTTTTTTTTTTTTTTTTTTTTTTTAGAAGTACCAGCTGTCTGTAAAGATGCCAAACGGCATGAACACTATTTGGACACTGGGCTTACGGACAGGTCTTCCTTGGACAAAATAAAAGCATCTCATGGAACAAACATGGGTTGGGGGAGGGGGTGCCCTGGCAGAGCCGGCTGCCACAGATTCCAGCTTGAACCGGGAATGTCTTCCAGCGGGAAACAGACCCACTGAAGAGCATCCGAAATTAATCACCGCTGTTGGCATTTTAATAAACAGCTGCTTTTGAAAATGCTTTGGAATGAACACAATCCTGACCACCAAACTGTGCTTAAAGAAGGTCGGAGGGGGCTTCCCTGGTGGCGCAGTGGTTGAGAGTCCGCCTGCCGATGCAGGGGACACTGTTCGTGCCCCGGTCCGGGAAGATCCCACATGCCGCGGAGCGGCTGGGCCCGTGAGCCATGGCCGCTGAGCCTGCGCGTCCGGAGCCTGTGCTCCGCAACGGGAGAGGCCACAACAGTGAGAGGCCCGCGTACCGCAAAAAAAAAAAAAAAAAAAAAAAAAAAAAACAAAAGAAGGTCGGAGATTATAAAAGCTGATGCTTCTGAAAGCAAAGAGAGAACAAACTTGAAAGTCATTCTTAACCAGACCCCTTCAGAGATGAGACCCTGCTACGTGACCCTAAGCCACCCGTCATGAGATCAGGCCCCAAAGGAAGCACAGAGCCGTGGAAAGCGTGCAGACACCTAACCCAGGGCTGCGCTGATGCACCCTGTGGATTGAGGGGGTCTCTCACCTCCTCTTCCATGAAGCAGTGATGGGACAGCTCCCCATCTGGGCTTTGGCAAAAGTCTGACGAGGTGATGGGCGTGGCCATTCTTTGAGCGGATAAAGAGGCCCCCAGAGCCTGTCACCACTCACATCCTCCAAAATGGGACGTGGAAGCAGCTCCATTGGCAGCATAAAGAGAATTCTAGTAAAAGTCAAACCCGTGTTTCTCTGCCTGGTTTCCTAGGGTAAGACTCTCGGCCTTCTTTCCCAAACTCCCGTGGTGATAAATCGGAGATGGAAATGATTCGAAACAACAAAAAGGTCAAATGCTTTGCCTTCCGCGGGCCTCCTCTGTGCTGGGAAGGTCCATGAGTGGACGGACAAGGGCCACCCACACCCTGTAGAGCAGGAATCCAAGCCCACCACCCCCTCCAGTTACTGTACTCCCCGCTTTAGAGATCCGTTTCTGTTCCTTGAGAAGCCATGCTCCCCACGGACAGGAAATTTTAAAAATTCACCCAGAAGGCAACGCAGTCACTGGAGTACTTCCTTCCCAGGTCCGAACTAGAAGATGCAGCCTGGGGGAAGGAGGAGCCCTGCCCACTCCAGGTGAGGGGTCGGCAGGGGCCAGATGGGCCAGGGTGGCTCCCCCTGTAGCAGCACAGGACAGAGATGACACCTTCGCTCCGTGCCACTAGGAGCTTAGCCATGGTAGACGTGGAAGTAATTCCCCGGCAGACACTTCACGTGGCTCAGTGACAGGAGAGAGATATGCCATGAACTCCAGGCTGCTGTCGATGGCCCGCATGTCGAGGGTGCCTCTGTGGGCTCCGCGGGCGCCTCACCTCCCCGGCTGGGTCTGGGGCCAACCTCACACCATCTTCCCTGAGTCTGGGGCAGGTCTGGCCTCAGTGGCTTCGGTTCATCACACGGACAGAAAGACCACCATGTCCACGGCACTTGTTACCCCCAGGGCTGGTGAAAGCATCTCAGGCCTTGCTCAAGAAAGCCGGGCCCTCTGTCTGACATCATTGGCAGCACGTCCGTGTCGGTGAGCCCTGACTCCCTGGAACCACGTCCGGGGACGTAAGACAAGAGCGAGGGACAACTGTACCACCCGTGGAGAGCAGGGTCCCATGATTAGGAGGGAACAGCTGACTTATTCAGGGCAGACTCAGTCTAAAGGTACCGATGTTTTAGACGATGTTTGCTTCCCATCCACCACCATTCTATTCCTACAGAGAAACTAATCAGGTGGCCTAAAGAGAAAATAAACCAGTACCTATTAATTAGCTTAAATATAAGTTTTAAACCATAATGTTCAGCCGGTTGAATTTGGAAGCTGAGAGGCCAAAGAGAAAGTAACATCCACTATTTCTCAGAGGCTAAATGTTGATGTTTATAAAAGTCAACACAGAATCCAGTGTCTGAGATCTGGGAGTGGGCGGGCTGGGTAAGAATGTGAGAACAGACCAGCTGCGTATTCATCCTGCTGGATCTGGGGGGTGGATGTTGGGAGCTCATTGTACCATTCTCTCTACTTTTGTGTACGTTAGAAATGTTCAGTAATTAATGCTTTTTTAAAAAAAAATCTATACAAGTACCACACTCTTAGCTTTTGGTGTTTCTAAAAGTTAAGTGTTAAAAAACAATTTAGAACCATCCTCGATTGTCACTGAGACCAACCATGTGATTGACCCAAGGCTCAAGGGGAGGGGAGGGAGGCTTCCAGCTTTCCAACCTCACTGCCAGGAGGACTCTGCATCAGGCCTTCCCAGTGGCTCATGGGACAGTCGGGGTCTCTTTTCCTACCCCCTCCCAACAGGCCTAGAATCCCACAGACTTGTGATTTCAGTGGGGCAGGCCCCTCCTCTGAGTTTTAAGAACAGCCACGGTGAGCGGCCTGAACCCATCAGTCTCAGGTCACGTGCGGACACAGTGGGTACAGGGCTGGGGCACGCGACCTGGGCACTAAGGCCAGAGGGGCTCGACCACTGACGAACCCAGGACAATCGCCTCGTTCCAGGCAGACCGAGCCCTCTGGGGACCCTGCTTGTGACCTGAGCTGCCCCAAGGAGGCAAGGAGGATCTTGGGAAATTGGTTCAGGCCCCTCCCGCCTGTGAATGGAAGAGTGGCCGATGCCATGACGGCCACCCGGAGCCCACAGGGGGGCCAGACAGAGGAGGAGTCCCAGGGACCCACCAGAGGCCCACTCACACCTCATCTGAATCCCACCCGCCCCCTGCATTTTCCAGACACATCGGCCGACAGACACACTCTTTCCCTCCGAGCATCTGAGGCTGTGTCTCAGTTTCCTGCCGCCAGCACGACTTGGAGATTGGCTGTCACAACCCAAACAGAGGTGTCACAGCAGTTCTTTCCCAGGTAAGCGTTTTTCCTCCTGAAAGACACAGGTCAGCTTTCGAGATGCCCCTGAGTGTATCCTGTGAGTATCGTTTAGTTCCTCGAGCGCCTGGTGTCCTGAAGTCAGCCGCTGCCCTTCCGTGTGGTCTCTTTGTCCTCAAGGCTTCCCGACTCTGGTGAATCATTCCACCAACGAGCCCTGCCTGCCCATTAAATAAATTCAGAGCCCTGGATGAAGCCCTCAGGATCCCTGTGACAAGGTCCAGAGTTTCTCCACATCAGGTTGCAGCGCCTATTCTAAGGTTTTTGTTTCCAAAGACACGTTATTATAACTAGGGGGCTTTGATGACACATTTCTGAGCAAAAATATACAGAATCTCGTCAACTTGTAAATGAGAAGGGCTCTCGCCTCGTCCTGGACGTGATGCTCCGGGCTGCATCCTGCGAAGCGTGGAGCTGGCTGCACGGCCTTGGGGGATATGAGTGCACTTGAGCATCTCCACACGGGCCACTCATGACCGGCCGCGCACCATCGAGACCCAGATCTCTTCTTCCCTTCTGGTTACTTAACATCAATTCTTGGGGCTCCCGCCCTCCTCCCCTCGCCTCCTTTCTCTCTCTAACTTAACCTGGGTTTGGACATTTTTTTTTTTAATTTTTTTAGCATCTTTATTGGAGTATAATTGCTTTACAATGGTGTGTTAGTTTCTGCTTCACAACAAAATGAATCAGTTATACATATACATATGTCCCCATATCTTCTTCCCTCTTGCGTCTCCCTCCCTCTCACCCTTCCTATCCCACTCCTCCAGGCGGTCACAATGCACCGAGCTGATCTCCCTGTGCCATGCGGCTGCTTCCCACTAGCTATCTACCTTACGTTTGGTAGTGTATATATGTCCAAGCCTCTCTCTCGCTTTGTCACAGCTTATCCTTCCCCCTCCCCATATCCTCAAGTCCATTCTCTAGTAGGTCTGTGTCTTTATTCCTGTTTTACCCCTAGGTTCTTCATGACATTATTTTTTCTTAAATTCCATATATATATGTTAGCATACGGTATTTGTCTCTCTCCTTCTGACTTACTTCACTCTGTATGACAGACTCTAGGTCCATCCACCTCATTACAAATAGCTCAATTTCGTTTCTTTTATGGCTGAGTAATATTCCATTGTATATATGTGCCACATCTTCTTTATCCATTCATCCGATGATGGACATTTTAAACTTGGTGACTGTCACACAGGGACTTCTTTGAGTTTGCAGTTGAGTGAGGCTGAATGTACACAGTGAGACCACGCATGTGTCCATCAAGGGCTCAGAGCGGCTAATTTGATGATACCCATGGACACTGGACACCCTGCCAGCTCACCAGGTCTGTAGTCATCCTTAGAGGAAGCATGGCTGTTTATTTCACTTCCTCCTCCAAACTGTCCCCACCAAGGATGTTCAAAACTAGGCCCAGCTCTCCACCTAACTGGCATCGCAAAGCACTCCAAGTATGGATGGCTGAGCTGGGGAGAGAGGCTCTGCTCCCCAAGACAGCCCCTGAGTCGCCAATAGTTGGGCCCCACGCACAGCTGCATCCCTCTGAGATGCTCGCCTTGCCTGGGCACCTTTGCAGCTTAACTGCCCCTCTTATGAAAGCGCCAACGGCTGCCTCGTTACGCTTGGGCATTCATACCCGATAACAATTCATACCCAATAATAGAGCCCGCTACACGATGAGCGGTGTGGGTGCTCACATGGGCCCTGTGACTAACATAGCCATGCAGTGCCCTCAAAGGTGTGATTAAGCACCGCCCTGGATGAAAAGGAATTTCAAAGGCAGCTTTCTCTCCCTCACTCTTTTGAATCTTCCTGTAAAAAAAAAAAAAGAAAAAAAAAATCAGAACTTGATTCCAAGCTTGTTCTGGGGGATGACAAATTAATGAACTGTCCTCATGTCGCCAAAGACTCAGCTCAGAACTCAGGTTACCGGGCGGATCGGGTTTTATTAGTCGCCTTACTCTGGGCTCTTTGCAATTACAGCCTTTGATTGTGGTTGCAGAGGGCATTGTATGAGGCTGATGAGTGTCTCCGCACGAAGATTGAGCAGAAGCAGAGATGAAGTGGTGTGTTTCTCCCCATCCCACTCGCCTTTTACCCCAGTCAAAAGAAGCAAGAAAGCGGAATTCCGGTGGAAACTAAGCAGTGCGTAATTCTCAAACGCAATCGTTAAACGCCCATAATCAGCACAGCGGCTATTAGACCGGGGCTTTGCACAAAAGGTTCAGATGCTTGTCTTGCCTTTGAAAGGATCTGCTCCTTGAAATCTGACTTAGAGGGGATTCAGTCAGCATGAATATCTTTGAGGTACTTTCCCCATGAGATAGCTGTCAACTCTGGAACAAATCAAGCCGTTTGCAACGTATTTACGCGGGGGTCCACGTGGAGATGGCTTGAATAAGTTCATTGTGCTCCCTTCAAAGTGGAGTGATGAGGAATCAGCAGACATTTTATAAAACGGGAAGAAGGTCATTTGCCTTCCTGTGACACCTTTTGTGCTCAGAGGATCCCAAGAGTGGAACACTGACGAAGGATGAAGTGCTTCTACTTCGTGAGACAGTGGTGTTGCAGGAACAGGGCTGGAAATGAAACAAAGACGAAACTGGACATGAGTTTGAGCCAGATTTTACATGGGTCTCACTTGGGAGTCCAGCATGAGGTGGGTAGAATCTGTTCAAATATTTTAAGTGGCCAAATTCAAGCCTTCCCCAAGCTAATTTGGGCGGCAATAACCCTGCTGCCCAACGCTTCCTTGGGGCACGATGACCAGATCTGTCATTTGTTCTTATCCGCTTGAGAGATCGTTGTCCCTCTCCTTTACTTAGTTTTTAAATGAATAATTCAAACAAAATTAAGACCACATTAACATGTTCTTTTCAGTTTTAGTCACTGACCTAATGTTACCCCTCCCATTCTTTCTTGGTTCCCTTTTGGTCCTGATTTGTAAGGATAAACCATTACACACAGTCACATTCCTGGGTCAGACTTTGCATTGTCACCCCGCCTTGCTGTAATCTGGGGAGTACGGCAGTCTCGGGGAGATGTGTGTTTAATGACTGGGTTCTCGGGCCCCCTCGGGGAGAACGGACATGGGGGGCTGGTTCTTAACTGTTCTTACTCCTGCAACATCTTCCCTGGAGTAGGTTCCTGGGAGCTAAATGTCTTGTGTCTAAGGCTGTTGATATTTTTATGCTTATTTTTATATATCGTCAAATTGTTTTCCCAAAGAACTAGACCAATTTACAATGCCATCAGCAACGTAGGATCGTAGCACACAATATCCCCAACAGTATTAAAGATGACAGTTTTTTAAATATGTTAATTTGACAGATTTTCCTGCAGTTCCTTATTATTTTTTGCTACGTCAGGGATGTTGACCGCTGCTCCCGCATTGCCCACATTACAGCAGCGCGTGGACCATGCATCCAAGGGCTCCCACTGCAGCTGTAGCCCCGGCCTCACCCCCTCATCGAATGTCTGTCGACTGCGTTAATGATTCAAGGACCCTGTTATTTCTTTAATAATGTTACCTACAAAGTGTGCTGTGTCCCTGCTTTTCCCTCCAGAGCACATCTGGGATGGGAAGCTAAGTGTATTTTCCAGTGTGGTCTGATAAGTTCAATCTGATCTTACAACTCACCTGATTTGTGGTGGGAAGTTGCCAGGGAAACAGCTCTCCCAGGAATGGGAGGCTCAGGGCCGGGCTCGCTTCCCTGCCTTGTGGGCGCGTGAAGCCCCTCTGTTCTCAGCAGGTCAAGATGCATCACAGCCCCCCGTCTGACCCCAGCCTTCAGCCGGAGAGAGCCTGAGTCCCTGCTTGGTCTCCAAGGACCCCCATGGCCAGTGGCGCCTGGTGGTTGAAGGGAGAGGCTAAGGGCAGTGAGCCCGAGGATTGGGGAGGCCAGGTAGCGTCTCATGCTCACCCCGTCTGACACACGGACACAGCTCCGTGTACCCAGCACGCCTGCTGGAGACCTGTGACTTGCCTGTCCTCCACGAGTATGACGTCTGCACGTGAGGCTGAGTGTGCCTTCTGTCAGCACGAGTGCACGTGTGTTCAGCTTGCCCTTGGTTCTGTGAAGCAAAAGCAGCGTGACACGATGATTCTAGGGCACGTGAAAATGTTTTGAAAGCTCTATCTCCTTTTCTTGGGTGTCACATGTAAAACACAGACTTAGGTGCTGGCTCTTCCTTATTGAACAGGTGCGTGTGTGATTCTTAGCCCACAGTTTAAAGAATCACCTTGTTTTGCCAGAATAAAGTGTTATTATCCTGAACAAGGCCAACCTTCCCAGGACGCCTTTATTCAGATGGTTCCTGGAAATCCTGGACCAGGGGGTCAGCTCCTAGGTGACAGGGAAACTGGGGGGTGCCAAGAACCCATGGATTCTACCAGCAGGATTGAGTTTCCCACTCTGTCGGGGGGCGGGGGTGGGTTGTGATTCCAAGGTGCAGGTTGGGATGCCCCTGGACTTGTGCTCGGCACCGCCTTGGAGGGGAAAAACCAGCCTCAGAAGACGGGAGAGCCACAGGCCCCAGGACTGGCAAGCTTCTTAGGCCTTGAGCCCCACACCCCTTAGGAGCATCTCAAAGCCCAGCCACCTCCAGGGACGCTGACCCAGATCCATCACGTGCCAGAACTGGGCTTGGCGGGGCTGAGGAAGGGACAGTGGGCACACCGCAGCTGAGGGTCCCGGGCACTCACTAAACGCCTGGAAATCTGGTTGCGTCTCTAGAACCTGGGGAGCAGTGGAAGGTTTTGAGGGCTTGATTCAGTCACACGTGCCTTTGGACAGATGACTGTGTGGGCGGGGAGGGGAGTGGGTGGGCAGGGATGCTCTGGAGCCCACTGCAATCATCTGAGGGAGAATGGTGGCAGAAGTGACGTTGGCGAGAATAGAGAAGAGGTCTGTGCATGTCAGCAGTCAGGGTGCAGGGCACGGCTAGACGAGCAAACTAGATGGAGAGATGTCTGTCCACACATCACATACAGCTGGAGAAACAGAGGGCTTTGGTCATCTGGCCACATTTTTCTCAGGTTAAAGCTCTTGGACTCTACCCTGAAGGTGATGGGACTCCATGACAAGATCTTAAAGAAGACAGCTGACATGATCAGTTTTAAGACTTAGAAACTTCACCCTCTGGGCTGGGGAGGAGGGGTGAGCTGGGAGGGGAATGCTTCCCCAGACTTCTGTGAAAATGAATGTGTCAAATCAGTTTCTTCATCTTTAAAATGATGTTAAAAATAACTTGTCTGGGGCTTCCCTGGTGGCTCAGTGGTTGAGAGTCCGCCTGCCGATGCAGGGGACACGGGTTCGTGCCCCGGTCCGGGAAGATCCCACATGCCACGGAGCGGCTGGGCCCGTGAGCCGTGGCCGCTGGGCCTGCGCATCCGGAGCCTGTGCTCCGCAACGGGAGAGGCCACCGCAGTGAGAGCCAAAGCCTTCACCTACAAAATCTCACTTAATTTAATCTTCAAAACAATCTACAGGACAGATGTGATGGCCTGCCTTTCAAGGATGACAATATCAAGTGTCAGAGAGTTTGAACATTTGCCTAAGATCGTCCAGCTATTATGGCAGAGCAGGGCTTTGAAATCACAACTGTGGAACCAGGGAACGTCAGTGTCTTAAACTTCTCAGGTCTTAAGATGCCTGCCAACAACAGCTCTGCGGTGTGAGAAGGATCTGCTAATATTTCACAGGTGAGGAACTGAGGCTCAGAGAAATCGAGCAATTGTCCCACCCCGGAAGAGCTAGTTTTAGCACCGTGCTTGTATAAATCAGAAGGTAAGATGCAGATGGTTTAAGCAGCTTCATCACTTACTGAGATCCTGGCCTCATTGCCTACTAACCTCCCAGGTCCAGTGAGTGTCTGCAGATTCATGCTTTCACATAGACAAGACCTGGAGTGATTTGGAAGAGGGCGGGGCATTTTTATTACATAGAATAAAAGGAAGATTCTGGTCACAGAGTTCCATCAGAGAAGCCAGGTACCAAGCCAGAGTGAGAGACAGGGCAGATCTGGGAGAGCCGGGGGTTGGGACCCCTGGGCTGTGGCAGGACAGAGAGAGACGAGGGTGGGGTGACCCGCTTCTGGCGGGTGATCGGATCTCCACGCTGCAGGGCGGCCCTGCTTGACCCCTCCCTGGTGCTACTGAAGGCTTTCCATCTTCAGCAATGTGGAGTGATGCTGGAGGTGGCCACCCCCTGTCCCCACCAAGTGCAAAGACCAGATAGCAAGGGGGCCCACGGCTCTTGGAATTGTCTTCCCAGACAGCTTCCCTTCTGACAATCTCCTTTTTCTTGCAATTAAGCTATCGTATACAATTGCTGCTAACATCTGGATTTCCAGAGAAGCCCAGGCAATTTACTTGGGAGACAAATTCAAGCCCTTGAACAAACCACACAGAAAATTGTGACCCAGACTAAAATTTAAGAGATGAAATGTTTGGGTCTTTATTCGGTATTTGTTTTTCTCTTTCTGTCTTACCTCACTCTGTATGACAGACTCTAGGTCCATCCACCTCACTACAGATAACTCAATTTCGTTTCTTTTTATGGTTGAGTAATATTCCATTGTATATAAGTGCCACATCTTCTTTATCCATTCATCTGTCGATGGACACTTAGGTTGCTTCCATGTCCTGGCTATTGTCAATAGAGCTGCAATGAACATTGTGGTACATGGCTCTTTTTGAATTATGAGGACACAGAGTGGGAAGGGTAAGCTGGGATGAAGTGAGAGAGTGGCATGGACATATATACACTACCAAAGGTAAAATAGATAGCTAGTGGGAAGCAGCCGCATAGCACAGGGAGATCAGCTCAGGGTTTTGTGACCACCTAGAGGGGTGGGATAGGGAGGGTGGGAGGGAGACGCAAGAGGGAGGAGATATATACATATAGCTGACTCACTTTGTTATACAGCAGAAACTAACACACCATTGTAAAGCAATTATACTCCAATAAAGATGTTAAAAAAAAAGAAATGAAATGGCCAGTGGCATTTTCTAAGTCTGGGTTTCTTTGAGCTTCCAGCTGGCGAGGTGACTGGGCACTCAGCCTTTGGCATCAGACCTCCTGCAGCCTGATCCCATCATACCCCCCTTTCACAGAGGAGGGTATAACGTGTGGTCCTCGTCTCACCAGAAACAATGAGATCCCGGGTTACTCAACCCTCACCTCACTTGAAGCACTAATTCCAGTCACAGCAAATGACAGCCCTGCTGACCAGAGTCATTACGGAAATGCTTTTCAGTTATTTTGTTAAATCATTGAGGTGAAAAAAAGAGAGAACTGTTCCATTCTTCCTCCACTCTTTGACACCGTAAATTGCAAGCTACGCATTGTAGATTGAAAACAACTTTCTGGGAGGGAGGGAGCATGACACTGACTGTACTTTTTTATGTTTATGACCCAGCCTAACTTCTGTCAAATACGAAAGAGAAAAATATTGATCTTTGAATCGAACCATAAGGAATTTGCCTAAAAGAACATTGCTTCCACATTTCCCATTAACATCTCGGAGAAATCTTTAAACAGTCTCAAAGCTTTTCCTTGAATTTTACCTTAATTTAGCTTCCGAAAAATGTTTGAGGTGTGAGGAGACGACGCAAGCGTGCCACCTCTATTTCACGCTTGGTCCAGAGCAGATGGACATCTTGTTGAATGGTACCCACAGGCAGACACAGAGCAGAACGGGAATCCGAGGCTCCAGAACCCGCATCACTCGTTCTAATCACTAACCACTCGTTCGTGGTTCCTCTCCTATGACCATCACACCCAAAAAGATAAGGAAACCCACCTTAAGGCAATGGCCTCAGGTACAGACTCTCAGAAACTCTGAGCTGCCGGTGTACGATTTTCCTGTGGCTGCCATCACAAATGGCCACAAATTCAATGGTTTAAGACAACACAAACGTGCTCACGTGTGATCCTGCAGCCGGAAAGTCGAAACCAGTCTCCCCAGGCTCCAATCAAGGTGTGGGCAGAGCTGGCTCTTTCTGGAGGCTTCAGGAGTGGATCCGGTTCCTTGCCTTTTCCACCTCCCGTGGGCTGTGTGCATTCCGTGGCTCCATCCTTGCATCCCTACACCCTTGTGCTTTCACCTTCGTGTCTGACAATGTGTCATTGACCCTCCTACCCCTCTCTTATAAGGACCCTGTGGTTACGTCATGAGGCTAACCCAGCTGGTCCAATATAATCTCCCATCGCACGGTCCTTGACCTAATTACATCTGCAGAATCTCTTTTGCAGTGTAAGGTGCATATTCACAGGTTCCACAGGTTAGGATGTGAACATCTTTGGGGATCGTTATTCAGCCTATCACAAAGGGAAAGCAAAATGAGAGATGGAGGACATCATTTTATTTTTGTGCGTATTTTGTTGTATATATATTTTCTATTTCTATTTTGACTTCTTTTTTAGGACCTTGCCCTGTGAGCTATGATTGGTGTCAGCACTGTAGCTTTGAGTCCATTGCAAATGTGTTTATTAACAAATATTAATCAGTTGCTGTATTTCAAGGTCCTGTGCTAGAACCTGGTGGGTGGGCGGGCTGGTGGGGGGCACACAATTATGTGAATTAGCCTCTGCCCTACAGGAGCTTGCAAATCCAGTGGGAAGACCAGATACTCATGAAAACAGGCAAGACTTCAAAGGAGAAGATGGCATAAATGTGAGTGGTTCAGAGAAAACTTCCTGTGGACAGGACCTCAGGGAGGGGCAGCCAATACTGACAAGAGAGGGCGGGGTTGGGCACCTTGGAGGGGGAATGACCTGGGACAGTCCTAAAAGACACAGGTAGAGGGAGAAGATCAGGTCTCCAAGAAGAAGGGCATGGTGGGTAAGTCCCGGAGGTAAGAATGCGTGTGATTTCTTCTGGGCGTGGAGCAGGTGCTGCTACAATGGAATTCAATGTTCATTTGATGAACACAGAAGGTGATTTTGGCTAAATGGGGCAGAGTTGGATTTTGAAGTAGCTGCATCCAATACCAGGTATTAGGACTTTACCCTATAAACAGGGAAAAGTTATGGGAGGATTTTAGAGGGGAAATGATACAATGAAGTCAATAATCTGACAACGTGAGGCACAGCGGGAGGGGAGCTCCTCACTGTATAAAAGGGAGGGGGGCCTAGGAAGCCAGGGGGACCCACCTAGGTGCTTGGCGGGATGGAGAGGAAGTGCATTTGGAAGGCAGCTCCGGGGACAAGTCCAGGGTTGGGCTCCTGCGTGAAAATGGGTGGAGGTTGCAGGAAAGAAGATAGACAAGGCATCCGTGAACCAAGGACAGACGCGGCAGAGATGGGATGAATTTGTGAATTCACTACTCACTGGCTGAATGGCCTTATTTCTTCCCCTATGAAATGGAGATGCCCCCACTGGGTGGGTTGGTGTGAGGGTAGGAACATCGTATGCAAAATGCCAGAGCCACCTTTGTGGAAGGTGCCCAGTGAAAAGGGAACCATCACCCAACACCCCAACGCAGACTTCTATCAGCCCAACGCAGGCCTCCATCAGCCCAACACAGGCCTCCATCAATCGGCCCAACCGCCCTCTGACACTGGACTTCCACCTTCCCCACAGCTGCCCCACATAACCTTGAGAGACTTGGTCTCTCTGCCAGCCTCCAAAATCTGAGCAGAAGCATCTCGCTGGCTTCCCTCCAGCTCTGGCACGAGCTCGTTCAGCCGGGAGGGGCAGGAGACCCCTCTTCCCTCTGGCCTCACCCTCTGAAGGGCTGACACACCTGCCTTCCACCTGCTCAGGATTCCAAAGACAGTAAGAGCATCTATGTGTTTAGAAGCCAAAATGGCAGCTTCACCAGCTACATTCCACTTGACATTTTCCCCATGGCATGAAATATTTTCCTACAATGTTACTTTTTGTGAATTCCTTGGTACAGATTAAACATTTAGATTGTTTCTCTTCGTCTTCTTCCTATTTTTTTTTTTTTTTTTTTTGTTACTTTAAACAACACTGCAGTGAACATCTAATTAATCTTTGGGGCACATCCATGATTATTTCCTTAGGATAAAATTCTCAGAGTTTAATTTCTATATCGATGGTGCTACAAAACCAAAGGTCTTCTGTCCTAGATGGCTAATCCTGCATCGCTTACCTGGAGACAGCAGCCAACCTTCTTGTGGTTATAACACACATTCATACGAGACGTGTGCATTTACAATCGTACTGCAGCAGCAAAAGTAAAAAAAAAAACAGAAAACATCCTGACATTAAACATCGTGTTTCACATGGCTCCATGGTAGCATCTGAGGTTCTATGTTCCTTCTTCATTTTGGAGACACAGGTGCAGGGAATTAAAATAATTTCCCACTCCAGCATTGGTATAAAGAAAGGTTATCGTTTCAATGATACGTGTACTAAATGTTAAAACATTTCTCTTGCGTAGCAAATGTATTCGCCTGTCCTTTAATAGGTCTTAGAGTTAGTATTGAAAGCACATGATCAAAGTGGGATTTGTCACATTTCTTGTTAGCTTTCCAATGTAGATGGTGCAGTCTGAATGCTATCCTTCACACACACACACGTGTGTATGTACAGATTCAAGTTCCAACTGTACCCGTTCCCAATTAAAAGATTTCAGATCAAGAATGAGACACAAGACAGACAGAAGGTCCTATGCCCACCTTACAGATGTTGGAATTGGTCGAGTGTCCATGCAATTCCTTTACTGTAAAAATATTCTTTTTCCTGGGTCCATGTATATATAGTCCCGTTGCTTGTAGACAACGTCTCCATTCTTTGTGCCTGACTTTTCAACTCTTACCCAGTGGTTTTCTAGTTAATAAGAGGGTGAGGTGCGATACAGCCAACACACAGGGACCTCAAACGGGGAGGTTTTGTAATCGATGAAAAAACGCGAACTGAATTAGTATTAGACTTTTCCTTATGTTTAATTAAGTCTAATTAAACAATGCCGACATCTTCCTGGCACCTGTGGTGCGATTATGTTAAATATTTAATGCTTGTGAAGGGTTAGGCTGCGCTTCTAATCTATAGCTAACAATCTGTTCCCTCTCTGGAGGATTTTTTATTTAGTTATGCTTTTGTATAATGAGTTACATTTCAAAGGAAACGGTGAAACACTCCAGCACGGACTGGCCAAGGCGTCGCCTGGCGAATTGGAGAAAGACGCATCTCGCCAACGTGACTTAACATGCGCGGCCGGCTGGCTTTGCTGGACCACAGCGACAGTGTCCCAAGAAGAGAGAAGGGAGAAAGCAAAAGGCACCACAGAGGCTTCTGGAGATTTTTTTCAGCTCCATATGCTGCCAGTGATTAAGGGCTTGGAGCGTGAGGATGCCAAGTTCACATTGCAAACACCACTGAACACTATCTCACAGCTGCACTGCCTCCATCCCCTGTTTCCCCAAGGGCGTCAGCTGTCCAGTGAAAAAATACACTTGTATGTTTTTTACACCTCCTCCCCTCCCTGTCCCCAGGACCCGCACATCCATCCTTCTCTGGAAATAAAGCCTCTCCAAACCTGAGCTCCTCTTTCGAAGAACTCACTTCAAAGAAAAGGCCATGGTTACTTCTGGAAGCAAAACTATAAATGCTGAGTAAGGGTGTTCATAGAATGTCATGCTTCTCTTCCAAAGGAAAACCGGGGCCTCATTATTCATCTTGGCCTGAAATGCTTCTGAGAAAAGAAATTCAATGTGTTCCTTGCATATGTAACACTTGGTACAAAGACGCTTGAAACTTGCAGCTTTGTTTCATTCCTCTAATGATTCCTGATATTTTTAACATAATAAGGAACAAAAGACAGATTTCTGTAATGAGCTTTCTAGTGGTGGAATCTGTGTAATCAATTTCTCAGGGTTTTTAAAGATTCTTCTTCCACAGCAGAGCATGGCGGCAAGTAGGTGCTCGTTCCATACAAGTTGAAAAGAAGCTGCAGGAGCCCCATTTGTTAAAGCAAATGGGCTTCTTAAAAATTGAATGAGCACAGCTGATACACGTTCTGGTGGTGGATGAATTACCTTCAACATTTGGGGCAGAGATGAAGATCAACTCAACTCCTCCCAATTAAACTCCACGGCTTCTGAAAGAGACCCACAGAATGGTGCCCTGAAACCTGCAGCTCCTGCCGCTGAAGCCCTCCCAAGGCAGGATGAGAGGGAGGGAGGGGGCAGAAAGCCAGGCACACGCTCAGAAGCAAGCTTTATCCAGGAGATGCTCAGGTAGTCGCAGAACCACGGGAACTTTTGCAAGCTGCAGCTCAGTCCATATACTTTTGGGATGCCGAGGTGACATTCTGCTCCAGAGGGGTTGGGCATGGGTGGATTTGAAGCGTCCCTCCATGGGAAGCCCCTCCCCTTGTAAGAATGCATCCCAAGTGAAAACAGGGTGGTGCCCTGTCCACAGTGGCAAAAATTAGGAAACAGCTCCCTGCCACCTGCTAGAAGGCCGAGTCACGTGGATTCAGGGGCATCAATGGATTTTCAAAAGTAACTTCGCACTTATGTAAAATTAATACGGTGCTCATTACCAAATCCACGCAGCCTCTTATGAATCGCTTCCTGTCACTGGAAGCAGGAGGTAGAGGCTCCTTAAGCTGGGCTTGTGTTGCCCTCTAGTGAAAGAGGTCAGCATTATGCATGCAAAATTATTTTGATCACTACATAATTAATGTTTACGGAGGGAGGCAGAAGAGAATCAAGCCCCAGCCTGTTCAGAAGGGCTAAGTGTTTATATATATACATATCCACGTATATATACATGTATGTGTGTGTGTGTCCCCATCCCCCTAGACAACCCCCCCGCCATCCCTTCACTTGACTTAGCATATGGAAGCCATTTCTTCTTCCCTGTCACTTTTATTTCTTGGCATGGAAATTTCGTTTTATATGGCTATCAACAGGCAAAGATCCAAGCATAAAGAATAAATCAACTGTGCTGATCGGAGACACAGAGCTTTAATGCATAAGTATATATTTAATGTGTCTGCTGAAAGAATGTCTAATTACCCTGTCATTGAACAAAGCACATGTTCAACTGTGATAAATTATGCCATCCTTTACTTCTGCAAAACATATTGAGATTTAGGAAAGCAGCAGCAAAGTCACAAAGACCTACCCAGTGGAACAAGCCAGCACCCAGACCATCTCGGGCACAGGGGTAAGGACAGGGCAATGCCCTAAAGGCTTAATTTCAAACCCAGGCTGCCCAGGCTGCCACGTGTGGCAAGAAGCAAGACCTCCCTGAGTGGCCTCTTTCTGAATCCGTGCTGCTCCTTTCTTGGGCTTTTATTGGGCCTATATTCTGCCCTTATGAACTCCACGTTGCCACAGGCGGGATTCCAAAATCCAAACCAGTGTACATTTCAGAAAAGGGGAAAGGGAAGGCCACGTGCGTATTTGTAGTCACGCCTCTTCCCACGTGAGGCTGCAAGATCCAGACACATGGTGTAGAGTCCCTACGAAAGTAGCCCCCCAAAGGGTAATAGATACAAGACGGCAAGGTGCCCCATTAATCTACACCAGGTAGGTTAATTGGGGGAGGGGATAAAGTGGGTTAACGGTGGGTTGTAAGAAACTAATCAAAGTGCAGCGCACTGATGGATCTAGACCATCGTGCGCTGGGATGCAGCTCAGACGGTAACATCCGAGGAGCGCCCCAGAAACCAGGGATCCAGGGGCTGTTCTGGAGTGGAAGCCAAGCAGGAGCTCTTGCTAATGTCCATCCAATATGGATTCATTTCACCAAGTTCCCTCCCCTGCACGCCTGCCTTTGTCATCCCCACCCACCCCCCTCCTTTGCTGAGTCTTGGTTCTGACGTTTCTTCTCCCAGATGCTGGTCATCACAGGTCCCCAGACTCTCCAAAAGCCCAAGAGGGAGTCTGGCTGAGAGTCCCAGGACTCAGCATATCTATCCTGCAACGTCAGAGAAGAAATCACGCTGTGCTCTGTGATTTGTGCAGTGCTCGGTCCCATGGACACAGAAGCGCTGGGTTTCTATTTATGTCAGCAAGAGACAAAACAAACCAGGGAGAGAAAATATGAATTCATCCTGCCTTGGTATCTATTCCCTTCCTGAGAGGATGCCCAGAGTAGCAATCTGTTTCCTCAGTGGCGATTATATTTCTTATTTCTTTGATTACCTCTTGTTATAGTATTCTTTTATTTACTGACATAGAAGAGAAGGCTTTACCATGATGTCTCCACGGTGTGTAAAATATAGAGCCAGGAACATCAGTCCATTTATGCTTTACTGAATTGTGATCTATCGACTGAAGGGCCCATGAAAAAGAGAGATAAAAAAATCTATTTCTGATACCATATTGGCTCTAAAATGTCAAAGTCTTCTTTATTGCTTTAGGAGATTTGTGTCCTTATTTATCTTTCTCAGTTTATTTTCAGAGGCTGCTGTCTCCATGTTGTTTGACAGGCTGCTGTTTCCGTGTATCATCAGGACCCTCCCTTGATGCTTTTGGGATCTTATCAAGGCCACCAAAGGCTGCTGAGAAAGAAAAGCCAGGGGACCCAGGCCAGCAGGGGATGACAGGTCAGAGGCACGGATGTGTCACACGGGCAGCCGTGGGCCATGCGTGCAGGTTAAGTTCTTTTTAGTAATTTTTAGTGAGGACCTAAGAGACACTCTGATTCTTTGAATATTGAGAAATTGATAGACACACTCACTACTGTGCTTTTAAGGGAACATTGAGTCTGGAGTGGTTCGGCCAGAACTGAGTAGCCCAAGCTGGGCTCCATGATCATTTGAAATGGAAACACTCTGAGTTAGACAAGATTCCTCTGCTCTGGGAAACAAAATGTACCTTCAGAATGAGGCTCTGTTCCAGGATGATGGACTAAATGGAGAATGTGATCAAACAGTGCTTAAAACAAAGGAGGGGGTTGTACCAGAGATACTCACTCTCTCTCTTTACCTCTTGTGTCCAGAATGCACAAGCAGCCCCAGCTTCCCTAAGGAAAGGAAGGGAAGGCCGAGAAGACCTCCCAGCCTGGAGCCAGCAAGGGGACCAAAGCGTCCATGTGTCAGATGTGAAGCTGTGCTCCCCTGTGGGGAACCCACTTCTTTTTTAAAAAATTTTATTTTATGGCTGAGTAATATTCCATTGTATATATGTGCCACATCTTCTTTATCCATTCATCTGTCGATGGACACTTAGGTTGCTTCCATCTCCTGGCTATTGTAAATAGAGCTGCAGTGAACATTTTGGTACACGACTCTTTTTGAATTATGGTTTTCTCAGGGTATATGCCCAGTAGTGGGATCGCTGGGCTGTATGGTAGCTCTGTTTTTAGTTTTTTAAGGAACCTCCATACTGTTCTCCATAGTGGCTGTATCAACTTACATTCCCACCAACAGTGCAGGAGGGTTCCCTTTTCTCCACACCCTCTCCAGCATTTATTGTTCGTAGATTTTTAACTGATTCACTTTGTTATAAAGCAGAAACTAACACACCATTGTAAAGCAATTATACTCCGATAAAAATGTTAAAATAATTGTTTTATTTTTATACAATTTTTAAAGGTTACTTTCCATTTACAGTTATTACACAGTGTTCCCCGTGTTGTACAGCACATCCTTGAGCCTGTCTTACGCCCAGTAGCTGTGCACCCCTGCACCCCTAGATTGTAATCCCCCCACCAACCCTCAACCACCTGTCTGTTCTCTGTGTCTGTGAGTTTGCTGCTTTTATGAAAACTCACTTCTCATTGGGTGAAGTGCTGTGTGAGTTCTCAGTCCTGCTCTAAGCAGCCAGGCTGGATTCACATGGGGCGCTGCCTTCTCCTGGGCCCGATGCTCACGGAAACACAGCCAATGCCGCACAGAGAGGCCACCTCTCAGAGCCCTGAAGGTGTCGGAGGTCATGAGCTACGACTTGAGATACTCCCTTCCTTCCAAGATGGATGAATTGAGATTTAGAAAAATGATGCAGTAATGAGTCTGGAAAAGCCCATGGGTGCTACCCTGTAGCTCCTCCAAAGCTCTCAATGCTGAACTGGGAGCTTCCTTGTCTGCATCTTGGGTGTCGTGGAACTGGCCCCATCCCGAGCAAACTGACTCAGTGATCGCAAGACACCATGATCGCCTTCTTTCTCACTTCCTTTGACCTTTCTTAGCATTTCACCTTCCAAATACAAGCCCACGAGCTCCCCAGAACCTCCCACTAACACTCCACATGACGGTTCTTCACTGCACACCCACATCATGCCTGGCACTGGGACTGAAACCCTGGGTCTTCAGAGCTGGTGGGGAGGGTCCATCTGCAGGTTGGGGAGGCGCAGGCTAGAGAGAGAGCAAAGGGAACGTGCGTGAAAGCCCAGAAAAAGGGCCTGGCTTCTCTCAGAAACAAAAAAAGCAAGAGAAGGGAAGAAGCCTCATACTGGAGGAATATTGAAGTGTTTTCCACCCTGGCCCATAAATTAGAGCCCTGATACCTGACTGGGGTGACTGCCCCCTAGGGGACATCTGGAAACATCTGGAGACATTTTTGGTTGCCACGACTGGGAGAGGGGAGACGGGGTGGTGCTGGCGTCGAGGGAATATAGACCGGGGATGCCCCACAACAGAGACCTATCTGCCCAAATGTCCATAGTCAAGGTCAAAAGGTTGAGAACCCTGCTCCAGAGAGACTGCCCCACAGATTAGCGCTAGCTGCTCTTAGCCATTTCCAGTGTCTTGGTTTTGTTGTTTTAACCAGGTGATTAACTTCCTGAGAGACATCTCCACCGCCCAGGACGATATTTCATCTCCTGAGCCCCTTGCACAAAGAGAAGTAGTTGTTATGTCATCCGCAAAGAGCAGTGTGCCTGGCGCAGAGGTAGCAGAAGCTCAGAGACCTGTGCCTGCCCCGCGAGGCAAGGTCACAACCTTGGGGCAGAGGAATTGAGGACAACCGAGACAACCACCTGGATGCCCTTGAAGAGGGTTTTCTGCAAGTAAGCTCTCCTAGAGGGCCGCCCTCCCATTATCCGAGCTTCACTGGCCCCATTGGGATCCCAGGGGCAGGAGCTGCCACGGCTCGGGCTCATGGTGGGTCACGGCCACACAGGCATGCCACTGCAGGCAAGAGGGTGCCTCACGGGTCCTCAGATGCCACGTTTGAAAAACGGAGTTGACGATGATAAAAAACTACCTCTCAGAATATTTTGTAATAACCTATAAGGGAAAATAATCTGAAAAAGTACATATATGTGTGTATATATAAAATTATACATATTATATATATATATAACTGAATCACCATGCTGTACACCTGAAACTAACACATTGTAAATCAACTATACTTCAATAAATAGTTTAATTAAAATAAATTTACAAGGGAAAAAACTTCACTCCCAATGTAACTCACATATTCTACAAATAGAACATCTTGAAGAGGCCCAAATGCATCTGTGTTAACTTTGGGCTACTAAACAACTTGAATTTGGGGTCCATTCTTTTCTGTTTTAAAAGCTGTTTGTCAGAAAGAGAAAAACAAATACCGTATGCTGACACAAATATATGGAATCTAAAAAAAAAAAAAAAAAAAAAGGTTCTGAAGAACCTAGGCGGGGGACAGGAATAAAGACGCAGACGTAGAGAATGGACTTGAGGACACGGGGAGGGGGAAGGTTAAGCTGGGACGAAGTGAGAGAGTGACATGGACATATACACACTCCCAAATGTAAAACAGATAGCTAGTGGGAAGGAGCCACATAGCACAGGGAGACCAGCTCGGTGCTTTGTGACCACCTAGATGGATGGGATAGGGAGGGTGGGAGGGAGGGAGACGCAAGAGAGAGGGCATATGGGGATATATGTATACATAAAGCTGATTCACTTTGTTATACAGCAGAAATTAACACACCATTGTAAAGCAATTATACTCCAATAAAGATGTTAAAAAAAAAAAAAGCTGTTTGAAAAGCCCTTCCCATATTTCTACTCTCCCTCCTTTCCTTTCCTTCTTTCCATCAAGAAACTCCTCTCTGCTAGATACTGTTAAGAGGAAGGAGGAGGAGGAGAAGGAGAAGAAGAAGGAGAAGGAGAAAGAGAAGGAGAAGGAGAAGAGAGATTCAGGACCCAGTGAACTTAACATGTGTTGAAACTTTCCACCCCAGGTGCTTCGTCCACCTGTACTTGAGTCTCAGCTCTGCGTCTGTTTTGGTCCCTGACTCTGGAGCCGTGACATCAGACCAATGGTTCCAAGCTTTGGAAACATGTTATCTGGCTCTTCCTGCCGGCTATTTCTGGGAACGCCCAGGAGTGGAGCTGTGGCTGCGTTCTCACCTGTGGTCAACCAGAGCCTCAGCCACCTGTGGACATAGGAGCCTTTGCTGCATGGACAGTGGAGGATTTCACGAGCCCTGGCAGAAACAGGGTGCTCGAGGCCTGATTTCTTTCTTTCTAAATCTTTATTCTTGTACAAAATGCATCAGTTCTGGTTGGCTTATCTAGCCAATTTCATGATAATTCGCTGACAGAGTAGACACTGCTGCTGCTGCAAGAAGGTCCTAGCGCCCAGTTCTCACATCAGACACGGGAGCCACCCGCCCAGCAGTGAGCGGGCCGTGTGCAGCGGCAATCTTAGCCTAAGGAAACTAACCACGTAGGTCAACCACCACGATCACAGCTGAGCTTGGATGGCGCCCACCGTTTTTTTTATACTCTGCACCCCCTCAGCCGCCACTGTCCAGCAAAACCTTTCAACGAGGAAATCATAGCCCTCCTGTTGGTAATCAAATATAGCACCATCCTTTCCTCTCACCTCTGCCAGGAGACAGGATAAAATGTCCAGCATTCTTCAAGAAAAGGATGCCACCTCGATTTCCTAGCAACCAGTCTATTGATAGGACAAATGGACAGGATCGTTAGCCTAGAATAATCACAATAAACTAGGCTTGGCATTTTTCACTCATTGAGGAATATTCACAGAGTCACATTTACATTTTCTGGGTAATAAATCAAAAGCAAGATACCATTGTTTCTAATTTATCTTGTAGACTCTGCTCCAGTGATATCTTGCCGCTGTGAATATTTCTCACATTTCTTAAAAATCCTAAGATAAACGGCTTCTGAATGTTGAATGTGGCGCTTATATTCATCCCCTAAAACTTTATTTCAGGAAAGGTGCTTTCTTTTCTTTGCAGTTTCTAAAGGAAGTAATATACAAATTATGTCAAGCAAGCATTAACTGTCAACATTAAAATATTAACATTGCTCAAACCCTGTCTTACAAAGAGAAAACATTAACAGTTGAGATCGTCAGAAGACCTAGTACACCAACCATATGAATTATGAATCAAAAGATAAAAAATGTGGTCTTTTTCTTTTCTACAATAGACGTGGAACAGGATATTGTAAGACTAAAGGGAAAATAAGCGTTTGTGCTCTTGAAGCACTTTACCTGTTTATTCAGCAAAATGAACGCACCCCCATTTGTTCTTTTTCCAAATACGTAGCACACAGAACATAGCTGTAGCACACAGCCGGCCAGGAGCGACCGACGGGTTGCCTGATGACAACCCTAAATGTAGGAAATGGTCGTTAACGTGGACTCTGCTACTTTGGAATTTGTGATGCAGGCAAGCTTTGGCTCAAAAAATGTCTTTATAATCTTTAGGAGGAATATTAGATTTAGTAGACAAACCTTGGTACAAATAGAATTACTAGCGACAGGCACACTATTACTTAAGGGCACACACTGATTCTAAGCAGGTAGGGGACAGTCGTTTCCCTCTAAATTCTTATTATATACTAATTACAAACCATATTAACCTGTGTTTAATTTTTATTATGAAATCACATGGCTTCTTCTTTTTATCAATTTATTTATTGGCTGCGCTGGGTCTTCGTTGTTGCACACGGGCTTTCTCTAGTCGCGGCGAGCGGGGGCTACTCTTCGTTGCGGTGTGCAGCTTTCTCATTGCGGTGGCCTGTGTTATCTGTGGAGCAGATACCTGTGTTATTGTGGAGCACGGGCTCTAGGCGCACAGGCTTCAGTAGTTGTGGCGCACGGGCTTAGTTGCTCCACGGCATGTGGGATCTTCCCGGACCAGGGCTCAAACCCTTGTCCCCTGCATTGGCAGGCAGATTCTTTTTTTTTTTTTTTTTTTTTTTTTTTTTTTTGTGGTATGCGGGCCTCTCACTGTTGTGGTCTCTCCCATTGCAGAGCACAGGCTCCGGACACGCAGGCTCAGCGGCCATGGCTCACGGGCCCAGCCACTCCGCGGCACGTGGGATCTCCCAGACCGGGGCACGAACCCATGTCCCCTGCATCGGCAGGCGGACTCCCAACCACTGCGCCACCAGGGAAGCCCGGCAGGCAGATTCTTAACCACTGCGCCACCAGAGAAGCCCCATGTGGCTTCTTATAATAAGAAACTAGTTCCAAAGTATGTAAAGGAAAACGTGACATGTTCTATGATCACACTTCTCTGCCTGGGAAGATGGCTCGCCCCTCTCCCCACCTGTTTTTAATAAGTGGATCCCAGTGGGTGCTTTCCTGTGGACTGAATTCAAGATGAGGTCAACTTGCAAGGAATAAAGCTGTTTTAAAATGAATTGTCACTGATTCAGAACTTCCAATGAAAGCAGAGGCCAGTCAGCCGTCCGAACGTGCTCGTTTATGGCGTCCTCACTCATCCTGGCGATGTCACAGGAGTCTCACGCTTGTGTGAAAGGATGAGATTTTGGGGACTTTGAGTTTTCGTCTTCTCTCTGAGAGTGCATGTGTGCCCTTGCCCAAAAGGCAGGGCCACATGGAGGGGCTGCCTGGAGAACACATGAAGCCCAGATTGAGAAGAGCTTAGATTCACTGAGGAGTTCCTGAGACAATGAGGAAGAGATGGTGCCTTTGAAAGTGTGGAAGCAGAGGCGGCCAGAGGATGGAGATGAAGATGGAGACTGCAGGTCCTGAGTGGTCAGGAGGGTCCAAGTCCCACCCTTATACGAGATGTGGCCCCAGGGATGCTCCTTGGGAGTCTGGAGTCCAGGGGTGGACTGAACTTGGGCTGGAAGTTTCAGAGAGCCCCCTTCAAGGGACTGTGGGCCCTGGACAAGAATGTATGTACAGTGACCCATGAAGCCAGGTCAGGAGGTGACTCCGCAGGTTTTGGGCCCTGTAACCTCTGCTGCACACACACACCTTCGCACGGACCTGGTATGGGGCTGGAGTCTCTGCAGTGATGCCATTGGATTACCCAGCTGGGGGGCTTGTGTACATCAGGGTTCCCAAGAGAAACAGACCAATAGGATGTATAGAGAGAGAGAAAGAGATTTATTATAGAGAATTGGCTCCCACAATTATGGAGGTTGGAAAGTCCCCAGATCTACAGTCAACAAGCTAGAGACCTAGGAGTAGCCAAAGTTTCAGTTCAAGTCTGGAGGCAGGAAAGGAACAGCGTTCCAGCTCAGCAGTCAGGCAGAAGGGGTTCCTCTTAGTCGGCCTTTCTGTTTTATTCATGCCTTCAACTGACTGGATGAGGCCCATCCACACTGGGGAGGGCAGTCTGCTTTCCTCTGTTCACCCATCCAAATGGACATCTCATCCAGAAACACCCTTGTAGACACCCAGAGTAATGTTTGACCAAATATCTGGGCGTCCCATCAACCTGACACAAAATATTCACCACTACAAAGCCCACTAATGAGTCCCCACGTCTCAAACTCCAGGACGTGCTGTATGTACCTCACCCGCCCTTGTTTCCAGGATAGGACTAGCCCTTTCACGGCAGCAATGACGTTGCACTCCTCACGTGTCATCAGATGTGGACGCTGCACCATCCCTGTGCCCATCTGCCTCTCCTCCCAGCTGTCCCGCGTGGAGTCAGCCCGCTCGGACCTGCTTTACTGTATGTGAAGCAAACTGTGGCAGAAACAGCCCCCTCTTTGCACGTCACCAAGCCAAGGATGCCGTGGGTGCATTTAACCCACGGTTAGATGAGGCGCTAACAGTAAATCGTGTGCCCTTTCTAAGCATCGTAAACGTAAAGGGCTAGCGTGGAATGCATTGCAACTGCCTGCCCCCAGTTCTAGATCACTGCCTATCGATGGCCATGCACGGCAGGGCACCAAGCGGCCTGTGACAGTCCAGGGGCTCCCCTTTCACTTTTGGATGCTCTGTGCCAGAGCCAGGACCAACTGAGAAGGAGGAGCATTTGCCATTATGCCCAGCCACCCGCTAATTAAATCTCTCCCTTGCTCAGGGACTGTTCACTAATAGACGTGCTCCTGGATGTGCCTGGTGCGTTGAACAGAAGCAGAAACGTCTTTGCCCCGGCAGACCCGAGTCCTGTCCCCTCCCATGCGCCCCACGATACAGCAGGGGTTCCTCCAAGTCCAGATGATGGAGTCCAGTCCTGTATCCCTGCAACACCCACTGAGGTCCCTCCCCAGCATGTCCGAGAGGCCCACAGGGTCTGCTTGCGTCCACAGGACTCATGCGAAGTCAGGGGAGCAAGGGCTCCTCATGGCGCCCTCAGCGCTGAAACTTCTCCCTGCAGAGGGGATGGGGTCCTGGTTCACAGCTGGAAATCCAGGCAACTGGAAGCAGCAGCTGGGGTTTGTTCTTGCTGCCAGCGCCAGAGGGGACTGCTGCGTCACTGCCTGCACGACCCTGGAGCTGCCCCGTGTCCTCAGAGCTTTGCCCTACCGTGTTCAGCCAAGGAAAGTGGCGCTGTCCCTGACCGGGCGTCTACAGCATAGACTGGCCTCCCAGATCCACGCCTGCCCCTTTGCTCCACCCAACTCGCTGTGAGGGAGTGGCTTCTGGCCTTTCTGACCCCTGATGCTTCTATCTTAGGGGCCTCAACATCCTTGCAGGAGACTGGCCTTGGGTCAGTGCACACAACCTCTTTCAGTAACCTGGCACCTCGGAGGTGACTTTGGGGTCCCCTTCCCAGCGGGTATGCAGGATGGTTGCTCCGTCAGGGCTGAGACTGTGCTCGTGCTGGTGGCCATTGACCACCACACCCTCTGCCCAGGAAGCCCTGGAGCGCGTGGCCGGCCAGACGTTCCCTGAGCAGCAGGGTGCTTGTGATCACACCCCTCAGGTGCCGAGTGCTTGGGGGTGATCCAAATGCATCCGCCTGTACAAGAAACATTCGCATTCGGGACTTTTCTGCTAAAAGCCACCTCAGCTTATTTGCAAAACTGTCAGGGATAAAGTTTTTGAGCAGGATGCAGCGAAAGGGGAGCAGCCACACCTAAATGCACACTTTTCCCCAAGCCACTGCATCCCTTGCACAAGCCCGGGGCTAGGCCCCTGTGCCCCAGCTGGTCACAGATGTGCTGGGCCCGGGGACGAGGCTGCAGCTAGAGCCAGGGAGGCGTGTGCCTTTTCCCGGCTGGTTAAGCGCACAGGCCAACGTCTAGAGCCTGAACTACTCTAGTCCTTAACCAGACATATTCACACGAGGGTTACCCCCACCTTGTAGTGAACCCTTGGATTCCAGGCAGAGTCCCCGCTCCTGCCCGGGATGCTCTTCCTTCCAGCACAAGGCCCCACACCCACCGAGAGGGAGGAAATGAAGCTGTCTTGTTCACAAACATTGTTTCCTCCATAATTAAAGGGAAGAAGTATCGTGGCTGCTGTCAGAGCAGGTCTGACTACCACGCTGGGGCAAGGCCCCCGGAGAGCTGATAAATCAACACGCGGACAGCGATTGCTGTGATTAACACAAAGGGATCCTAATTCAAGTGTGCGCTTTGGCTGGACCAACATCCAACGTGCCTTAAAATATCCTGCATCTCAGTGACAGAGATGTTCTCGTGCGGGCATCCCACAGGCAGAAGGGGGAGCGCGCCCGGCTCCAGCACAGCTGCTGGTGGTCGAGGCCGCTGCCTTTTGGGACAGAGGAAATGGCTCTGGGACCTCGAGTTCAACTCCCGGAGACCAGGTCTTCTGGGAGCCAACGGTGGGTCCATCTAGGAGGGGAAGCGCCAGAGTCATGGTCCACCAGCCATAAGGTCATTTGCCTGACCCCGTCTCCATCAGACTGGGTCTGTGCTGCAACCTGCCTCCTGCTGGGGTTGGTGGCTCCCGGTCTTCCTTTGCGAAACCGCCCTTCCCTCTCTCGGTCCAAGTGGCTCAGGCTGGGCTCACCCTCTGCCAGCCCCACCCTACACGCTCACACACAGATGCACACACGCACTCATGCACACACATGTTCCCCCACAAAAACCCCCACTCACACGTTCACACTCCACATACTTCCTCACCTCAGGCTGGGCTCCAGACACGGTCTGTTGAGGAAGACTCCCCCCGGCAGCTGCGGGGGCTTCTGAGCCCTTGTGGGGGGGCACTGCTGCTGGACAGACTAGGTCAGTGGGTCCCAGGAGCCGCCCTCACAGGGGAGTGGGGCATCGTGAGACCCTGGATGTGGGACTTGGACGTGGGGACAGCTTCTAGGGGCCACCATGAAATCCCCCCACAGCGACTTGCTGGCAAGGCCCCCTTTGTGTTTCCAGGTGAGGCAGACGCAGCTTCAGGATCCCTGCGCCCCGGGGGACTTGATGGTTGACGGAGGCTTCCGCAGGCTGAGCCCAGCCCTGCAGGCGGGTCTCGGGAGCCAGAGAACAGGCCTGGCAGCTGCAGGCCCAGGGGGACGAGGCTGCTTTGCTTAAAAAAGTGTTGACTCTGCAAAGCGAAGCGAAACAGAGGGGAGGCGCTGGGAGCATATCTGGGCCCTCCCGGGTGTGCGCTGGAGCACAACGTGTGCCACCAGGCTCGGCCCTCTTCCTTTCCCGACTCAGCCGCTTGCCTGCAAAACAAAAGGAAGTCGAGGAGAGAGATTACGATGACGATGACAATGATCGTTTCTGCTAATAACGTACTACAGCAAGCACTGGCTGCTGGTTCCCGGGTCTGCAGACCCACACACAGGAAAGCGGGGGGTCCCTCCCCTAGGGAGTCTTCCTTCTAGAAAGAGCCGAGAGCAGTCCTCCCCAGGCAGCCTCACCGGACACATCTCCTGATGGAGCTGGTTTAATATTTCCTCTCAAGTCATCCACTTTCTCCCACAGGGTGTGTTGTAAATGTTGCCTCCACCCCAGAAGGACCACACATTTTTCTGTCCCTGGTGCTATAGGTTTTTGGTTGATTGTGTTTATTACAAAATACTCCAGGTCAGCTATAATAAATAAAGATCACATAGTTATAGGTAAAGTGAAAGCCCCACCAAGACAATACCATCTACAGAGATGACAGCAGAAAACTGATGCAGGTGTGATCGTCCAGACATGTTCTGTGATGCATAAGAGCACACCTGTGCACACACCTGTATACATGTGCACGCACACGTGCAAGTGCAGAGGGACACACATGCAGACAAATCCACACGTGTACACACAGAGATGAGCATATACATAAACATGCGCACCCACGCACTCATGTACACATACCTACGCATACATGCACGTGCCTGTACACACATGCACACATGTGCATGCAGAAAGAGAGACACACACTCTCTCACACACACAGGAAACATGAGTTTCCTACAGACTTTGTAACGAAATTAAGATTCGAGGATTCACGTCATCCTACAATTTGCTTTTACACTTAACAATATACGAGGACCCTCCCCACGTCAGGGCTCAGGACCGTCCCACCCATCTCAGGGCTGCACCATATTCCATTATGAATGCCCTTCAACGTGCTCGCCTGTTTCTCCACTTCTGCACATTGAGATGGTGACTCTTGGCGATTTCCTGACACAAGAGATGCTGCGTTGAACCTTGTTTGTGACACATCCTCGCACACTCATGCTAGTATTTCTGTAGCGTAGAACTGATCCGTGAACTTACGGAACAGACTGCCCAGGTAAGAATGAGCTTCTGAAAATCATACTATGGGAAAAATAA
Source organism: Phocoena sinus (assembly GCF_008692025.1). Classification (NCBI taxonomy): domain Eukaryota; kingdom Metazoa; phylum Chordata; class Mammalia; order Artiodactyla; family Phocoenidae; genus Phocoena; species Phocoena sinus. Next base: position 2,371,001 of record NC_045777.1, on the reverse strand, counting down.
AGTGTTCTCTTCACTCTAAATTAAATTCTTCCAAAGAGACGGGCATGGGATGTCAACGCACCCATCTGCATGAGTCTCATCGAAATGCCAGCCCTCGAAATGTTCCATTTACCTGAAATACTCCCATAGGCTGTCTACGCTAATCAGCCTCAAAGGATAATTGTTTGACGAGCTACATGTTGTCATAATGTCTTTGATACTTTGGGAGGAGGTGACATAATGTTGTGACAGTGTACCGTAACACTTATGAAATCTTAATAACCAATGCATGCCAAAGGTCATGAATTCCCAGCCAAGCCCAAGCCTCACACCCTGCAGTATCTTTGCCGGAGACAAATTTCCTATGCTTAGGAGGGGCTGCAGTCTTCAGGGAGACACGAAGTCACGTCACTTCTCATCGTGCTTCATTTGTGAACAGGATGTGACATGTCTCTCCTTTGAAATATCCAATTGGAAATACAGAAAGAGGGGGATTGAAGTAGGATTTCCCCGCAGCTACATGTTTCTCCCTCCTCTCTTAGAAGAATAAAATATTCCAATTAAGACTTGGTAACTAAATAGTATTGCCTAAGGAACTACATACGAAGTCGAATGTTCTCTCCCTCGCCCTTGACAACAGCAAAATGTACTTTTAACCTTAGCAATGAGAGTCACAGAGACTCTCCTACAAAGACAGGGTTGCATTTTTTTTTTCTTCCAACCCATGAGACCCAGATACATACACGGGAAGCTTGATTTATTTTGCAAAGTGAGTGTCATCCAGAGGCTGAAGTGTTTAAAAATCAGTCATTCCATCTAATTAGACCTCTCAGTAGCTCTGAAACTTAATATTACACCAATCGTGACACTAATGAGCTCGATGATGCTGGGCGTTTTGGAGAGAACCAGCTTTGCAGGCGCCGTGGGATCTGGACACTTGGGTGGTTTTGGGGGTACGTACAGCATTGTCTCAGCCTTGTTTCTGCAACTTAATTTAGGATCCAAGAGCCTGTTTTAACAAGACCACCTGCATCCAAGGGCTCTGGGTATTTAGCTTGCTCCGTTTGGGGAGGAAAAGGGAAAATATGTATATAACCAACCACGACTTAACAGAACCGACATGCCATTTATTCAACTTTTTTCAAAACCCCATGCTTGTAGCATTGACATCATTAAAAAGCCTCTAAGCAGGATGAGGATCTGGGTCCTGTATATATTAATACAATCATTGATTTTCACTGAGCCAACACTTCACCGGCACCGGGAAACCTAACAACACGGTGTGAAAACATCGCTCATGTCAATTTCCACTGTACACTGTTAATATCCAATTTTGAAAGCACATCTTTCATTTGTAAAAGCAAATTGCTAGGAAAAGCAATTGCCACTGGCATTCTATGTTTCTAGTTCCGGCATGTATCCTCATGGAAAATTTATAGGAAAGAGTTTGTAAGTTTCTCTATATCCCGTATAGGCCTGGTGTTTATCATACATTTGGATACATATGTGGCTTGATCATTTTTTTAAATGATGACCCGTATGAATTCAAAATGAGGTCACTTTAGGATGCATCCATTAAATAGCGTTTGCACTGAAGGATTAAAAATAAAAGGCAGAAAGAGAAGATGCTATAGACCTACTGAAAAACACGAGCTTGAAGGATCTCTAGCATTTTGTACGGGTGCTTCTCAACCAACAGCCCAAAGCCGTAAAGCTGTAAATCTCACTCGACTGGGGAGTTAATACGAATGACTCTGGGAATTAAAGCAAGGAAATTAAGGATATTTGTGGGAGAGTTCAGGGAAACCAATTGTTCTCTGGAATTGTCGATTGAATGATAAGTCACGTAATGTTAGCATCAAGCAGGAGTGCAGACAAGAGCAGTAAATAAAAGAACGATACATTTTAAATGCAATTATTGCAAAGGGCACTAAGCAATCACCTATTAAATGAACTGCTTGGTGCTGAATGCCTTTGAAGCTCCCAGTATGTCTTTGTACGTGTGTAAAGTATAGAAAAACGGCTGGGGGTGGGGGGAATGTGAGTAGAATAATAGTGGGAGCAGAACTGAGAAAACCTGTCAAATCAGGCTGCTGATAATAATAATTCGGGTGACAACAGATCATGAGACAGAGGCATAAAGTGGGTAACTATAAGTATTAATAAAAACGAGGTAAAAATGTGCTAGTATAAAAGCCATGATGTCCAGAACAGGCGCTCAGAATAATTAACCTGTCAAGGATGCGATTCAAGGAGCTGCTTAGCTCTAGCCTGACCTCAGGAACGGAGCAAGAATTCAGGTTGCAGTGTGCCCGCATCCGTGGCCTGCTGGTCTGCTGTGCTTGGCTTGCGTAATGCTTTTCATTTCGCTTTTTTAATGACCTGCCAATATTTAAGACTTGGGCAATTTTGCACCAAACACCAGGATTCCTGGCTTTCCTGGGAAATTAAGATCTGACAGCATTGTGGCCTCCTTACCACATGACTGGAAGGCACTAGAGCTACGGGGAGGTGGGGGGGAGGGGGGAGTTCCTCTCTCTCCTCTGCACACCAAGTGTGTTTTACTTATTTACACACCCTGCCTGACCCCTTTTGAGGCCTCTTGTTCAAGAGCATACGTGGTGTGAGCTGCATCTTCTTTCCTAACAGACAAATGAGGCAGCTCAGTATCATTTGGTGCAGGGGCTGGGAGACGTGGGCTGCCCTGGCCTTCATACGTTTATGTGCAGTAGTGGCTTTCTTCATAATAGATCACTGTAAAGATTATATGAAGATTACAGGAGTTTGTGAGCTCCATGTTGCCCGGGGAGAAGACAAATTCCTCATTCTTCTAAAAAGCTCACAATGCAACTGGAATTTCACCTGAACCAAGTAAACAAAACTGTCGTCTAACTTGAATGGGGAAAAGAAGTGTTAGGACAGGATCATTCTATTTTCAACTCTCCTATTATTAAGTTTGACTGATTTTTCCAGGGATGGGATTGTTATGGGGCGACTTTAAAATGAACCCAGCAGAAACCACTCTTCAGGGTTTATAATAGAAACATTTTAAAATTTAAATCACCAGGGAAAGATTGAAGCCGTGTGGTTTGGAAGCCGTGATTTTTTTGGAGGGGACCATCTATTTTCCATGAAAAGTGCAGCCTGATGGAGCACTTGCCCCTCAGCCTGGGCCTAACCTCACGGCTGGTGAAGCCACTGAGAGGTGAGCAAGTGACCTTGGACTTGCCAAGGTCATGGTAACAAGCTGCCTGTCTCCTGGTTGTAGACCTAGGGTACCACACTGAAGATGCTGCTGAGAGAGAGGAAAAGCTCCTTACATTTGAAGGTGAGGGCAGTGTCCCAAGCTGGCTGGGAGCCCATCTCTGTTACAAGACCCCCTCAGAGGGCTTGTGTACTCAGTGGGGAAAAAGTGGGCTTCAGAAACCATCCACTAGGCAGTGGTCCCTCCAGGATACGGATGTGCCTTATGTCCCTCCAGGATACGGATGTGCCTTATTGGTCGACAACAATTCTTGAGCACTCAGGGAGCAGTGACAGCACACGTAACATGCTTAACACACTGCCTGGCACACTGCACGTGGTAGGGATGTGCTGGCTCTCGGCGCCGAGGGGCTGCTCTTCAAGTTAACGATTCAAGGGTAAGGAGTGCAAATCCTGGACCCCTGTTTGTCGTCTGGGAAAGTTATTTGATTGTTAAACTTTATCTCTAACATTAGAATAATAACTCCTACTTCGTAAGAATTCCACGAGGTAACATGAAACATGTTAGCTCAAGGCAAGCATATAGAAATTATTATTATTACTACATACGGCCTATGTCTTCCCCAGGACTCACCTCTCAGGAATTGAATGGATGTGACCTAATAAATTGGATGGCTGTTGGCCCTGGCACCAATAACTCAGAACAACTTTTTTCAAACAACGATTTAGGAAGTGAGGGCTGGGCAAAATTCTTATAGCCCGTCTACTGCGTTAACTGATTCAAAATGTGCACACGGGGGTGATGCAGTGGTTAAGAATCCGCCTGCCAATGCAGGGGACACGGGTTCGAGCCCTGGTCAAGGAACTAAGATCCCACATGCCACGAGGCAACTAAGCCCGCGCGCCACAACTACTGAGCCTGCGCTCTAGAGCCCGTGAGCCACAACTACTGAAGCCTGTGTGCCTAGAGCCCGTGCTCCGCAAAAAGAGAAGCCACTGCAATGAGAAGCCCGTGCACCGCAACGAAGAGTAGCCCCCGCTCGCTGCAACTAGAGAAAAGCCCGCGTGCAGCAACGAGGACCCAACACAGCCAAAAATTAATTAATTAATTTAATTTTTTAAAATGTGCACGTGGGTGTGCCTGCCAGAGGGACCGGAAACCCGAGCCTTGTCCCCACGGGCACCTGCCACCTGTTACGAGACAAAGCGCTCACTGCACAGTCTGAGCTGATGTGCTGTTTGCTCCTGGTGGCCGAAGTGTTTCATGACTCATGCACGATTGTAAACTTTTATTTTCTTTCGTAGACTTGGTTATTATTACCATTCCTACTCTCGAGGAAGGAAATATGGATTTAACTCAGTTCATAAAAGCATGTGGAGATAATGCCTCCAGGACCCAGGGCAGCACGAAGATACGATTAAGGGAGGTATTTGCTTTCTTGCTGTTTCCCATCAAGACCCACTGTTACCACGGCTTTGTCAAATCTTCTACCTCACGAGGTTAATGTGGGCTTGCGGGACACTCAGGCCGGCCAGCAATCACAGTGGAACTGCTATGAGAGCTGTTGGGATCTTCTCTGGAACAAACTACAGGCCATCCAAAGAAATAACCAAGTTTTAACCCTGTCCATGGATATTTGTCCCAATAAAGTATCTAAATATTCACATTACACCGTGACTATGTAGCAGAGGGAGAAATTGAATAGTTGCTTGAAGTATTCATTGGGTGTAATAACCAAACCCAAAATCCATGTGTTTTTTTCTTTTTTCTTTTTAGTGGTTTGGGTTTTTGTTTGTTTGGGGTTTTTTTTACATCTTTATTGGAGTATAATTGCTTTACAATGGTGTGTTAGTTTCTGCTCTATAACAAAGTGAATCAGTTATACATATACACATGTTCCCATATCTCTTCCCTCTTGCGTCTCCCTCCCTCCCACCCTCCCTATCCCACCCCTCCAGGCAGCCACAAAGCACCGAGCTGATCTCCCTGTGCTATGCGGCTGCTTCCCACTAGCTATCTACCTTACGTTTGGTAGTGTATATATGTCCATGCCTCTCTCTCGCTTTGTCACAGCTCACCCTTCCCCCTCCCCATATCCTCAAGTCCATTCTCTAGTAGGTCTGTGTCTTTATTCCTGTCTTACCCCTAGGTTCTTCATGACATTTTTTTTCTTAAATTCCATATATATGTGTTAGCATACTGCCAACAAACACATGAAAGAATGCTCAACATCATTAATCATTAGAGAAATGCAAATCAAAACTACAATGAGATATCATCTCACACCAGTCAGAATGGCCGTCATCAAAAAATCTAGAAACAATAAATGCTGGAGAGGGTGTGGAGAAAAGGGAACACTCTTGCACTGCTGGTGGAAATGTGAATTGGTTCAGCCACTATGGAGAACAGTATGGAGGTTCTTTAAAAGACTACAAATAGAACTACCATATGACCCAGCAATCCCACTACTGGGCATATACCCTGAGAAAACCATAATTCAAAAAGAGTCATGTACCAAAATGTTCATTGCAGCTCTATTTACAATAGCCCGGAGATGGAAACAACCTAAGTGTCCATCATAGGATGAATAGATAAAGAAGATGTGACACATATATACAATGGAATATTACTCCGCCATAAAAAGAAACGAAATTGAGCTATTTGTAATGAGGTGGATAGACCTAGAGTCTGTCATACAGAGTGAAGTAAGTCAGAAGGAGAAAGACAAATACCGTATGGTTTGGGTTTTTTAAATCATGATTATTTTGTTTTCTAATTGGCTAGAAAATTCCATCTTCAGGTCCATAATAATTGCCTTAAATTCACCTTCTTTGGCAGACAGCGACCAAGATCTTAACTGCAACAAGGCAGGTGTTGGTGCACCAAATAATCAGAACGTAAGGGGCCCTCAGGGTGGGGGGCACCAAGCACTGGAGGGGCAGCTCGGCTTTCTTTGAGCAAAGACCCGGGGGCTCACAGGTGATTCTGGAGAGGAGGAGTGTGGGTTTCTGTCTGGGATTCACGGCCTACAGCCTCCAGAAGGAAGCTGAGTGCGTCTCTTATTAAATGGCACACACGCACCTTTGAACACCGGATTCACCACCCACACGTCCAGGAAACAGCCGCCCACCCAAGCTCGGCACCATCAGTGACGGCATTTCATCCTCTCAGTACCCCACCTTCTCAGCCAGGACCGAGAACTCTTCTGGTCGTTTGGTACGATGGGATTTGATCCTATTTTCCAGCTGGTGACCTCATTCCTCAAGAGGAAGCGCTAACAGCTTGAGGTTTTCTGGAAGGTGCCTGCAGTGGAAGGAGAGAACGTGCATGTTATAGCAACAAAAGCCCGTGTCGTGAGTTATCACTTCCTCTGTGCATTCGAGGGAAATAATCTCTCATTTGAACTCCTGAATTTTCTCCTGACCAGCAAAGAGTTTCCGGCTTCTGGGTGGGCAGCGTTCTGCTAACGGGACCCTCGAGGGCCCCTCCCCTTAGCTGTCTTGCACCCGATCCTTATTTTTACAAAGACATACCATCTGCTCCCAGACACTCCAAAGGGATCCTCCATGTCTTACGGGGTGTTTATCATATGTTAGCCATTTCTGTGCATGCAGAAATATTTTGAAAACTGCCAAGTCTACACGTATGAAAAATGCACTGAGGTTGCTATTTGTCAAGGGACTGCAAGCATTTCCTGCCATTTGTCTCAATTCATGTACCAATTTCAACAACCATCTCAGAAACCCACAGCGTGGCTCTAAGCCCTGCACCCGCCCCCTTTCCTCTCAAAACCAAACTATCTACAGTCTATTTTCTAAGCATAGGAAAGATGTCACTGCATTTGGTTCTCAGTCTATACCAAGAAATGGTATAACGTATGGGAGGGGAGCCTAATTTTTACCAATGTATTGAGCTCTCTGGCTGTAATCTCAAATGGATAAAACACGGTCTGCCATTCAGAATTCTCTTTATGTCTTCAGAATCCACATTTGGAAGTGTAATTTTTATAATGGTAGTGCAAGTTTTAACCCTGTCTGTGGGTGTTTGTCCCAATAAAGTATCTAAATATTCACATTACACCGTGACTATGTAACAGAGGGAGAAGTTGAATACTTGCTTGAAGTATTCATTGGGTGTAATAGCCAAATCTAAAATCCATGTGTTCTTTTTCTTTTTAGTGGTTTGGGTTTTTTAAATCATGATTATTTTTCATTTTGTTTTCTAACTGGCTAGAAAATTCTGTCTTCGGTCCATAATAATTGCCTTAAATCTACCTTCTTTGGCAGACAGCGACCAAGAATTCAACTGCAATAAGGCAGATGTTAGAACAGCTTCTTTCCAAATAGCTCAAAGTCTCCCTGTCACTGAAATCTCAAATTCTATCACTGTAAAAAAGTAAAATAAAAAGGGAACCAGCATATCCATTTCCATCTGTTTTATCCTCTCATTATACCTTGTTATTTAAAGGGAACACGATCAAGCCACATGACTTGTACCTGACAGTAATACTGCAAAAATGAAGTCCCTACCAGAGAACTTGAATAAAGAAGATTATTCCTACTAACGTATCAAATTGTATCAATAAACCTGCATGGCTCTTAGGTGTCACTAACAGAATTAAATGAGTGTTTAAGGGGTTAAGTAGGATCTAGTGACATCTGTCAGCCAGCAAAAGGGAGCCCGGGGCATGGGAGGGACACTTCCCTTCCAGATCAGTCCACCCCTGTCTGTCAGGCAAATACAATAGGAATTACTTAATTTAACACCGTTTCAGTTCTAATTGAATTCTATTTTCTAAATCCTGAATAAATACATTACAACTGTCTCTTCGGTCAAACAGAGAGAAAGAGTCATCTTTTAATGACTCCCCTGTGGATTTAATGCCTATTCTATCTGTGAGAAAAATGATTCCAACATCCCTGGAATACATTGAAGGGATAATGGGTATTTAAACATGCCAAGTCTTTATAGAGTAGATAAGTATTTGAATTTGCATTTATGAAAATCAAAAAGAGAGCTCGGGAAGCAGGTACCAGGTTGTGACTCCCCAGGCCACGGAAACCATCGAGTTGGAAGATCAGGAAGTGAGGAGGGGGAAGCTGTTCTTTCCCAAGAGGACCTTCCACTGACCTCTCTGTCCCCCACCACTGCATTCCTGCAAGTGGTCTTTAAAACGGCATCACTGCCAGCCTGCCGGCTTGGTTTATGCCATCAGCAGCTCCCGTGACTCTGCTGTCGAGACCAGAAGAGCCGACGTGGATGCCGTGGCCAGCTTGGCCCTCGGGGATCTTCACCACCACAGCCTGGGCACTCTTTTGTTTCCTGCCCTTCCTGCTCACTGTTCCCTTGGACCCCAGGACATTTGCACGTGCTCTTTTCTGTCTGTAAAGCTCAATATCACACACACACACACACACACACACACACACACACACATACACACACACACACATACACACACACATACACACTACACACACATACACACACACACACATACACACTACACACACATACACACACATACACACACATACACACACACACATACACACACACATACACACACACACACACACACACACACTACAATTTGTAATCACCTAATTACTGATGTCATTGTTGGATTCTTGCTTATCTCTCCCAATAGGCAGGAAATTAGGGCCCTCATCTAACTTGTTCAGTATCACAGCCCCAGTACATTTTTGCCCAGCACGCAGTATGCTCTCAATAAGCTTCTGATTGAATAAATGAGTGAATCAATCAATCAATGCCCTACTTTGCAAATTCTGTTGAGCCTGAAAATAAATAAGCCCTTTAGTCAAGCTATTTCTTGATTACTCCCATAATCCAATACGTTGTACATTCAGAATGACTGAATGTTCATTAATATCCCTCTAATATCCCTTTATTCCATTCCTTACAATTTTCAGAGGGGTCAACCCATCACAATTTACCCCAGAGACGTTGAACTCCTCTCCCAGCACCAGACTTAAGCCCCTTCATTTTCTGCACCTGTGTTTCCTTCCTGGGCTGCTTCCAATGTCCTGCAGCTACATTTCCCTCCCAAGTTCTACACACAGGGACCGGGCTTCCGGAGACATGGGCCTCCTTCTGCCTCCACGGCCCCTGCCTGAGAGGTGTCTTGACCCCCAGGTGCTCTTTGTAAATGTGGCCGTATGTGTTCCCCCCCGTCTGAGCTCCAAGGGATGCCTGGGGAGATGACGCATGGGTTCCAAGCTGGAAAGGCAGCCTGCGCTACGCCAGGGGGAGGCGTCACGGACAGATAGAGCCTGCAGGGAAGGGGTGGCTGGCAAGTGTTAACCACCAGCTTTCAGGAGAAAGGATGGGAAGGTCCTGATCTGCAGTGTTCGCTGATTTCCATGGTGTAAACTCTCTCTTTGGAGTCAAGGGTGGTCAGGGATGTGGTGTCCCAAGCATGGAGGGCAGAAGAGGTGGTGAGCACAGTCAACTGTCCCGGGCCCCAGGAGCCGCCTGGAGCACCCCGGGGACTGTGGGGTTCATGCGAGAAGATCAAGGAGCTGCGAGATCTCCATCCCTTTTGCCCAGCTCGGTCCTTACCCTGCACCCGCCCTGTGTCACATTCTTCACAGCACTGACCCCTCCACCTGCAGTGACGTGCTGGTTTCCCTGCAGTGATGTTCAGGGGAACAGAGGCCTTGCCCATCCTCTTCAGAGGAAGCCCGGCCCGTCGCCCGGCTCCGTGCTTATTCATCACCTCTGTCTTGATCCCTTCCTCCAGTGGAAGATGGTTTCCGCCTCCGGCTACCAGAACCTGCTAGAAGAAGCTAGATTAAGTCTCATTTCTAAGTGCTCACGAGCTATTTTCTTCCCGGAGGTCTTTAGAGTATTTGGAAATGCTCCCCAGCTACCTAATGAAAAGCCCACACACCTAATTCAGATATGTCATGGAAGACATCCCTGCAGCTCTAAAAACTTCCGTTTAAAACATAAGCAACATTCTAGAATATCTGGATGAAAATGATCTCCTCAAAATAAGAATAATGGTAAAATGTGCAAATGTAGACCAGGGGTCAAAACACATGAGAAACCTCGAATCTCAAGTTCCTTTTACCTTGAACCAGAGCCCAGGAAACGCATCCGCTTAGCCTGACTCTTATATTTCAAGTTCCAACCTCTCTCACTGGTCCTGCCTTCTTCTGGTAGCTAAGGAGACACATCTCTTCGAATAGAAACCCAAACATTTACATCCTGTGAAACAGGCTTGGGAATCAGACTCCAGATCCTGGGGCCTCTGGGAGCCTGGGAACCAGATCCCCCATCTGCCCTGTAGAGCCGACCGAAGGGGCTTGTGGGAGGTGGAAGGAGAGGATCCTGGGCTTGCAAAGCTCTCCAGACTTTGACTTCGTTCTGTGTTTGTTTGGGGGCGCGGGGGTGCTCATGTCGAAGAGAGAGACAGAGACAGAGAGAGAGGGTCTTGGTTATAGACGAGGAAGAGCAGCCTCTTCGCTGATGAGCTATATCATCCAAACGGAGGCAAACAGCAAGGCTGGAAGCACAGCTGCTTATGCAAATTTGCGTCTCAGAAGTTTGAGTCAGAGGTCAAGTATGAGCCGCAGAATTGTGCACAACGCTAACGAAGCAGCCCCCCAGCCGAGCGCCAGCTTCTGGGCGCTGGGGCCGTGGAGGAACACCCCTTTCTGCAGGGACAGCAGAGGGTCTCCATCCGCCATCACCTCTGACGCCGGGCACAGGGAGCCCTGTGTGTGCGATGGTGGAGCAGTGGCGGGGCACCTGCCCAACGGCGTGAGCAGTTGTCTGAAAGCAGAACTCGTCTTGACAGTGGTCATTCCTGCTTGTCCCTTTACAAATTGAGCTACTTTTTAAAGACATGATCTTGCCACCCTCCCCTTCTATTCATGGGTCCCCCTGGGACCTGTCCCCGTGGCAATGTGCCCCAACTATGCCACTGCCCTCAAGACGGTAGGGTCAGCCACCCTATTATCTTAAGGGAAATAGCAGAGTTGTCAGCCTTGTTATCTGAGTGTGACGCTGCTGAGGGTTGTGGGGAAGGAGCTCTCACACTGTTGATGATGACGAGAGAGTAAATCTGTGGAACATCTTTACATTGTTCTTTGTTTCTTTCTTTCTCTATTTTTTTTTACTTTGCAGGGCACTTGGACCCTATCACTTAGAAATTAAAATGTGCACCCCCTTTGACCCAATTCCATTTCCAAATCTATCTACAGAAATAATAGCCTAGACAAACAAAGACACACATATATGGATAATCGTCATGAATAATAGTAGAAACCTGGAAACAACCTAAACACTTACCAAGAGTGGTCTGTTTAATTTGAGGGTGCCCGTATAACGGCATGATCTGTGCAGCTAATACAGGGCTGCAGATCGAAATATAATGGGGAAAAGATGCTCTCCCAGGATGTTTTAGCCATCAGTTCTGTTAAGGTATAATTGACATTTAATGAACTGCACATATCTAAAGTGTGTCATTGGATACATTTTGACATAGGGCACACTCATGAAACCATCCCCAATCTATGTATATTTTGGACCACATCCCCATCTTAGTCTGCCTCCTGCCCTTCCTCACGCCTCCCTCTGCCACTCCTGCTTCCCTGCCCAGGCAACCACTGACCTGCTCTCCGTCACTTTAGATTAATCTCCATTTTCCAGATGTTTACGTAAGTGGAAGCACACAGGGCATATTCGGCTCTGTCAGGCTTCTTTCACTCGCCTAATTGCTTTCAAATCCATCCATGGTGCTGCTGGGACCATAGGCTCATCCCGTTTTTATCGCCAAGAAGTTTCCATTGCACGGATGCCTTGCAGTTTATCAGTTCTTCTGTTGATGGACATTTGGATTGTTTTATTGGGGGATTAATACAAACGAAATAGCTACGAACAGTCTTATATGTGTTCTTGCACAGACACGTGCTTCCTTTTCTATAAATACCTAGGAATGGAATGTCTAGATCATATGCTAGATGTGGGTTTAATGTTTCTTTAATGAGGTATAATTGACATACGGCATTATATCAGTTTCAAGCGTACAATAAGATGATCTTATATTTGTATAAGGTTTAACTTTTTAAGAAACAGCCTAACTGCCTTCCAAGGTGGTTGCCACATTTCTATGCAGATATATATACATTTATATATATTTGTTCATATATGCATAAACCACCACAAAAATTTGTACATAAACAGATCAAGGTGTGTGTATGTGTTTGTATCCTCATCATGTAGGACAATTCACATCAAATTCTTAACCACACTTACCTCCACAAGGTACAATTGAGACTTTGAATTTTTCCTTGAGTTTTGGAATCGTTTTCCAGCATGTGTTACTTTTATATGTTTTAAAAATTATTTTATAGATAATAGAATGTGTTTGGGATTGAAAATTTGAATCCATCTCAGCCTTGACCCAGTGAAGGTTCCTGTCATCACCAACGTGGGACTTGATCCAAGGTGTGCATTACAACCCACTCAGGCCTTTATCTGCACAACCCCAGGCACCTGTCCCCACCTATGGAATGACTGTAGGACCTCCAGGTGAGAGTGTGCAGTCAAGTTCAAAGGTGCAGCTCCACCACCCAGGCACCCTAGATTCCGGGGTCGACCGCCCCAGCACTCACAGCCTCTGTCTCCCCTCAATAAACGTGCCGTGTGACTCAGCGACCCCAGACGTCTGTTCCGGTGATCAAAATCCTTTGCTGTATTTTTTCTTTCAAATGACGTTCATGTATCTTACAAACATACTATCCCATGAGGTTGTTTTACTGATGTTTCTGAGGGCACCTCGCCAGCCCTTTATACCATTAAAAAACAAAAGAAAGACTATTTTGCAGATGTGAGGTTGCGACTGTGTTTTGAACAATGGCCCGAGGGCACCTTTTCTAAGCAGTATCAGCTCTGCTCTTAGACTAACAGCAAACTCTGCATTTTTGAAAGACCAAATTTTGAGCAGATGCCACATAAGCTCTGGGGAAGGCTTAACAGACACGGCTCCCCACGGGTGAAGTTTACGAGATGCATCTCTGTTGGGGGCCACATCCCAGCTCCCAGTGCACCACGCAGCTTACTGATCAGGATGCTGTGCGGTAAGGTGACACTCAGAGGGCGTGAGAGGGGTCCCAGCCCTCATGCGCGAGGACCAGACCGCCCAGGGCTCCTTCCCGCCCAAACGAATTCCAACCTGTGTTGGGACTCGTCACAGTTCTCAGGAAAGAAACTCCCCTCTAAGAATTAGGAGCCTGCTGGGGTAGAGACCAGACACTCTTATTTCAGAAGACATCGGTTACAGCCATGGGTCCGTGCACTGGGCTGAAGCATGCGAGGGTTACCAGAATGATCTTCAGGCCCTCTCATGCATTTAGTTAAACATAAATGCTTCAGGGTAGAATTGACTTAAGTTACTGTTATATTAGTACAAATTAAAAAAATTTTTTTTAAAGTTAGTTGTCCCCATTTGTATCAATAATATAAAATCGAAACATCATTTTGAGTCAGTTTTATGGATTTCTGTAAATGGACACACAACTTACTTTATGACTTTTGTAAATTAGTGAGTATCTGTAGATATCAACTTTCTCATCTGTAAAACAAAGATGATAGCACCTGTCTTGCAGGCTGGCATGTGTTAAATTACTTAATTAGAAGCAGTAGTGAGTGCATGATAAGGGCTACGGCAGTGTTGACCATGAAGGTTCGTATTATTTCTTTCTAAAGCTGGATCCCGTTTTCTGCAATATAAGACTCCTATTATCACTCATTCATTCATTTATATGACCAATATTTATTGAGTGCCTACTATAAGCAGGTGGTAAATTCTCAGCTAGTTGTAGTGAACAAAGCAGAACTTAAAATCAGGGAACAGAGGCGTGATGTGGAAGTGCAGTTGCCACAGGACGCATCAAGGGGACCCACCAGGGACAGTGATAGGAAACTCAAGGGATGGAAATCCACAAAGGCTTGGAGTGGAGCCGTGAGTCCGTTTTAGAAAGAACCCTCGGCAGAGGAGCAGAGAACAGCTGCAGGGGAAGGAAATTCACGGGCAGTTGCACAGTTCGGATGGAAGGATGATGGAAGTTTTGGAAGGGAGGCCAGGAAATGTAGGAGAGAGTCAGGAAGATAAGGTTTGGAGATGAACTGAATATGAGAGTTAAGGAGAAAGAAGTAATTAGGAACGGCTCCTAGATGTTGAGCTTCAGTTTTGGGGTGGGTGGCAAAGACGTTGGCTGCAGTGGGGGGACACTGTCCAAGAAATGGTTCTGTCCCTGGGAAAGGGCCACAGGGGATGAAGATGCAGCTATTCTGAAATAAGAAAGGATTATTGCTTTCATGGATGTCTTCATGCATGTCTACCTAAGAATCTTTCCTAAAAAAATGGACTTGATACTTTTATTGAGTTATTCAAATACTGATCATTTAATAGAAGCAACCCTACAAGACAAAACCAAAGGATGGCTGCCTAGGTTGTCACTTATGTTAAAGGAATAATGCATAATTACACATATCACCCCATCAAAGAAGACCTAGAGAGATTAAGAAAATTAACTTTGTCCTTCAACTCAAAGTGGTAGAACATGAATCTGAACCCAGACCTGCATGGCTCAAGGCTTTATTGCCTTTCTAAGGGCGCCCTGAAGAATTCTCGAGAATTCTTTTGTGGAGGTGAAAAGAAAGAAATCTTGAAAGTAATGAAAAGGTGAGATAACATCTTGCAGATTTCTAGTGTGAGATACAATTGGTAGGTATTCACGAGCCTTGGCAGGTACTCCAACAGTTTCTTAGAAGATGCACCAGCCAGATAAGATCAAGTTTCTGTAATGGAATTTTTGTTCACTGAGAGAGAGTGAAATACAATTCTAGCAAAGTGGAGTCAAAGACTTCAGATTTTACTTCAACGATGGAGAGACCTGGAAGGATTACTGTTTCCATCTTCAGAACGAGTAAAGGACAATCTGCAAGCCACTGACTTGTTGAACCCACCAAAGAACGTAGGTTGCAGAGTAAACAAAAAAATCGAAACCTATGGAGAGGGGGCTTCCCTGTGGTGCAGTGGTTGGGAGTCTGCCTGCCAATGCAGGGGACACGGGTTCAAGCCCTGGTCCAGGTAGATCCCACATGGAGCAGAGCAGCTAGGCCCATGCACCACAACTACTGAGCCTGCGCTCTAGGGCCCGTGAGCCACAACTGCTGAGCCCACATGCCACAGCTACTGAAGCCCGCGTGCCTAGAGCCCATGCTCTGCAACAGGAGAAGCCACCGCAGTGAGAAGCCCACGCGCTGCAATGAAGAGTAGCCCCAGCTTTCCGTAACTAGAGGAAGTCCACACACAGCAACGAAGACCCAACGCAGCCAAAAATAAAATAAATTAAAAATAAACAAGACCTGGGGAGAGACAGATGCTGGCAGAGAAAAAGAAGATCCACACATTTGTTATGCAGAGCAGATGTCACCTGATAACATATATACTATAATAAAATTCAGCTTTAAACTGTTAAGTAATTGATAAGGGCCGAGCATGGGTAAAGAGCGTAGTGACTACAGGCATTGGGAAGGGTTTGCACCGTCTCACAAACACACCAAGTCTCACATGTTTGTATGTAAAAATGAAGTCTATGACAAAGATGGCACAAAGGATGGGAGGGAGGAATTAGGAACATATTTCTACAAGTCCCTCACACTGCATATGAAGTGGTAGCATGAAGGTGAACTTAGATTTTTAAAGAGTATATTGTAAATACTAGGGCAAATATTAAAAGAATTAAGAAGTATAAATATGCAATAGAAGAACTAAAACGTAACCATAAAAAGGTCAGTTAAACCTAGAGAAGGCAGAGAGGAGAAATATTTTTAAAAAGTAAAACAAACAGAACACAGCAAAGTGGTACCTTTTCACCCAATGTTATCAATAATCATTTTAAACGTGAATGGTCTAAATAAAAGACAGTTGAAAGACAGAGATTGTCGGGTTGGATTAAAAAAGTGGAAGACTCAACCATATGCTGTACAGAAGAAATCCATTTGAAGTGTAAACACATAGATGCAATAAGAGTAGAAAGATAGAGAGTGATATACACGCAAACACAAAACGACAGGAAGCTGACATGACTATGTTATTTCATACAAAGCAGAGGCAGAATTTAGAACAGGAATTTTATCAGAGCTAAAGAGGGGTGTTACATAAGGATAAAAAAGTCAATTATCCAGGAGGAGATAATGCTCTAAAATTAGTACATGCAGCTAACATCACAGCTTCAAAATACTTGAAGCAAAAAAACTAATCAATCCGAAAAGAGACAAAAATAATTACAGCTGGAGACTTCAACACTTTTCTTTCAGTAACTGACGTAAAAAGTAGGCAAGGATCATTAGGATATGGCTAACCTAAACAATACCATCATGATTTTGACCTAATTGATATTTATAGAACAGGCCACACAGCAACAGCAAAATAGGCACTTTCTTCTAAAGTGTGAGTGTAAATTCACCAGGAGAGACAATGTTCCACACCATAAAAGAAACCTTAATGGATTTAAAAGAATAGAAGTACTATAAAGTATATACTCAAAGATTCAATTAAACTATAAAAATCCATAACAGAAATACATCTGGAAAAATCTCTAAATATTTGGAAATTAAATAACATACTTCTCAAAAAGATATGGATAAAAAAAGGACTTCTCTGGGGAAATTAAAATAATTTTGAACTGAATGATGATAAAAATATACCATCAAAATGTGTGGGATGCAGTTTAAGCAGTACTTGGAGGACAGTTTACATTATGACATGCTTATACTAGTAAAAAAAATTTTTTAATCAATAACCTAAGCTTCCACTTTGAGGAGTTAGAGGAGGAATGTCAAATATTCCGTAAGGAAGCAGAAGGAAGTAAACACTAAAATTTAGGGCAGAAATAAATACAATTGAAAATAGAAAAACAATAGAGAAAATCAGAGAAATTAAAAGCTGACCCTTAAAAAGTTGAGTAAGATTTACAAACCACTATCCAGGTAGAGCAAGAAAAAAAGAATGAATCACAAATTATCAGTACCAAGAATGAAAGAGAGGTGATCATCACTGATCCCCTAGATACCAAGAAAAAGAAGAAAATTTACAAATAATGTTATGTTATAAATTCAACTTAGATGAGATATACCAATCCCTTGAAAGATATAAAAAATACCAAAACTTACTCAGGAAGAAATAGATAACCTGAATAGACCTACGTATATTAAAGAACTTAAATTAGTAGCGAAAAACCTTTCAAAAAAGAAACCTCCTGATCCAGACAGTTTCACTGGCATATTCAATCGAACATTTAAAAAAGAAATATTACCAAATCGAGATAATATCTTCCAAAAATCGTTTTTGAAAAAGAGAACACTACTGCTGTTTCTAACTTCTTGGGGTGGTATATTTGGAACCATGTGTCCTTCCTATAATGAATAACATAATCTCCATTTTAATTCTTAATCACATGTATTCATCAATTTGTTAGGTTTATGTATTATTTCCTTTTAAACAAATAAACATGATTTTTAATTAAAAAAAGAGAGAACACTACTCAAATTATTTTATGAGGTAAGCTTAATACCAATACCAGACAAAGATATTACCAAGAAGGAAGAAGAGAAGAAACAAACACATATTCTTATATTTTAAATCTCTAGAAGTAAGACATAAAGTATTAAAATTCTAGAAGAAAACATCCTCTAGAGATTTTCTAGGGAGAAAATCTACCTGACCTGGCTTTGGAAATAAGTTTGTAGCTGTAACACCAAAAACTTGATCCTTAAAAGGAAAAAAAAAAATGGTAAATTGGACTTTTTAAAAACAAAAACTTTTACTTTGTGAAATACACTGTCAAGAGAATGAAAAGACAAGCTACAGACTTGGAGAAATATTTTCAAATCACATACCTGATAAAAGACATATATAGTACATATAAAAACCTCTTAAACTCGACAACCCAGTTAAAAACGGGCAAAGATCTGAATAGACACCTCACCAGATGATACATGGATGGCAAGTAAGCATAGGAATAGAGGCTTAACATCATTCACCATTGGGGAAATGTACGCTAAACCGCAGTGAAACTCCCCTCTCCCTCGGCAACCATAAGTCTGTTCTCTACGACTCTGAGTCTATTTGGAAGCTTTATTCTTAATTGCCCCAAACTGGAAACAATTCACATACTCGTTAACAGGTGAATGGATTATCAAACAGTGGTATACCTGTAAAATGGAATAATACCCAGCAATAGAAAGGAATACGTGATCAATTCACATAACAATACGGATAATTCACATGCATTTTGCTAAATGGAAATAGCCAAAGCCAAGAGGCAACGCGCTGTGTGATTCCATTTACACAACACTTTTTGTTTTTAATTTTTATTGGAGTCGAGTTGATTTAAAATGTGTTAATTTCTGCTGTACAGCAAAGTGAATCAGTTACACATATACATATGTCCACTCTTTTTTAGATTCTTTTCCCATATAGGTCATTACAGAGTTCCCTGTGCTACACAGTAGGTCTTTATTTGTTATCTATTTTATATATAGCAGTGTGCCTTTTAAACAACATTTTGGAAAAGCAAAACCATAGGGTGGAAAAGAGACAAGTGATTGCTGAAATTTGGGGCTGGGGGAGGAATTAACTACAAGAGGTCATACAGAGAAATAGGGCATTTACATGGCCACAAAGTCTCTCTCCCCAAAGTGTTTATTAATTCTTGGAGTGGGTTTAACATATGTCCACACTTTCTTTAATATTCCTCCCTCCAGGAGATGGAGCTTGATTCTTTCCCTTGAGGATGGGCTGGTTTTAGCAATTCACTTCTAATGAAGAGAGCATGGAAAGGGAAAGATAGTAATTTCACAAAGGAGAAGTGTGGGAGACCACCTTATCCAAGTGATCAGGGTTTCCATCATCCATAACAAATCATCCACAAGCAAGTACCCCTGTGTGGTGTGAGGTAACCCACTTCTGGGGTCTCCTTCTCCCAAATCCGTAACCTGGATGTGAACATGAGAAAACGTCAGACAAACCAAAATCGAGGAACATTCTAGGAAATGCCTAACTGATACCGGCCAGGGTTCTTGGCCTTCTGCAATCGATAGAAATTGATTAGAGGCCAGACAAGAAATTCAGGCAAGGCTTTATCGGGGCTCCTGCTGCAGCGGGGGGGGGGGGGGGGTGGAAACAAGTAACATCTTCCCTTGCTAGCTCCCCAGGGGAGTCGAGCCGGTTCCTTATATGGGGTGAGTGTAGCGGTGGGGCCAGGGCTCGGGCCAGAGGCGGGGCTTGGGTGGTCTGCCCGCCCCTTTGGTGGTGTTGAGTGCTGGGGGCGTAAGCAATGCGCTGTTTTTCCTCCCGACCCCGCTCTGCTCTTCAGAAGTAGCAGTTGGGTTTTTCCGTCTTTTTGTATCTTCTCTTCTCATCCAGAATTTGCCCCAACTGCACATGCATGCAGTTATTTTTAGTTCTTTATGGTTTCTTTGTATTTTGTTGCTCAATGAGACATTTGTCCAGGTGCAAGCATTGCGGCAAAGTGTCCCAGGTCCCAGACTGTCCCATGACTACCACTCTTCAAACGCTTAGAGGTCAAGAGAGACAAAGAAAGATTGAGAGGTTGTCACAGATTGGAGGGGACGCAGGGACAGGGAGACTAAACACCACGCTTGGTCCTGGATCTGAGCCCGGAACAGGGGAAACTGAGTAACATCTGGAGTTGAGTTAGCAGTATGGCGTTGGCAGTGCTCATTTCTTCGTTTTGATCAACATCCTGTGATTTTATAAGAGGTCTCCATTAGGGGAAGCTGGGTGACAGATGTGAGGGGGGGAACTCTCTGGACTATCTTTACAACTCTTCCACAAACCTAAAATTATTCCAAAATAAAACCTTTAAAAGCATGCAAAAACTGGACTCAGCACAGTAGAGTGGGCTGGGCATTTCCCATTTACCACTTCGGGTATCCAGCAGGCCAGGGAAACAAAGGAGAGGAGATCGGGCAGAAGTCTCCCATCCTCACAAAAGTTAGCATTTGCGGGAACGGGGAACTCCCACCAGAGACCCTCAGACACTTTCTGCTATCGGAACCCAGGTAGCCCAGATGCAGAAAGGCCATGATCGTGGGCACTATGGAAGGCTGGAAACGTATGCATGGGAAGGTAGACGCCTTGCTTCTCAGGGTGTGGTCCACGGACCAGCAGGCTGGGCATTGCCTGAGAGGGTGTTAGAAACGCAGGGCCTCAGGCCCCGTCCCAAAGCTACTGCATTTCAACAGGAGCCCCAGCTCTTCCTCTGCACCTCCATGGGTGTGTCCAGCCCTCCCACCCTCCATCACGGCCCTCCCCGGGGGCTGTCCTTTGTCCTGGATCACGGCCCTCCAGACACCCTTGGCCTCTTTTATTCCTTACAAGTTCCAACTTTTTCTGTCTGGGACACTGACCAGAAACTTTCCCCAGACATGCATTCACATACAAACTCACACCTGCTCCTTCACACACACTTACACACGCACAGACTTACAGTCATGCACATGTGGATTCGGGCTACACACACACACACACACACACACACACACACACACTGACTTTCCCTCACTCACATCCTGCACGTACACACCAGCTTTCTCTGGGCGTCCACACCCATGATTTTGTTGGCTGGTTCACTTGTCTGCTGCCTGTGGCTGTCACTGTGGTCCCAGCTCTGGAAGGGACCTTTGGTTCCATCCATCTCTCTTTTATTTTTTTGTTGGCCTCTCACTGCTGTGGCCTCTCCCATTGCGGACCACAGGCTCCAGACACGCAGGCTCAGCGGCCGTGGCTCACGGGCCCAGCCGCTCCACAGCACGTGGGATCCTCCCGGACCGGGGCACGAACGTGTGTCCCTTGCATCGGCAGGTGGACTCCCAACCACTGCGCCACCAGGGAAGCCCCGCATCCATCTCTCTTACCATCTGTTTCCCCAGCACCCAGAACAGAGCCTGGCACAGTACAGAGACTCAATAAATATTTGTGTTTGAATAGAAGAGAGAGAGAGAGAGCCCAGGTCCAAAGGAAAGGGAAAGATAAAAGGGAAGAGGGAACTGCAGACAAGAAAAGGCCCATCTTTGCTGACCACGCGTGTCATCCTCTGAGTCCTGGGACTTTTCTCTCACACACGGGACCACAGGTCTCCCGCAGGCAGCCTTATTACAATGAAACTCCGCAGCTTTGATATGAGACAGAATAGGCACCTGCCTTCCCACGAGTTATGGTCCTGTAACCAGCCAACATGGGTTCTGCTCACGAGTTAAGAATGTGTTTCCATGGTGACCTTCTGGTAATTAACTCCTTGGAAGGTAGCCAAGATAAGCCAGCATTCTTCAGAATTCAGCACCACCAGGGGTCCATCCTGCCCAGGGCTACTCATTTTGGAAAATTAACCTGCGTGTTCAGGTTGTGGGAAGGGAAATTTGTTTCCCGACAAACGTCATCAACCCTTCCTTCTGTATTTTGCAGAAGAACCGGCTGGTCCAGCGGTCCTCGGGAGGTTTATCAATGGACTCAGGTCTACTGTGAGACCCTGGAGACAGACCCAGAGAGAGGGGTGGGATGGGCCGTTTCTAAACTTTCATCATTGTTGGCCTGGCTTTGGAAACAGCAAGCAGCTCCTTCTAACAGGCTGTGGAAAGGAACATGAGTGCCAGGTGGAGGACTGAAGACAGACATTTTTGTATCATGTGTTCTTGGATGGGTGTTTCTTGCCAACATTTTGAAATTCATTGTTTAGCTTCCTTATGCTTGAGGCAAAACCCAAGAGACAATGATAGTGCCTCTTTGAAACAACGGCGATAAATCCTAAATAGCTATAATTACCCTGTGGCTTGAAAAGAGATCTGCACACAATTAATAAAGAAATTTGGCAAGGGCACGATCTAAAGAAACATATAATTTATCAAGTAAGGAAATTTTACGGAAGTTCCATCACGTAGCCCTGTGTACGGCTTCTTCTGCAAGGAAGCAGAATCCCACTGTGGATCGAATGCACGGAGCAGGGATTTTAAACAGCGGTGCGTACAAATCACGTTGCCCGTTCCCACCTTTATAACGCCAGTTCCAGCGCGATGCTGAAAAAAATTCTAAAGCGGCTGCTGGGAATTCATGTGCTCAAGGAAACAGGCCTGTCTGCAGCACAGACTGTCAAGCTGTTGCAGTCATACGCGACATGAGATAAGGCGGTTCAGTTCTCCGGAAGAGCTGGCATAGACCGTTTTGATGTGGAGAGAAAACTGGGCTGCATCTTTGCAAGCTGAGCAAGGTAACTAACAGGGGGCAGCGGGCACAATTTGGAGACATTGACATTGGTGTGAGCAAACATTCACCTCCTTCGTACCCTTCAGGGCAAGGGTTCAGCCAGCCGGGGAGCCTGGGAGTTAGGAATATGGCTGGAATTAGCCCATCTCCATCCCTCAATGCTCCCACTGATTTGCTTTGAATCTTAACAAGTTCTGTAAACTTTCTGAGCCCCGATCTCCTCACCCCTGTAACAGTTACCTCTTGGGGTTGAAGATAAAATGAGGTTAACGAAGTACCCAGCACATAGTAGGCTCTCAATAAAAAACAGCTCTAGTCTCCGCAGTGCCGCTGGGTGCCTGGGTGTCCAATCAAGCATTCAGGTCCTCCTGGAATGAAGCGGAAGTAAAATTAACAGTTCACCTTGAACCTACGTAGTAAGCATTCAATGGGAATTAACCTTCCATTACCAAATTAAAGAGAAGTGCCCTAGAAGTTCAAACTACCTGGGATCCCGATCCCGTTCCTGAGAGAGGCATGCGAATGGGATTCAAGGGCACCCAGGGAAGAGCTTTAAACATGCACACTTGGACTTATATACCTTTAGGAAAACTAATTTCCCTGAGTCTATTATTTCATCAGAAGGATGGAGAGGGAAGTCCTTCCGGGGGTCAGGGTGTCTGGGGTCCCCGCAATGAGCTGCGCCCCCCGTGTCTGCAGCACTTGCTGACCCAGATCATTCTGCCCCTCTCCGGTCCTCTCCCGGCAATACAAGCTATTCCAGGAGGCAGCGACGTCCTCTCCCCCACCTCCCATTAAAACAGCTGTTTTATTTCTGATTGACTCTCTTTTGAGCAAATCCTCCAGAATCAAGTTGCTTGAAGGGTAATTGTTCCTGACAAATATCTTGTTTTTTCCTCTGTGCAGCTGTGGTTATTCAATCTCTGTCACACCATCCATTGACTGGCATATTTATTGCTTGACTTTTTTCCCTCCTTTTATTGTGGTTCTGTGTTGTTTGGTTCTCTTAGCTTGGGGAGGTTATGTTCTATACGCTTGGCAGGGGGGAGCTCTGTTTTGCTTTACTGTAGTCCTAGTATATAGTATAAGAAATGTTTATTTTTAAATTAAACTAGTTTAAAATTAAGTATCTCAATATAACATCCTAACATTTTGATATGAGTCCATGAACTGCAAGATCTGTGTCTCAAGGAGAAATTGACCAGTCTCAGATGTTCAAAGATCACCTTTTCAAATTCTGGAAGCATGTGTCAATCAGTTACATGGAATCCCCCATAACTTCATACTCACGTGCATATTTAATCCATCACCAAAAATGTCTAGGAGGTAGCCATCGGCCTCCTGAAGCTGTCGAGGGACAGAAGTTCCATAGTCTCACATGAGTGTTAACAACTCCTAGGGTCTCCCCCTGGGGCTGCAACTTCTAGAGCATCCTCGTAGGGGAGCAGCATCCTCTGAAAGGAAGAGTTCACAGTGAGCAGCCAGGACACGAGTCCTAACAGAGAATGGGGTGGAAAGTGGGTACCAGGGGTGCACAAATGAGAAAGTGTTCACAGTCTTCCTGAGCACCTGGATCGCAGACCCCAGTGTCCCCGGCAGGGTTATTTTGGAGGTACCAGCCCACCAGCTCCTGCACCACAGTCCTGTCTCGGAGAACCTGCCCCCACTCAACCCTGAAAGTTCACCCACACAACACTGAATCTCACTCCCACCACAGATGACGGGGCCAGGGGTCAGAAAACAGTGCTTGTATAGGATGCTTAGTAGCCAGAGAGATATGGGGATGGGGCACAGCGACGGGCAAAGAGAGAGAGAGGAGACAGAGCAGAAAGGAAAGGAGATGCACCCTTGAGAGATGGAAGAAATGGCCACATTTCCTGACCTCACAGTTTCTGCTTTGAGCCTGGAGTCCAGCCACACTGCACTTGCATGGTACTCACGGTTCGGCACAAGCAGTTCTGTGTGTGTCCTCCTCTGAGTCATCAAAGCGCAAGGTCCAACACCTGTGTCTGCCTGGTTCAGCACTTATGCCCAGGACACAGCTCTGGGCCTGGCACCAAATGGCTTCCAGAATAAGCAAAGAGTGAGCTTTGGGTCAAGAAAGGGGTCACAGGTCAACTAGGAGCCCACGGCGTGGTGGTCAACAGCACAGGTCAGAATTACCATTGCAATTATAGTGAAACACAGGTAAATATTTTAAAGGCAAAAATTCCTTTTTTTAAAGATTAGAATAAAAAGCGTTTGATAGAGTTAGTGCTGTGATTGTTAAATTGTGAACTCATGCTTTAAACAATAAGTACCTTCCCCATGGGGTTTATGCAGGACACTCCGATCCATCCCTGGTTTTGATCTTGAATACTAGTCTTCCATAAGAGGAATCAGAGATCCTCAGAGAGCAACTGATCTGACATTCAGCAGAAGAATAAAGTCAAGATGGTCCTAGAGCATCCTGTTGCCAGAAGGCAAGAATTCTTTCCAAAATGTTTGGGAATAGTATGAAAAGGACAAAGGGAGCTAACCCAACAAGCTCCCAATGGACACACTGTGACAATGGGACCGTCACCAAGAAAAGGATCATTATGAACAATCAGAACTAAGTCAGTTCAGTGAAAAACCATGGGTCCTTACGGATACTCAAAATGGGGCAAGTTAGTATAAAGTTTGCAAAGCCGTCTATGAAAGATCGATGGGGGTTGGAGAAGTGTTGGTGCCGCGTTGTAACCCCACAGATTACTTGCTGGTTAATGGGAGAAAGTATAACTCCACAGTGGAGGCATCTGGCAGCCCCCTCTTTAAGCCAACAACGAAACTTATTGTCACTCATGGTAAAGTAGCCCGACACGCATGTGTCCACGATGAGACCCAATATGAAGTACAAACAGATCTACTATAAGTCAGCCCCTCACTCAGACTTCTCAGTTATATGAGCCAATACTTTCCCTTTATTGTTTAAACCAGTTTGAGTTCGATTTTTAGTATAAATCAGATAAGAAGCAGCAAGTAACTTAGAGCCGAATGCACAATTTGGGGCTCCTTGGGAGAGCTTATCCTCTCTTCCTTCCGGTCACCGAGAAAAATCCTGAGAACCTGAGGCTCCTGGAACTATGGCTACAACCCGCAGGATGGAGTGAGGGCGCCCATGCCTTTATGAAACACCGAGAGGCTTCCCTTTGCCTCCTCCACCGCACTCAGATTTACCCACAAAGCGTAGGAAACCAGGTTGGGGGGCAGCCGTTGTGGTCTTTGGCAGGATCACAGAGGAAGGCACTCTGTTCACCACTGGGTCTTCCTTTTATTCGGACTGATTTCTCATTCTCTGAAATTCTTCTGGGGCACATCGGGGATCTCAGTGTCTAAATTCTAAATGCATCTCTTTCTAGCTCCCGTTAACTCTGCTTCTCGGGGTGTCGCTTCACTTCTCAAATCTTTAAACTGCTGGCAGACAGCGACGCCTCCTTTGGAATGGAACCGTTTTGCAGGGCCAGTAATATCTATAATTATTCTCACCACATCTGTGATGCATTTCACTGGCTTTCCACTGGAATCATTAGTGGAAATCATGGTATCACATATCTCAGTGTTTGAAAGGTTTTCTCTCTGAAAGGGGTTTAGGAGGTGGCAGTCTTCCCATTATTTCATTAACCTCCAAGAATACATCCAGGTGTGTGATGCTGAATTTTGTGCGACAGGACAGGGGAGCTGGCACTGAGGATTTTCTGCACTGGTTCGTTCATACACCTTTTTTTTTTTCTGGTATTGGAGCTCCCCTGCTCAGTGTTCCTCGAAAGCCGAGTTTTTAACAAAGACTTCTTTCCACAGCATCCAATGTATTCAAGGGACTGAGACATACAAGTCAAATATTTTAAGTCATTTACAAAAGTATTGAGGCTTCCTAATGCTAAATGAGTGGAACGAGGCTGTGGATGGCAAAATCACCAGTTACCTCCAGTAATTCAGCAGTTGTCTATCACCCATACAAGACACAGTGGAGAGGAGGCCTGGCTGATTTAGCAACTCAACGGATGCATCCAAAGCACCACTTAGAACTTAGTATTTATTTTCCGTAGAAAAGAATAACTGCACTGTTTCCTGCTGGGAAATTTACTACGCCTTCCTTCTGTTTAACCAATACTACCTTATGGGTGCTTGAAAATTATATTCACCTAAAGATCGAACAGTCATTTTCATTTGAGCTGACAGCAAAGCGTAAATTGAGATTGGGTGTACAGAGCCCAGGTTCACTCACTGTTTTGCTAGGATAACAATGACCACCACCAAACTCACCGTCGCTCAAACTTGCCTTGTTCCTGCCTGGTGCTAAGGCTTTGCTCAGGCCGCTCCCCTCACCCAGGGAGCCACTCCTGGCCAAACCTCATTCTTTCCTCGAGGTCCAGTCTTAGTCTTCCCTTTCCATGAATTTCTTTCCAGATGTGTCTGCACTGACGTCTCTCTCTGTGGACGCCCCTGGTAGGTGAATTCATGTCCAGAATCCATGCCCTTGCTTTGTAGCTTTCCAGCTTCTCTTACTAAACATACACTTTGTTACCATGCACCTAAGTTTTGGATTTGGCCACATGGTTTGTTTGGGCTAATGGCATGTGAATAGAGGGGTGTGTGCTAGTTCTAAGCCTAGGACAGTGGTATAAAACTGCCAAGCACAGCCCAGGCAAGATGGGCAAACCCACCTAGCCAGTGCACAGACACATGAAAAATAAAGGCTTATTTCTATATACAACTGAGATTTTGCAGTTGTTTGTTATACAGCAATACCTGACTGATACAACTGATATACCTACAGTATAGTTTCCAAATGGTACAATGACCGTGGTAGACATGCAACTCAGCTAATTGATACACATAATTAATATATGACATTTTCTTCATTTTCCAAAACTCAACCGAATCCCCAGACTCCATTCTACTGAAGTGGGAGAAATTCAATCTGTCTGTTTAACTCTGCACAACCTCTTTACCCTGTGCCTATAGCTAAGTTCTAAAAGTTTACAAAGTGAGAAGACAGAGGGCAGGGCCCCCTGTGGACCATTAATGTCATCCATCTGTACAGCCAACTACTGAGATGTCTGTCTGTTGTGGCCCACTTAGACCACCCTGGAGACATCCTCACTCACGCAGGCCCTTCTGACCCAGAGCCCCTCTCTTCCACATCTATCACATGGGGACATTCTGTATTTCCAGCCATGTGCTCAGATCCGACCTACTCTGTGCTATGCTCTTGTACCTTCTTTGACTCATCAGAGTATTCATGTTCTCTCTAAACTATTCCCAGGAGGAAGGCATTGTTTCCCTCTGTTCTGGGAGCTAACAAGCCTCACTGGGCTTAGCCTCCTTTCCTGGTGCTTAGTCCAGGAAGCAAGGCACAGGACCCATTTCTACTGTGCCAGCTAGTGATCAACCCCCTCAGATCATCCCAAATTCTCCATCACCACAACCTGTCCATCATCCCAACCTCTCCATCTTCCCAAGGATGCTCTTCTTGTCCTGAAGGCAGGAAAGTCTGTCCTTTGCTCCCTCCCAAATTTACTGACTATTCCCTGCGTCTTTTTGTTTGCCTAGGGACCTAGACTTTTGAAATACAAAACCCAGGAAGAGATTCCATGTTTCTGTACATTCTGATGTCACTATTTTCCTTTCAGTCAAGAACCACAGACAACAGTGATAACTGCTTGTCAATTTCAAGGCAATCTAATATTTTGGAGAGGGATGAAAGAAACAGTATGTGTTTGTTTATGTGTTAACAGAGCTTATTATTTGGCTCAACGACAATAACAGCATAACAAATTTAAAAAGTAATTAGTTTGTTTAATTAGTCAAATTTCACTAAAACTAATCTCCCAGTCTCAGACGAAGACTTTTATTGAGCGTTCTGTGCCACGGTTTTAGTAGAAGTCTCTATAATACAATTGGTGTTTGGTTTGTTGATTTGTTTCACTTGTCCATCTCAAAGTCATTCAATAATGACAACAGAGCTTGACGGATAAATCTCCAGTTCATTGAAAGTTAAAGAAGTACAGAAAACGCAGTGATGCAGGGCAAGGAATAGAGCAAATCACCTCTGCGTGACCATTTCTGATCCACTAAGCCAGGGTTATGTTATCAGCTTTGGCTTCAC
This sequence comes from Phocoena sinus, assembly GCF_008692025.1. Taxonomy (NCBI): domain Eukaryota; kingdom Metazoa; phylum Chordata; class Mammalia; order Artiodactyla; family Phocoenidae; genus Phocoena; species Phocoena sinus. Next base: position 2,342,366 of record NC_045777.1, on the reverse strand, counting down.
TTTAGAACAACCTGTGAGGAAATTCACAGAAAGAGCATCTTGGAGCTTTATACAGAGTCCCCCTTGAATATTCAGCTGAGTACTGATTAGCACATACAGGTAAGGGACCTACATGTGGCTAGGGAGAGAACCACCTGAAAGGATTGGAGGGAGCAGTGGTAGGTGTCCACACAGGACCAGGAATAGTATCTCTGTTCCCCAGCCAAGTTGAAGAAACTCATAATTCATGGGACATTTAGCCAAGTATTCAGGAAGCTTTTGCATCAATAGAAGTAAAAATTAGCCCTAGATTGAGAACAGCTCTCAAGCCACCTTAACCATCATAAAAGACCCCAAAGGACTAAACTGTCTCCAACTAACTTAATTGCATTTCAGGAAAACAAAAACAAAAAAACCCACTTCAGAATAAAATATGAAAATACGCAGCCTTCAAAAAGGTAAAAAAACACACAATGTCTGACATGTAACCAAAGATTACCAGACACACAAAAAGGTAGGAAAGCACTACCCATAATGAGAATAACTCATTGAAACGAACCCAGAACTGATGTTAGAATTAGCAGAAAAAGACATTAATACAATCATTATAACTATATTCCATATGTTCAAAACATTATATTGAGATATAGAAAAATGTAAAAGAGACATGAGAAGCTTTTGAGAATACTACCCCCACACAACTAAATTAAAATCTCCAGGAATGGTGCCCACGTATGAGTGTGTTTTTTAAAGCCACTCTGGTGAGTTGAGTTGAGAAAGACTGCACTAACAAAAAACTAACACGACCAAAATGCTCCCAGCCTCGAAGAAATACTTATTTGCCTTCAGGAAGCCACAGAACACTTACCAGTTACTAACCATTGAACAAGACTCCTCTAAAAGAGAAAGGAAGACTCGTGGCCTGTGTGTATCCTCTCCACAAAGCCCCCTGACACATCATAAGAAGAATACTTGGTACAATGACATATTCCTACCATAGCAAAATTAAACGTAAAGCCAAAGGACAGATCACAGGTTCTGGAAAAATGTGTGTGATGACTGTGACCTATTTCTGTAATGCACATACGTTTAGCAATTTCCATAACACCTGACATAATTTTCCAGGTTTCGAAACATCCGTAAGTTCAGTCTCTCTTCATTTCTTCCTATAGAGCACGTAGTGGGACTCAGAGATGTGTTTCTACTAGGTACTAGAGAAACACTTGCTGAATCTATTTAAATGAGGTAATACATGGAGAATTCTCTTGTAAACTGAGCTATTTTTGATGACCATCACAAACATACACACAATTACAGACTTAGAAAATCTGTACAGAGTGTGGAGCTCTGAAAATATCCTGGTGCCTGGGTTCCACCCCACACCAATGAAGTCAGAATGCCTGGGAGTGACCTCAGCTTGGGTATTTTTTAGAAACACTCTATGTGGTTTCAGCAAGCAGCTACAGTTGCACAGGCAGGAGTACCAGAGTTATTTGGTGCTACAGGTATGGGTGTTGAATAACAATGTGCTTATTCAATCCTTTGACTACTCAGGCAGAAAGCTTCGTTCAGTATTAGTAAGTCTTTAACATGTCTTTAACTGTTGTGGGGATTTTCTTGGTTCTTTTTTAATTGAAACGTATTTGACATATAACAGTGTGTAAATGTAAGGTGTCCGTGTTAATTTGATCACATATATTGGAATATAATTGCCATTGTAGCGATAATTAGCACCTCTATCAGGTCCCATAATTATCATCTGTTTAGTATCTGGAGTGATTGAGATCTAGTCTCTTAGAAAGTTTGGTGATTGTAATACAATGCTGTTGTCTATATTCACCATGCTGTACCTTAGATCTCTAGGATTTATTTACCGCTCCTTTGTGCCCTTAAGCAACATCCCATCCCCGGTAACCACCATTTTTCTTTCTGTTTTTACAGTTTGGCTTTTTCAGACTCTGCACATAAGTGTTGTCACACAGTATTTGTCTTCCTCTGACTTCTCACTCAAGTTTCATCCATGTTACAGCTCATGGCAGGATGTCCTTCTTTCTCGTGGCTGAATAATATTCCTGTGTGTGTGTGAGTGTGTGTGTGTGTGTGTGTGTGTGTTACATCTTTTTTATTCATTCAGCTGTTGATGGACACTTAGTTTGTTTCTATATCTTGGCTATTGTGAATAATGCTGCAATAAACATTGGAGTGCATGTAACTCTTTGCTATCCTGTTTTCATTTCCTTCGGATATATACCCAGAAGTGGGATGTCTGGATCATATGGCAGTTCTATTTTTAATTTTTTGAGGAACCTTCATGCTGTTTTCCGTAGTGGCTGAACCAATTTGCATTCCCACCAACAGTGTACAAGGGTTCCCTTTTCTCCGCTTTCTCACCAACACTTGTTATCTCTTGTATTCTTAAATCTTGTTTATGTGTTCCCTTGACATATGGATCTCCAACCCAGAGCCTGGGAAGACAATGGTACCTTTTTCGAATTTAATAATGTTTTTCTGGTTCAGTCAGGTTCCTAGTGGCTGTCAGACTCACAAGTAGGCAGAGCCATGATTCAAGCCTTGCCCTGTCTGGCACCAAAGATACGATTATACAGAGCTTTTACAGATATAAAAAGTGATATAATGATACCACTTACAAGGGTGTGTGGGTTATACATTGTGTAGTCTGAAGAATTAAAGGATTAATTAATTTATTTTATTAAAGAATCAAGGAATTCATAAAGGAGACATATTTGAGGTGAATCTTCATGATGGAGCCTTAGGAGGGGCAAGGGACATATATTTCAAACAGAAAGATCAGAAAGTAAAATTGTAAAGGATGTTGGGGGAGGGGATTGGTAGGGCAGGAATACAGAGTAGAGGGATGGGTCCTAGCAAGAGGTGAAATAGATGAGTGACAGGGTTTTCAATAAATGATGATGAGAAATTGGATATTCCTGCAGGAAAATAAGTTATACCTCTAATTCACATCATATGCAAAACCAGTTCAATGTGGTTTAAAGGAATAAATGTGAAAGACAATTCTTTTTGTAGATTGTAGGAAATTGTAGAGGGGAATGTGTACAGTCAGGATTGACAAGCCGATCAATTGCCTATTAACTGTCATAAACTTGTGAGCAATCTGTCTTTTCTCTCTGGTTGCTTGAAGATTTTGTCTTGTCTTTAGTTTTCAGCTTTCCCCAAAATGTGTTTAGAATTGTGGGGGGCTTTAAAATTTTATTTATCCTGATTAAGATTAATTGCACTTCCTGAATCTGTGAATTGGTGTCTTCCATCAGTTCTGGAAAATTCTATCCATTGTATCTTCACATACTGTCCCCACCTTTTTACTTCTTTCCTCTGATTTGGAACTCTGAATACATACATATTGTGTTTTTACCGTTCATGTTTCACGTCAGTCTTCCTCCCATATTTTTCCATTTCTCTGTCTATCTGGGCTACATTTTGGAAAATGTTTTCAGACACATATTTCCGTAAACTAATTAGCTTTTCATCTGTGTGCAATCCACTGCTAAACCATCTGCTGAGTTTTAATTTTGATCCTTTCTACGTTTTCACATTTGTAATTGGTTCTTTTCCAAATGTGTTTGGCCATTTTATATTCTCTCACTTTCCCCATATTTGCAATCCTTTCATTTATTTCCATAAACTGAGTAAACATAACTTGATAATGTTAATATCTAAATTTCTACATACTTATTATACTGTCTGTTGTTTTGTTGGTCCTTGTTCACAGTGCCTGGTGTCCCTGTGAGTTTACAATTTTTGAATGAGTTCGTATGTATTTAGAACCTTATCTATGGCAATTCCTTGTGCTCTGTGTTGAAGGTGAGATTACTTCCTTTTGCTTCTACAGGTTTTTGAGAACATTACCAACTAGGACTACATTAAACTACATTCTCCGTTTGAGGTTCTACAGATTCAGTATTAATATAAATTCACCCACAACGCTGAATTCTCAAGTTATCGATTTCGGGATAGATTTTCTCTTTCTCAAATCTGCCTTGAGGTTTAAGAGGACAGTGGCTTTGCAGCCCCTGAGGGTGGATTTGTTTCCACATCCCCTTATATTGGGTGCAGCCCTTTGGGGGCCCAGGTTTATGTGGAAAGAACTCTTGGTTGACTTAGCACCTTGGACAGATGCCGAGCTTTGCTTTCTCTTCCTTCACCCAGTGGTTCTAAATGAAGCTCAAATGTGCTTGGTTGTCAGACGCCCTCAAGTTAGAGCCAGCTTCCCTGCTCTTATCACCTCTCTGGGTTCCGAGTAATAATCAGTTGCTGGCCTCCACGTATAATTTACTTTCCTGACGGTACATCATGCATTTTAAAGGTTTGCTTTTTTTCTTTTTCTTTAATCCATCATTTTTGGTTGGTTTCAGTGGAATTTGTCATATCTAGCCACCATTCTGCCAGAAGGCATTCTTTGTAATAGCTGCATAAAATTCTGTATTATAAATGTCCCACTTTTTAATCATTGATGGATGGTTTGTTTCTGGATTGTTTTGTTTATTTTTGATGCAGAAAGGGTCCTTACGCATGCATTTTTATGAGTGTGTGATCTCATTTCTGAAGGACTGGTTCAAAATATCAGAATGCCTATATCCATAGGAGTGCTGTATTTGTAGATACACAGACAGATTCATACACATACCTGCAATATCTCACAATGTACACATTTACCTCTTCTTTTGTCCCAAATTTTTATTTTGAAAAATAGGTGCAAGACTAGTACAATGACAAGTGCACACACACACAGACACTGATCCATATTCTTGCAGTATATATTGTTTTTTTGAACCATTGGAATCATATAGCCATCAGGACACTTTATTACCAAATATATCACCATGTATTTTTTGAAAACAACCACGTAACTATGACACTGTTATCATACACAGGAAATGCAATGCTAAAATCATTTTATTATCTAAAATGCTATCCATATTCAAATTTCTCCAATTATCCCAATAACCCTTTTTACAGATGTTTTATTTTTTAATCCAGGGTCAGCTAAGGACCACAAATTGCCTTTAGTTGCGAAATTCCCTTCATCCCTTTTTAGTCTGGAACAGTTCCCTCGGCTTTACTTTTATTTTTGTCTTTCACGGCATTGATCTTTTGGTGAGTCTGGGGTAGTTATTTTACAGAATCGCCCTCAAATGTATTGATCCGATTATTTCCTCATGATTTGATTCAAGATCACCATTTTTGGTCAGAACACCTCATAGGAGACGTTTCCTTCCCTGGGCATCACATCAGGGCATAAGTGCAATCACTGTTTCCCATTATTCACCATGTTAAATTCGAGCATTCATTTAAGATGGTGTCCGCCAGTGTCTCTCCTATTAAGTTATCCTTTGCCCAAAGCAATGAATAAGTAATTTATGATACCAGACTTTGATCATGTGGATACCCTCTTCGCCAGCAATTTTTCACCCAGTGATTTTAGCATCCATTGATGTTTCTTGCCTGAATCAGTAGTTACTATGGTAGCTGTAAAGTGGTGATTTCCTATTTCTTTGATTCCTCTACATTTAGTCTTTGATATTTTTCTGTAAAGAAGAGCTTTCCCACGTACCCCAACTTTTCAAATGTTCATTCATTTGTATAAGTATGCACCCATGGATTCTTTGTTTCTTTCTTATTCAGTGTGTTGTAACCCATTTCCTAGGCCTGGCCACGGTGTCCTTTTCTGTCTCCAGTAATTTTTGAGCGCTTCCTGAATTCGAGCACAAAAGCATGTTTCCATTTCATCATGTTCTTTCCATCCCTAGTCCCCTGATCCATGGGGTCCCATTGGCCCTGGCTCCTTTTGGAAAGAATCCTATTCAGAAGCCCACGTCTTGCTGTTGGTTTCTGACACTCTTCCCCTTGAATTTTACAGCTGCTCTTTCCCCAGCCCCGCTGCTGCCTCTGCACTTGTTTCGCAGGCTTGTCTTGTACACACGTCTCTGCTGTTGGTCCTTCCATGACGCCAACACGATGTTCTTCTGGTCTCTCCTTGGATGATTTCACCCACTGCCAAGGTTTTAGTAATAATTTATACACTGTCAATTCCCAAGCTGCCATCTCCCATTGCAGCCTGTCTCCTAAATTCTAGTCCACTATTTACAAGTATATCCTCAACGGCCACCTCAGTGCCCTGCAGACACTTCCAACCTACTCACTTCACTTTCAATTAAAGGCATCACCACCCACCCAGTCTCCCAGTCTTAAACATGTCACCTTCTTTCTCTGTTGCTCAATTTCTCTATTTAGTAACCAGATTCTGCCAGATCTACCCCAGAAATGTCTTGGGCACTGCATTTTCCTCTCCAACCTCACGGCTATGTAAATATCAACTCTCACTTGGACGACTGTCTCCTGTTCTGCAATTCTGTGACTTGTCTGATTTCTATGCCAGAATTGTCTCCTGTGGAATGAGATGACATGTGTGGTGTGCGTTCTTTAACCATATACCCCTGTTCCTTCTTAGACAAATGTCCTGATGTTCATTAGCATACGTAGACACCTAGCCACCTGGCTATGTTCTCTCTAAAGACACAAGCAAAAGCGTGATTTGGGATTTGATGAAGGACACCTCTTTCTCTCTCTCTTCTTTCTTCCAGACCACAGCTCAGAAGGCTGCTACTCCAGCAGTCATCTCGGACCATCGGCTGATCTGAAAGATGAAATCCATGTGCTGAGCTGATGGGCAGAAAGATGGAACCCAGAACCCCAGATGACACCATGGAACTGTTTTCTACCACATCCTTGGAGGTGCCTTCCTCCAAGCTTCTGCCTGCAAGATATCAACTTTGATCTTTTATAAGCCATTGCTTTTGGGTGGGAGGAGAGTAGTTTTCTTTTGAGCAGCTACCCCAATTCCAGCTGATACCATGTGGCATAGTGATGGAGCACATCACCTGGGGAATTAGCCACCACTGCCCTTAGAATTAGCTGCCAGGTCTTCATCAAGTGACATAACTACTTTAAGATTCACATTATTCTCCACCAAGCATACGCCTTTTCCATTCTTCAGTGGCCACTTTCTATCCTTGCTTCAATATCTAAGTTAATTGTCACCTCAAGAGCAGAGAGGCTTCTGGGTGCTGGGCATGCTCTGCATCTGGACGGGGATTCATTGAAGAAAGCCATAGCTTTAAGACCTACACATTTTGATATCTATCTCTCTGTATATAGATGATGTGGATATATATGTAGAGGTAAAGGTAGATGTAGATGTAGGGGTAGGTGTAGGTGTGGATATAGATGTAGATGTAGGTGTAGATGTAGATATAGGTGTAGGTACGGAGGTAGATGTAGGTGTAGATGTAAATGTAGGTGTAGCTATAGATGTAGGTGTAGAGGAAGATGTAGGTGTAGAGGTAGATGTAGGTGTAAGGGTGGATGTAGTAGATGTAAGTGTAGATGTAGGTGTGGATGTAGATGTAGGTGTGGATGTAGATGTAAGTGTAGGTATAGGTGAAGATATAGGTGTAGGTATAGGTGTAGGTGTGGATGTAGTAGATGTAGGTATAGGTGTGGATGTAGATGTAGGTGTGGATGTAGGTGTAGGTGTAGATGTAGGTGTAGGTTTAGGTGTGGATGTAGTAGACGTAGGTGTAGGTGTGGATGTAGATGTAGGTGTTGCTGTAGGTGTAGGTGTGGATGTAGATGTAGGTGTGGATGTAGGTGTAGGTGTAGACGTCAGTGTAGGTGTAGGTGTAGGTGTGGATGTAGGTGTAGGTGTAGGTGTAGGTGTGGATGTAGGTGTAGGTGTATATGTCAGTGTAGGTGTAGGTGTGGATGTAGTAGATGTAGGTGTAGGTGTGGATGTAGATGTAGGTGTTGCTGTAGGTGTAGGTGTGGATGTAGATGTAGGTGTGGATGTAGGTGTAGGTGTAGACGTCAGTGTAGGTGTAGGTGTGGATGTAGTAGATGTAGGTGTAGGTGTGGATGTAGATGTAGGTGTGGATATAGATGTAAGTGTAGGTATAGGTGAAGGTATAGGTGTAGGTATAGGTGTAGGTGTGGATGTAGTAGATGTAGGTGTAGGTGTGGATGTAGATGTAGGTGTGGATGTAGGTGTAGGTGTAGATGTAGGTGTAGGTTTAGGTGTGGATGTAGTAGACGTAGGTGTAGGTGTGGATGTAGATGTAGGTGTTGCTGTAGGTGTAGGTGTGGATGTAGGTGTAGGTGTAGACATCAGTGTAGGTGTAGACGCAGGCGTAGGTGTAATGGTAGATGTAATCACTGTCATCTTAGGGAAGGTGTCCTTAGCCACCTAAGGCAGGATCAGCACTTTGCTCATATCTCTGACCTTTGACCCCTTCCTTACTTATCTGTAACTTACAGGTTTCCCAGACTGGCCAGTAAACTCAAGCGTCCCCAGGACCAGCCACGCCAGGACACACACAGAGTTCTCAGCAAATGTTCCTAAACACACTGGTGAATTGAAATTCTTTACGAATAATGTATCTTTTGGGCCTTTAAGAAATGACTTCCACGTGCCTGATTCCAAGTTCATGGAATCACACTCCCTGATTCCAAGTTCATGGAATCACACTCCCTGATTCCAAGTTCATGGAATCACACTCCCTGATTCCAAGTTCATGGAATCACACTCCCTTTATTTAATCTAAGACAATTTTCCTTACATTGCACAAAAATACCTCCTGAAATTGGGAACTGGGATTTGGAAAACAAACTCTCCTCCCTCCCTTCATTCCCTTCATGCCTGAACACATTTCATACACATACCCTGACCTTTCCATTTGGGAAATGACGCATCCTCTGGGCCTGTCTTCTGGGGAAGCCACAGTCTCTGCTCCACGTCAGGGTGACAGCCTTGGGGATTCCCTGAGCCACGCTGACCAGCACCACAGATGGCACCCAGGTGCAGAGACCACCACCTTCCTGGACACTTGGAGAAGAAAGAAGACAAAGCCTCAATGTGGAAAAGGGGGAAATGTATTGGACTTACATAATGATCATAGTAAGGTTGCCAGATTTAGCAACAACAACAAAAAATCTAGTTAGTTATATGTCAATATCAGATTTTTTTCAATATCCTAGAAAATCATTTCCTGTTTCTCTGAAATTCAAGTGCTTTGTATTGATGGGAGAACCTGAGATCGTGGTGCATTTGCCCAACCTGTACTCACCAGCGACAAAATGCCGTGTCGGATAATATCGTCCTCCTCACTCCTCACAAAAGCCTATGAGGTGGGCAGAGCAAAGGTCACTGGCTGCATTGAAATGAAGATATTTAACAAAAATTACAACATAGGTAGCAAAACGTTTACCAGACTCAGGGCCTCTGGCTTTTATTTTACCCATCTCCATGGCTTTACTGGTGTGACAGGTGACCCTTCCCACAGAAGAAGGTGACTCATGTCTGCTTTCCACAGTTTACCGTCAGGGCACCATTTTTCCTTTGGGAAGGAACCTTGCCCCATCCTGAGTCCATGTGTTCAGCTGAGACTGATCTCAGACCCAGGCACGGAGTCTGCAGAGCCCATCCCCACAGCCACAATTATCAACTCACTGCCCACACCTAAGACACACCAATGAGACACAATCACAGCACTTTGGCTGGAAATTACTGAGAAAGAGAACTCTCTTACCAACTCGGTAAACCATCATAAAGGAAAGAAAAAAGAGAGAGAGTGAAACTTCACAAAGTAATTTGATCACCTGGATCCAGCCATACCTGAAGCCTAATGGCCCTGGACTTCTTTTGCACATGAGCCTGTACATGTTTTTCTCGGGGGGGTTCAGTCCAGATTTATGTGGATCTCTGCCACTTGCCAACAAAAAGGTCCTGAACGCCTACCTCCACATTTAAATGTCAATTATTGAAATCTGTCCTGGCCAGAAATTGGACAATCATTTATGAAGTGCTTGCTATGTTCCAGGCACTGTGACAAGCACAGAGACTCAGCGTGAGCAAGACGAGCATGCCCTCTGCCCTCGTGGAGCTGACTTTAATGCCACACAAGCTCTCAACATGCCGTGGCCATGCTGTGCTGCTTGGTCTGAGGGAACAAGACTCTCCTCTGGTCTGGTTGGGTTCCTGCCAAAAGTCCGAATCCCAGGTAGATCAGCACTTCTTTCCCCCAGAGAGCAGAGCACACAGCCAGTGGTTCGTAAGGGAGGCCCCACCCCATACCCGCTGTGCTCCAGTTCAAGCAGACGCCACCTTCCAGCATCACTCACCGATCTGCCCATTCTCCAGCTGCCAACTGAGGAACAAACCATCTTGTTAAAATACATAAATGCCGGACTAAGACCCCAGAAGGCGATGAGTCCTACCTAGTCCCAAGATTTATATTCCGAGTGTGAAAGTCAATAAAAACGAATTAGATGTTTACCTCATTTCCTTGGTAATGACCCTTACGTGCCTCTGATCGTCAAACTGAATCTACGTACAGGCACTACCTCTCCTGGGGTCAGGGCTGCTTTCTGCACACACAAAGAAACAGCGCTGCGTTTATTTATACCTGGGCCCCGGATGTTCTGTGCAGAAGCTGGTAAGCTCATTTCCACAGGAGGAGGAGCTGCAACCCAGATGTGAGTGCGCTGAGCAGGGAATTAGGCGTGCAGCAACCATTAACAATAATGAGAGTTATGCGCCTAATTCCCCAGCATCATTTAAAAATTTGTCTTATTAAATAATGCTGTAACGTTAAGTAATGCAATGTTAAGTAACATTGACTTCAGCCTCATTAAATAATCTCCTTAACTATCATACTGGAAAACTGGTATCATTAAACAAAGGCGATTTGTCATCAGCCATGATGTAATTGTTACAGAAGGTTCCGGGCTAAGGACTTAATTAATAAACAAGGTACCACATATATAATGCCATCAGTGTACAAAAGAGAGCGCGGGCAGGTCTGAAAAATGCCTTACGAGAGAGAGAGAATGCATAACCCTCCCTAATCATTAGCTCAGAAAGGGGAGAAAACACTAACCACCCACCTCCGGTCTTACTCCTTTGTGCCTGGCTGAGGGCTGGCATCTGGGGGAGGCCTTATTGTGATGTGTTTCTGTGGAGGAAAGGAAACATGACTCAGTTGGTCTATTTGTCAACCCTCCTCCCTACTCGTGAGAAACTGGAAGAAACACAGTGGAGTCTGTCTCGACATTTCCACCTTTGACACGTCACGATGGTCCATTTTACAATTAAAGCTATGACACCATAAAGTAAAACACTGAGATTTTGGCTTGCCTTTTACTACCTTCAGTAGCAGTTATCAGAACAATGCCACCCCCCTCAAAGATGGCCACATCTTAATCTTCCAAACCCGTGAATAGGTTAGGGTGCGTGGCAGAGGGAAATTGAGGTCACAAATGGAATTAAAATGGCTAATCAGGGGCTTTCCTGGTGGCGCAGTGGTTGAGAGTCCGCCTGCCGATGCAGGGGACGTGGGTTCGTGCCCCGGTCTGGGAAGATCCCACATGCCGCGGAGCAGCTGGGCCCGTGAGCTATGGCCACTGAGCCTGCACGTCCAGCGCCTGTGCTCCACAACGGGAGAGGCCACAGCAGTGAGAGGCCAGCGTACCACACACACACAAAAAAAAGCGTCAGTGGTATGTACATATGAGAAATCCTCACCTGCATTGGCAATCGCCCGTTTTATTACAGCCGTGGAAGATAAAAGGGCAAAGATTCAAGGAGACAATAAAAGGGCATTATTCGGAGGGTTGGCTCTTACTGTCCAGTAGAACTTTGGGATGCTGGAATGTTCTATATGTGTTCTGTCCAATATGTTGGCAACTACCGACAAGTGGCTAGTGCAGTGTGCCCAAGGTATATAAAAGTTAGGTTCGTTTCAGTGAATTAAATTTAAATACCACCTCTGGCTCTGTACTGGACAGCATAGAATTGAATAAACATGTGTGAACCTAAAACATGTCCATAGACACTGGCCTTGGGATTGGCCATTGGTCTTCAGATGTCAGCCTTGTGGTCAGGCTCGTCCCCAACCTCCAGGATCTAGATATGTAATCCTTCCATTAAAACCGTGCTCATTCATCCATCACTCTTTCATTTTTTTAAAAAAAAAAAAAAAAAAAAAAAACCTTTAGTCTGAATGTCTTATATCTATTCTTTGGCTACTGTACCTGTCAATTTGCATTACACATTGTACCTAAACTGAAATACATACCCTGGGGTACTTCCCTGGTGGCGCAGTTGTTAAGAATCCACCTGCCGATGCAGGGGTCACGGGTTCGATCCCTGGTCCAGGAAGATCCCACATGCTGCGGAGCAACTAAGCCCGTGCGCCACAACTACCGAGCCCGCAACGCCTAGAGCCTGTGCTGTACAGCAAGAGAAGCCACAGCAATGAGAAACCCGCACACACAACGAAGAGTAGCCCCCCGCTCGCCACAACTAGAGAAAACCCACACGTGGCAACGAAGACCCAATGCAGCCAAAAATAAATTTAAAATAAATAAATAAATTTATTAAGAAAAAAACATACCCGGGGGGGGCCCACTTGCGGTGCCTTTTTATTACACATGTGGAATTAATATAAGGGCTAACTAGAGCCAGCACTTAAAACATCGCTGGTAATGAAAAATAACCTTGAACTTTTTGGAGTTAACAAAACCACATGTAAACGACAGCTTGTCAAGTAAGGACCGTCCTGGGTGCCGCTACCCAGGTCTCCTCACTGGGCGTGGGGGGGCGGGGGGAGGAGGGCTTTTTCTCTCTTCCAACTCCTGGAATCCGGTGACGAGCCTTGTAGCCACTGTCGCCCTGGCAGGATAAAGACCATTCCAGACTCGCGTTTTCAGCAGCAGCAAGTATCTCCCGATGCCTCAGAGCACCCAGGCCATAATCCAGAGTGAATGACATTTTTAAACGAGGAAACAAGATTATAGATTTACTTGCCAGTTTCTCAGCGTTTTGATCCTCATACTAAGAGCCCTACATTTGAAGTGTTACTTAGGATGCTGTCCGACTGGGCTTCCCAGGAAAATGACAGCCCAAGATTTTCCGGCCCCACTACGGGATGGCGGAGATTAGCCACGCCCGTCCCGTCGAACTCAATGGGAGGTTACTGTCTTTTCTCCTTGAGAACCCACATCCTGGTCCAAACACTTGCTCTGAGGTTATTGGATTGATCGCAAGGGAGCGGCGGCCCTACTGAAACGTGATCTCTCAAAGTCAGCCCTGCACCCACGGGGTGCGCAGCTCTTCAATATTTGTCCCGCTAAGGCTGCAGCTGCTCTTAGACCAGAGAAAGGGCACCGGGTCAACACCGCAGGCCAGTTACATGCTCTCCCAGACGTTCAGACCCTCATCTGGGGCCTCCGCATGGGGAAGGGAGATGGCTCCCTGGGAGTTCCAGCAAGAGGAAGTCAACACTCATCACTCCTAAGGAAAGACAAAAAACCGAAAACCGACCAGGGCTGGCCCAGCCTCCCACATCGAGGCACATACTGGTTCCCAGTGTGTACTCCTGGGCACACTGCAGCGTTCTTCCTTTACACGTCAAGAGACTGATTCCAATCACATTAAGGGAGAGAAAAGGGGTTAGTTTTGGAGCGGCAGCCTCAACCAGGCTATATGTTTAGAATCACCTGGGAAGATTTTAAAACGTCAGTACCCAGGATCACATGAGCCAGTTAAGGAATACTTTCTGCGAGGGTGGGGCTGTGGGAATCAGTCCTTTTAAAAAATATCACCAGGGGATTTAACAGGCAGTTGGGTTGGACACGATGGACTGGGGGGTCTGGAACGTTCCCAGTGGAAGGTGGCCGGAGAAGCAGCTTAGACAGAGAAGATCCCGAGAACTCAGGGGTGGTCCCGCCCACAGGGCCCACACTTCCTGCCATCCTCAAGCCACAGGCCCAAAGGCCAGAGTTCATGGAGAGCAGGCTGACGGCGCTCAGACGTGGCCAGGCCCTCGGACGGCAGCGGGTAAAGGGAGAAGGAAGCCACCCCGTCCCTCTGGCCTCCTGAATGGGTGGCAGGCGCTGGCTCTGCTTCCTGCCTCAGCCCCACCCGACGGGGCAAGGGTCGCTCCCTGGAGGGACGCTGGTGTAAGGCAGGAGGGGGAATAGATGCCGGGCCCCCCAAATGACCCCGACAGCCTTCACCTCTGTTATCCATAGGGTGGAAATCATGCGTATTAGTCTGTGGGTTAAAAAAAATTATACAACCTCTTTGAATGCAAGGAGAGGATATTCCACATTTTTCCAAAATATTTTTAATAACCACAAAGCCCTTCTCCCCATCACGTGTTCTAAATTTACTGTTTGAATCATTTTAAAGAAGACAGGGCAGTGGCGTTAAGCGTAACATCACCGCTATGTAGTTTCAGAACTTGTTCACTTGATGGTCATTTGTAGAGTGTGTGGGGCAGGCCAACCCCTTCGAAAGACACCAGGAGCCCAAGAGGGTGGATGCCAGGGGGCGGATGCATCTCAGAGCATCAGTCCATCTCCTGGGGCCGCGGCCAGGACAGTGGCCATCCCTACCTGGGCTCCCGTGTCTCTCGGGGTTGGTGGGTGATCCTGTCCAACTTTAGAAGTTACAGCCCCGTGGCTGGGGCCCAGCCAAGGTCCGGGTAGGATGTGGGAGGCTCATGTGTGCTCTGCCCAGCAATGAGCTTGCGTGGGGGGGGAATGAGTCTGGCTGCCCCAGGGTCAGTTCTACTCACTCACACACCTGCTGTCTGAGCGTGGCCACAGTCCACTGTGGCCTTGGGTGTCTCACGGAGGAGACGGGGGTGCTTCCCACAGCATGGCTGGCTGGCAAGTTAATTAAATTAAGGAACTCACAAGGTGCCAGGAGGTGAGCACGTGTATTGTGTCCTTCATCCTGACATGAGGTCTAGCAATTGAGTAAATGCTAAATAAATATGTGAGAGCAGTAAGTATGCTAAATCCCTTCCATTATTACAAGGAATTACTTTTTTCTTTTTTTTCTGCAAGACCTTAAGCCCTTAAAGCAAAACAATTCAGGCACAAGGTTAGTATGTGTCTGTGTCTGTGCGTCTGCATGTGTGTCTGTGTGTGTGAGTCTGCATGTGTCCGTACACGCATCTGTGTTTGTGTCTCTCTGTGTGTCTGTGTGCAGAAAAGAGGACTCATACTTGCGTGTGCGTGCAGGAAAGAGAGAGGGGAGTGACAGAGGATCATTCTGGGCGTTTTCTTTGCATGTCTCTCTCTGCTGAGCCGGTCTTTCCTGAAACCCTTTCACCTTTATACTCCCAGAACTTAGTGTGCTCCCGGTGTAAATCGGCACCGGGCAGCCGCAGGTGTATTTCAGCATCCTTGAGGTCGGAGGAGAGCGAGTGAGAATAGACTCGGCTAAAAGAGGTGGAGCTGAAGGCCATCCAGGTTCCCCACTCGTAAGAATCTCCTGGACTTTACCCCAGCTCGAAACTACGCTTCCTGGGGAGCGGCCCGGGAGTCTGCATCTTTCACAAATGCTTCCCGCTTAGGGAAACACGGACCTGCCCCTGAGCTTTGGCCAGGCTGCCTGCGATCAGAGTCCTGCCCGAGCTCTCTGCTGCCCACTGCGTCCGCCCCCTTCTCTCCATGTCAGCATCTCAAACTGTCTTCACCCTCCAAGGCAAACAGCGGGTCCTGGCTGAAGGAGGGTGTATTTTCCCATCCCCACGTCCCCTCTGCCCACCACGCACAGGCTCACGCCGTTTGCCGCTCAGAACACGCTCAGGGTCCACGCCTCAACTTCAGGTTGAAAATCTATCTCACACACACTCTGAGCAAGTTAAATCAGATCAGGCAGAAATTGTCTTAAAGGGAGTTGATATTCTGGCTAAAATCCTGCGTAAAGTGGCCACACTACCCAGGCCTGCTGCATTTAACCCATTATCTGGGTCAGATAAACGAGCAAGCCAGCGGCCCTTGGGGTGGGGCATCTTTTTTGGAACTGGCCCTGGGAAGCCCCACTCACCTTGGAGCTCTGGGTTTGGATTTATGGCAGAGGTGAGCCGTCCACCAAACAGTGGCAGACGTGGAGGGGCTGTGAATGGGGACATGGGGTTGGGACACTGTCTATTCAGAATGTGCAAAATGTACACATTGTTTGGGGAGCATTTAACATAGAGGCAACAATTTTTACAGCTAGAAATTGGAAGACTCTCAAAAGCCAACAGCAGAGGGTAGCAAGGCAGATCATGAGATATAAAACAGAAGTGAAATCACCATCTGAAGGCTTGTAAGGCTTGGGCAGACGAGTTGGGCAGCTGTGGGCACTTGCGGTCAGCAGAATAATGTGTCCCCCGAATATGCCCACATCCTAATGCCCCAAACCTGTGAATATGCACCTTCCATGGCAAAGGGACTTTGCACCTGTGATTAAGGCTGTCAACTTTGAGGTTGGAGATGGTCCTGGGTCATCTGGGTGAACCCAATGGCTTGGGTCCTTGAAAGCAAAGAACCGTTCCCCACTGCGGTCAGAGAAAGAGAGATGCGATGATGGAATGGGTGTCAAAGAAGGTGTGAGAAAGACTTGACTCACTGCTGCTGGGTTTGAAGACAGAGGAAGGGGCCAGGAGCTGAGAGATGCAGGCACCTCTAGAAGCTGGAAAAGCCAGGAAACGGATTCTCCCCTGGAGCCTCCGGAAGGACACAGCCGTGTGGACACCTTGATCTTAGCCCCATGAGACAGATTTCAGACTCTGACCTCCAGACTGTGAGATAATACATTTCATTGTTTAAGCCACGATGTTTGCGGTAATTTGTTCCCTGAGCTGTAGGAAACTAATGCAGCTCTGGAGTCAGGTTGCCCACCTTTACTTCTGCAAAGTGGGGGTAGTGGACGCGTCTACTCTGCAGGACTGTTTGAAGGGTTAAATGAGATCTGCCATGAAGAGAGCTTGCCCCGGCCGAGTACTCCATGGGAGTTAAGCCACGATTTAGAAAGGAAGTTAAAAAAAAGGAAATAAAAAATTTTTAAAGGGAAGGGGCTATGAGCCACAAAAGGCAAACTTCAGAACTCATAATGATAGGATGGCTGTAAGGAGATAGAGGCCTATGGCAGAGTTCTTTTTAGTAGTTACAGATTTGCAGGTCACTTATTCTCTGGTGAGGGGAGCTGATGATAATTTTCTGCCTCTGCCTCTGCACCACTGGCCTCGCTCTCTGGCCCTGGAGCTCTACCCTGGCTGGACCCTGGGGAGACTCGGGCCTCACTGATCTCCATGCAGTGCCCAGACGGGAGGCTTCAGCCGATGCAACAGACACAAAATATGAAGAGGAGCCAAGTGAGAAAACCGTCTCGGGCCCCTAATCTGAGGTCAGCCCTTTGCAGTCTCTTGACAGTGCTGGCAAGGGCGGCATTGTTCCCTACACGAGGGAAAGATGTTTCATTTCCCACACGCCAGAGCTTTTTGAAATGTGAACTATTCTATTTTCTTCTTACTTCCTGGAGATAAAACCAAAGGCCTTGTATTTGTGCCTCACAATCTCTGCACTTTATTTGCCCTTCACCACTTTTTGCAAGCAAATTCCTGCCTCTTTTCAGTTTTCCCTGCAACCCACCACCTTGTGCATCTCATGTGTCTTCGTGGCCTGGGGAAGGACAGGATCCATCACTACTGGTCGGATGATAATGCCCAAACCGCTAACCTCCCGACAGGCGTGGCTACCGCTCCAAACCCAGCCGAGCTGCAGACAGCGCCACTTAGCGGCTGAGAGCCCCAGGCATGCCCGGCTGCCAGTCTGGCGGGTTTCGGTGACTGAGGCAAAAACTTTTTTTTTTTCCAATTTTTGTTGGAGTAGAGTTGATTTACAATGTTGTGTTAGTTTCAGGTGTACAGTAAAGTGAATCAGTTATACGTATACATATATCCACAATAGCCAGGACATGGAAGCAACCTAAATGTCCATCAGCGGAGGAATGGATAAAGAAGATGTGGTGCATATATACAATGGGAAAACGGGTGTTTTTTTAAAAATCACTTTTTCGTTTTGTCCCTAGAGCTCTCTGCATATCCTAGAGCTAGATTGGCATTCACAGACGGTAACAAACTATGAATGAAACGGAATTAGAGAATGCACACGTGTCTGTATTAATGGGTTGGCAGAACCATATGAAATGATGAAATGGTCTAGTGGTCCAACCTAATATTTGTGTGTGGGAGGTGCTGACACAAAAGTAAGATCTATCTATCTGTCTATCTACCTACCTACCTACCTACCTATCTATCATCTATTAATGGATCTATCTTACCTATCTGTATGCACATATACACACATTCCAAGGAAATAAGTGATCATGTATTTAAGAAAAAGTAATAGAGCTACACTCTCCTGAACTTCAAGATGAAGCGCTGGACCCAAATATTTATTGTATTTAGGGCTGAGCACATGTATTTCTCCACTCAGGGTGCTTTTGCAGGCTGTGCGGTGAGACCCTGGATGTTCAAAGAGAAACGTAGACCCCGATGGCTGGCTTTGGGGTGAGGGTGGGGAGTGTCCCTTTGCCGTGGGGACGGGGCACACCTTTGTCCCTCCAGCAGCCGCAGAGCGAGTTGTCCACAAACGAGGAGCTCTGATTGACCAGAGGCAGAGCGTCGTGAGCGCCTGGCCGGCAGTGGCCAGCACCCTTCTAAGGAGGGGTCGGACCGCCTCTTTTCTTCGGTGGTTGACTTCATCGTCACACTGACTCCTCTTAAGGCAAGGTCTTGCTGTTTCCCATAAGCTCCTGCTCTTTGTCTGAGTCACATCTGCTTCCTTCCTGGCCCCCTTGTCCAGACAGGACTGGGATTGCCCGCCCCATGCCCACCACGTGTCCGGCTGGTTTCCCAGCTGCCGGCCACTGACCTCTGGGTCCCATGTCCATCTGTCTGCTCAGCTGAGGCCAGGAGGGGCTGGCCAGAATGGGCCCCTCCCAGCTTTGGCCTGGCCACTCCCTCTGCCTGGGATGCTCTGAGGTCACCTCTTTGGGGGCCTTCCAGATCCCCCAGCAAGGGTGGGTCCCCCCCACACAGATATTCTCCCCCAGGAGTTCTGTCCCCTGTCCTCTCAGCAAGGGTCCCCCGACTGCAAGCCTCTGGTATGTGCATCCCGTGTCTGTCCTTGCCTCTTCCACCAGAAGGGAAGGCCCCTGTGAGCCGGGCCTGGGCCCGACTACTGTTTCCGCATGTGCCAAGCACAACCAGCAAGTGTTAAAGTAAGGAAAGGCAACACTTCCAAAGAGTTTGCTTCTCACCGTCAAATGCCCAGAGAGGAGCAAAGGTTTCTGTGGTCATGAGGGAACGGCTGCTGCTCGCCGGTGGGGCCCGCGTCCATCGCCCTTGGCCTTCAGCTGGAGGTTAGGAGGTGATTCTAATTCTAGCCCTGCTGCCCACACACGGCGCTTTCACCAGCTTCCCAGCCTCAGCATTAGCGGCCCTTAAGACCCAATTCTTCTCTGCAGTGGGGCCGTCCTGTGCACTAGAAGACGTTTAGCAATATCCCTGGCCTTTACCCACTAGATACCAGTATTGACCTCTGTCCCCACCCCTGCCCTGGCCCCAACTGTGACAATAAAAGGGTTCCAGACATTGCCAAAATGCCATGTGGGACAAATGCACCCCTGCCCTACACGTATCAAAGTCACCATTCCTCACCATCTGCCTGCACGTGAGTCGTCATTATTTCTCTACAGAACAGGAAGCTGAGCTCAGAGAGGTTAACTCACTTGCTCAAGGTCACACAGCAAGTAAGCCAATGAGTGGGGAACTGAACCCATGCCTCAGCCTCCCTGGAAGTCTTCAAAAAGGTGTCTACGTCCCTCCACCCCTGCGGACGATGCTTTCATTGAGGTCCTCCATGTTGCAACCCCAGGAGCTAGGATCAGCCACGTCCAGTCTGAATGGACCAGGTCCGGGGTGTAAGTTATCCCTCTGATGCTGAGTGACCGTGATGCCGTCACTAACTGAGCAGGTGAGCACAGGGTCTCAAGTTAGAGCGCAGCTTCTGCCCTCATTAACGGTCTGCTTCTCACCTCATCGCAGGGCAACGTGAACCGAGATTCAAGTGAAGGGGTGAGCTGCACATCCCGACTCTCCCGCCAGTGAGAAGCTCTCATCCATCATCACTTCTGAGGCAGTGTGCCAGCAGGCCCCAGACCGGGGTGAAGCGAGTTAGGCCCTCAGGATGTAGGCCTCCCAGGGATGCCCCTGCACCTGCGGAGCCCTGGAGTGATGGCTGCCTCACACCTGCACCCTGGGCACCTCCCTGATTTCCGCTGGTCCCAGTCCCAGCTCTTAGTCTTGGACTCACGGCCCCTGGATTGGTATTCATCCCAACTGCCCTGCTGGAGCCCCTGGCGTCTCCCACGCCCACCCCAAAAGCTTTCCCGGGTGCGTTCAGAGAAGGGCGTGTAGCCTCAGAGCAACCCTTCCCAGGAGAAATGCCCATCCTCCAAGAAACCTCAGGGGAAGCTGGGCCTAGAGTGAATGGTCAAAGTCAGGCCAACCCGGGCCGAACCCAGGCCAAACCCAGGCCAGCCCAGGCCAACCCAGGACAATCCAAGCCAAATCCAGGTCAACCCAGGACAACCCAGGTCACCCCAGGCCACACCCGGCCAATTCACTCTGAGTGGCCTTCAGCTACTTTGTCACCAAATGAATAGGTCACTGAGCTCCAAAGATGGGGGAAACTGAGGGTACAGACCAATTCGATCCTGTTCGAGGGTCTCTGACTGCTCGTAAAAAGCACATATTCCCCAATCAAATGCTGCCCATTGAAGGGTCTGACAGAGATAGGCACCTAGTAGCGGCCAAAACAAAGGCCCCACCAAGTCTGCACCCCCAGCTCCACTGTCCGACAGCACTTCCTGCCAAGGCGTCATTACGCTGCCAGCAACTTGATGTCACTTTCAAACCACTGCTTTATTGCAATAATTATAAAGCTTTCTGGCCTCTGACAAATAAATGGGAATCCCTCCCGCGTGCCGACAGAGCTGGGAAAGGGAATGGCACCCCAGCTGGGCCACCCTCCTGCATGGTTTCTGTTCTTCCTAATTTGTGTTTGCTCAGAGCTATGAGAAACCCAGAGGCTGGCAGACGTGCAGCTCACCTTCCACCCCTGTCAATCTTGGTGAGGTTTTACATGGATTGATTGGATATGAGTTTGGGTGAATTATTCACGTTTCGTATCTTGATGAATGGGAAAAAATGCCCATAGAGCACACAGAACTGTGTGCGTTTGCACGTTTCAGGAAAACAAACATCACCTTTGCCAATCCCCACTTCTACCTCCTGTAAAGACTTTTCTGCAAATCTTCTGTGCTTCGTGAGCAAAGATCGCCCGGTGGGTGGGAGCCCTGTCTGCCCTGAGCTCATGGGGAGAGACTTGCCCATCTCTCCGAACATCATCTACCTCCTCGTTCATAAGTGGCAGTGATAGTAATAATAACGCCCCTGCCCTGAGCTGTGGGACTGTTATTTACAACACGTGCCCTCAAGGACTGGGCAGATGATCCGCCATCTGCCCAGTGGTGAGGCGCTAGCCTCTCCCAGCACCATCGGGGAAACAGGGTCGCCATGATGAATGAGACTGGAGATCTTCCCAAATCTCACGAAGCTTACGTGTAGCTTGGACCGACATTGGAGCCCCTTTGTGATGGTCTGCCAGAAGCACAGCTTTGTGGTTCTTTTCACATGACAGCTCAGGATCACCAACCTCTCCCACCGTCACCTCGGAGAGAAGGGGAGATGTACCCACAGATGTCGTGCCTAAGTGTCTCCATCTGTAAATGAGGGGCAACCTCCTGTTTCCATAACAGCCTCCTTGGCAAGAAGACTGGACATCGAGGACCCTCAAAAACATCGTGATGGAGGGACGTGATTTTGTTTGACAGCTTCCCCCTCCTGGATTCACCCACTAGCTAACCACTTGCACGAGACAGCCCCTCCTCTTCCTAGTCAGGTAACCCCCCAGGGCGTCTGGGTCAATTGGCGATACACCGCAGTTGTTAGAAACCTCCCGCTCTTGGAAGCTGATCTCTGGTCTCCAAGCTCAGCCAGCTTCAGTGATGTGTTATTACTACACCTCCTCCACCTTGTATTATTAATTTCATTTATAGCAGAACCAATAACTCATACATTCAAGGCAGTTTGTCATGCATACCTGTAAATAGATTGAAAGTCTACTGAAGCATGCTGGGTAAACACGAGGCCCGTGTCTACTCATCTCCTGGCCCCGCGCCACGTCCTTTAGAGCCAGGCCATATTTTTCACAATGCATATGAATTTATGCCTCCCCCAGCCCTTGCCTCCATCGCCCCTGAAATTCCATTTAGTCTCAGCGTTACTGCTCAAACCCGCTCTGCTGGAGCCTCACCCTGTGAAGGTGAAAAATCGCAGCCATCATTTTCCTATTGATTTAGAAGAGACACCTAGCTCCTCGGGTCTCTGTTCAGTGACCTGAGCTGAAAGCACTCCACTCCGTACGAGGGGAGCACATGCAGGCTGGGCTACCTGGGCAGAGGGGCTGAGGGACCGGGGTAGCAGGAGCCGCGGGGCTCGGGAGGCAAGTGTGCACCCCCTCCACGCTGGCCCCGCGGTGGCCTGGCGTCACGGTCATGAGGAGGGTCCGCTGTGCGGTAGTCTGAATAAGTAAAGTGGTTCGTTCTGGCCAGAGACGCAAGTTGCTTACTTAAAGCAAGTCTTTTATTTATTTATTTATTTATTTATTTTCTTTTAGGGCTGCATCTAAAGAGAGCAAAATGAACGTTTAGGAATTTTACAAACATATGGACCTTTTGACAACAGCCCATTTCCCAAAATTTATGCTTAGATATGCTCATATATAAACTCCCAGAGGACATACCTACAGAGTAAGGGCTACCTTGGGCTGCGAGGGAAGGACCCCAGACCCAGGCCTGAGCTCTCAGGCTCAGTGTTATTGTTTTGTGGGTGTCTGTGGCTCCTGCCTTCCCAGCATCCATCCCCCTTCTCCTGGTAACAGACCCTCAGTGTTCATTGGGGGTTAACTTCCCCATCAGTGAGGTTCAGGTGGATTGACTCACCCCTGTCTCCAGTGTGGTCATGTGACCCAGACCTGGCCAATCAGAGCATCGAATCAGCCTGGCACAGTGACTAGTTCAGAGAGCTAAGATGACCAGCTTGGTCCAATGAGGCTCATTCCAGGACTGTTGCTGAGACGGTTGAATAAGGTCAGTTATCCTGCTGCTTGTGTTACTGGGAAGGCAGGGTATAAATGTCGAGCTGCTAGTGTAAACATCTTGCTAGTAGAAGGAGAAAGCCTCATTCAAAATGAAGCTATGCATGCAATACAGAAGGGGACAAGTGAAGTCTATTCAGCACCTGGATCCAGCCATGCCTGAAGCTAATGATGTCTTGGCTTTTGGGTTACCTAAGCCAATATATATTCTTCTGTTTTTTTAAACATAAGCCAGTGTGAGTTGGGGTTCACTCTCTTCCGACTGAAAAACAATATCCTGATAATACAACTTAGAACCCAAATACCAAGAATCAGAGTCTCCCCAGCACTTTGCAATTGTTTAGATTCCTTTGCAACCACAAAAGTCTAATTCGAAGTTAGTGGTAGTTTTTGAATTCCTTCAAGTTCTGTCCTTTGTAAATCCAACGTCTCAGGCTGTCAGCGTGCAAAGTGATCAGCTTGAATGGAAGAAATGCATCACTTTAAGATAAAAAGGGAAAGCAGACTTTCTCCATGGTCTTTTCTTTGCAGCTGTGTATCGCCTATTCCTCTCAGCATTTTATCCCCAACCCACTTTTTCCTGCTTTAGAGGCAACCCGATACTCTCCCAGCCTCTAGATGGGCTTTAGTCCCAGCTCTCCCAGCTCCTGACCTTGGATTCAGAGAAAGGGTCAGATGACTGAGATCTCTGCCCAGCTGGCTGCCATGGGCTCCCCT
The DNA here is from genome assembly GCF_008692025.1 of Phocoena sinus. Lineage (NCBI taxonomy): Eukaryota > Metazoa > Chordata > Mammalia > Artiodactyla > Phocoenidae > Phocoena > Phocoena sinus. The sequence continues at coordinate 2,318,513 of NC_045777.1, read as the reverse complement.
CTCCCAATGGAGGGAACATGTGTAGATAATATGCATGAACACACTTAAGTCGAACTTTTAAATTTACTTTATTTTACATAGCTGGAGTCAATGGCATCTTGAACACAACAGGAAAATCTATGTAAATGAGTACACACAATTACATATAAGGCTATGCAAACATGCCCCTGGATGTGGCAGGGCTGCCATTGAACTTTGTGACATGTGTGGCCACCGTCCTGACTTTGTTCTAACCTCAGGAAAGTAGCGGGGAGCTCAGAAAATACCTGGGTTTCTGATTACCATGAAAAATGCTGGCTCAGCTGGAGGCCTGTGTCTCCCATTGAGTGGAAGCTTTCCTTGATTCAGATGAGCCTGGGAGGTAAGAGCCCCATGTCAGATGAGTGGTCGGAAAACCAGGACTTGGATTTTGATTTTATACAAGTGTGATTTAAACTTTCTGTCTGCCTCTGCCGTAGTTTCGTGACTTTCAGGGCAGCCAGCAACGTGGTTTTGCAGAGTCAATTGCTGTGGTTGTGCAAGGCACAGGGCCAGTCTTTCTTGATGCAGGGATGCTTCTGGGGAGGAGGTCCTGCTGAAAATACACGCGGACCGTGTCTTGGGTCCTCTGGTCTCAGTTGGATTCCCTGAAAGTAGAGCCTGAGACAGAGACTAAGGTGCAAACAGTTTATTTAAAGATAATCTCAACTGGTTTCTGTATGTTGTTTTTTATCCTGCAATTTTACTGAGTTATTCATTCTAACAGGGTTTGTGTGTGTGTGGAGTCTTTAGGGTTTTCTACCTATGTGATCATGTCATCTGCAAACAGAGATAACTTTACTTCTTCCTTTCCCATTTGGATGCCTTCTTATTTCTTTTTCTTGCCCAACTGCTCTGGCTAGGACTTCCAGGGCTGTACTGAACAGAAGTGATGAGAGTGGGCATCCTTGCCTTACTCCTCATTGTAAAGGAAAAGTTTTTAGTTTTTCACCCTTGAGTATGATGTTAGCAGTGTGATTGTCATATATGGCCTTTATTATGTTGAGAGAGTTTCTTTCCACTCCTAGCTTCTTGGGAATTTTTACTATGAAAGGATCTTGAATTTTGTCAAATACTTTCTCCAAATCTACTGATATAATCATGTGATTTTCCCTTACTTCTGTTAATGTGGTACATCACATTAATTGATGTTTGTATATTGAACCATCCTTGTATCCCAGGGACAAATCCCTGGGATGGATTATTCTTTTAATGTACTGTTGTATTCAGTTTGCTAGTATTTTGTTGAGGATTTTTGCATATGTTCATCAGGGATAGTGCCTGATGAAAATAACTTTCTTGTGTCTTTTTCTGGCTTTGGTATCAGGGTATGCCAGCCTCACAAAATGCATTTGGAAGTGTTCTGTCCTCTTTAATTTTTTGGAAACATTTGAGAAGGACTGGTGTTCATTTTTCTTTAAATGTAGAATTCACCAGTGGAGGCATCTGCTCCTGGGCTTTTCTTTGTTCAGAGGTTTTTGATCACTGATTCAATCTCCTTAGTCATTATTGGTCCATTCAGATTTTCTATGTCTTCTTTATTCAGTTTTGGTAGGTTGTATATTTCTGGGAATTTATATGTTTCTTCAAAATCGTTTAATTTGCTGGTGTACAGTTGTTCATAGTAACCTCTTATGATCCTTTGTATGTCTGTGGAATCATTGTAATGTCTTCTCTTTCATTTCTGATTTTATTTGACTTCTCTCTTTCTTCCTTAGTTTTTTTTTTCTTAGTCTAGCTGAAGTTTTGTCAATGTTGTTTGTCCTTCCAAAATAACAACTCTTAGTTTCATTTTTTTAAATCTATTTTTTTAAATCTCTATTTCAATTATTTCTTCTCTAACCTTTACTATCCTTCGGTCTGCTAACTTTGGGCTTAGTTTGGTTTTTTTTGTTTTGTGTTTTGTTTTTCTAGTTCCTAGAGGCGTGATGTCAGGCTGGGTTTGTTTGTTTGTTTGTTTGAGATGTTTCTTCTTTTCTCATGTAGCCATTTATCGTTATAAATTTTCCTCTTAGTACTGCTTTTGCTGCATCCCATATATTGGGTCATGTTGTGTTTTTGTTTTCATTTGTCTTAAGACATTTTCTAAAATCCCTTTTGATTTCTTCCTTGACCCATTGGTTGTTTAGGAGTGTGCTGTTTAATTTCCACATACCTGTGAATTTTCCAGTATTCCTTCTGCTATTTATTTCTAGTTTCATTCAATTATGATCGGAAAAGATACCTGACATGATCTCGATCTTCTTAAATTTGTTAAGACGTGCTCTGTGACCTAATACATGACCTATCGTGGAGAATACTTCATGTGTGCTTGAGAAGAATGTATATGCACTACCATGATCATTGCAGCATTATCCACAGTAGCCAAAAGGAGGAGACGATCTACATGTCCATCCACTGAAAATGTGGTACATACAAACAATAGAATATTATTCAGCCTTAAAAAAGAAGGAAAACTACCATATACAACAACACAGATGAACCTGGAAGGACAAATACTGCACGATTCCCCTTATATGAGGTATCGAAAACAGTCAGACCCACAGAAATAGAGAGTAGACCAGTGGTTTCCAGGGCCTGGGGGGAAATGGGGAGTTACTGTTCAATGGGTGTAAAGCTTGAATAAGTTCTAGAGATCTCCTGTTCAACATGGAGCCCATAGTTGCCAATACTTTATTGTGTACTTAAAAATTTGCCTAGAAAGTAGATGTCATGTTAACTGTTCTTATCACAGTAATAAAAAAAAAAAAAGAACGAATGAGCCAAAGAGTGAATGAACTTGCACTTATACAACAGTAAAGACGGTCTCAGGAGCAGGGAGACAGGGAAGGTAGAGGGTGTGTACACAGCTCGTTTCTGACTGAGCGCCTGGGCTCCTGCTCCAAAAAGTGCTGCTCTCTGTTCACTATTAAGTGAAACGTTTGCTCTGTACAATGGGACCCCTTTGCACTCTGATGACTTGAGAAGTTGTCCTGGCGAAGGATGGGAATGGGGGCAGGGGTAGTTATCCACTAAATCCCACCCACCACCGGTTGCCGGTTTCCCCCAGGAAGTGATCTGTACCCCGACCTCCGTGCACACACTTTGGGCTCAGCTGTGTGGGGCTGAGTCTCCCCTGGAGGTGGAAGAAGGCCCTGCAGGGGCTTGAGCTGGGCAACCGCCACTGGCTGCTACGTGCACCTGAGTGGTGTGACCCGACCAGAGCGCACACCTCAGCGCAGAGCCCACCGCAGGGCCCCCGAGACCCTGGCCAGGACCCTAAACGTCTCTGCTCTTCCAGGGTCTGGGACTGCATTTGGCAAACGGCACGTCCCAAACGTCCGGGGCAAGGTGAGCTTGTAGAGCAGGGCCAGTCGGGACAGAGCCTCCTGCTGTTGCTCGGGGGACAAACCAGCTCCCCGGAGTCACCTTTGGAAGGTTTTGTTCCTTCCTTGGCCGTGCAGCTGGATTACTGGGGAGCAAGCCTCGCAGAGGCCACTCCTCCAATGCAGGGGTCCCTCAGCAGGGGCTCGGGCCAGTGTCACGGGGTCTGGCCTCCGATGTCAGGAAAACCAGGAATGATAGAAACACATCCCTGGCTTTGTTCCCACATTTACCCTCTTAGAGATGCGTTATACCCCATTTTCCCCAACAGATTTTCCCGTCACGGTGCATGTCTATTCAGGGAGAAATAAGAGGCAACTAATGTCCCCAGTTCTCTCGCGATCGCTCCAGACCCAACTCACCACAGCCCACTGGCATCTCCCAGGAACCCTCTGGCCTCATCCCAGGCTGCTCAGTGTTTAGGAAAACACCAGGGTAGAGTCCCAAGGAGGGACGTGTAACCTGTATTTTGTCTCTTTGAAATGCATTGTTTCACTCTTTTTTTTTTTTTTTTTTGTCTTTCCCCTCCTCCTCCCCGTCTCCTTCTGGGGTTGGAGAAAACATGAGTAGAGATGCAAGACTCCCATCTTGCTTTTCCCCTGCAAACAAGAGTGTGAGCAGAATGACGCATTTCATATGTGAAGTGGGGGATGTCAAAGGGCTTGGGCGCTGCACTTAGGCCTCCTGGGAACGGCTACTTCCTTCCGGCTGCATGAGGGAAGCAAACATCAGGGACACGGTTGGATTTCCAGGGTCCAGGTCCTGTGATTGTGGCTGAATCAACGAGACGCCTGGCTAACTCTGCTGTTGTGGAATGGCTGTTCCCTGCAAGCCAAGGATGAGCACACCCCTCCTCCCTCCTGCACATCAAAGGGCAGCAGTGGGACGGCCTGCGAGCTCACCTGCAACACGGCTCCTAGAAGTGATGTTTCCTCCCTGTGTCTCACCCATGAGCAGCTAAGTGAGCAGGCACTGGAGGCAGCTGGGGTGGGTCTGTGGTTTCCCAGCCTTGAAGGTGGGTGTGTTACAGCTAGTTATCCACTGCTGGGTAACAAATCAGCCGTAACTCAGTGTCTTAAATCATTCACCTCCGATTGCATCTCACCATGTTGCGGGTCAGGAATTGGAACAGGAATTCTGTTCCATGTGATATCAACGAAGGTCCCTCGGAGCTACTCACCTGGTGGATGGACTGGTCTGGAGGGTCCTGGGGAGCTTCGCTCATGAGGTAGGCACAGCTGGAAGGCCCCCTGCACACGGCTTTCTCAGCAAGGTGGCTTCAGGTGGTTAGACTTCTTACACGGCAGCTCAGGGGCCCGGGGGGGGGGTCCCAATGGCCCCCCTGGGAGCTGCGAGGCTTCTTATGATCTATTGTCAGAGGTCCCAGAAGTCAGTTCTACCACGTTTGCCCAAACAAGTCAGGAAGGCCAGCCGGGATTCAGGGGAGGAGAATCCAGCTTCACTTCTCAACGGAAAGAGAACAAAGAATTGACTGCCACCTTTAATCTCCTACAGGCAGAGTGGCTGCTTTGTCTATAAGCCTCGTTTCTTCCTGAGTAAATGGGGATCACAATGGACCCTCCTTCAGAAAATGGGCATGAGAATAAAATGAGATGAGGCGTTTAAACCCTTTGGCCCAGGAATAGGGTCAGTAGGGAAGGCTCTTCTTTCCTGGTTCCATCTGGACCATGGGAGTGGCTGCTGCTGGCCGGTGCCCCCAGCCCTCTTCCGGCTGCACTACCTCTCTAGCACTTTCCCAATATTCCTCTGGACACTGAACTTCCAGTGCGGTAAATTGGCCCCTGGGTAGGGAAGGCCCTGGGGCCCAGCGAAGATCATTCTCTCTTAAGAGCAATGAGCATTTATTGAGAATGTGCCTTCCCCAGCAGTAATTTATAAACGAGAGAGCACTGAAATCCCCAAAAGAAGGAGACTGTTTGTAAACGCGGAGTGCTTCGGGCTTGCCGCTTCCCAAGTGGGAGAGGGTGAGGGCAACTTTGTAAACGGTGTCTACAAATCCCTGCTGTGAACGGTGCTCACCAGGGCTCAGGAGACGACGGGCGTGACCAGCAGGGTCCACGGCAGGTGGCTCACGCGGGGCCAGAGGTTATCGCCCTGGAGGGGGCGGTGATGGGAGGGAGATGCCTGAGCACCATGACCACCGGCCCCACGCGCAAGCTCACGCCAAAGGCTGGGGGTGGGGGGGTAACCCAACCCATCCACCACCTCCAAAGCTGGGATCATAGATGCAAAGGACCACGTGAGTCAGGAAAGAAGCCGTTGGCTTATCTGAAATTCACGTTGGGGGGACGTGGGAAAGAAGAGCCTGTAGTCTTCACTAGTTAAAAACCCAGGGGTATCGGAAGCAGACAAGATGTCCTTAAATAGGCGAATGGATAGTTAAACCGTGGTACATCCATACAACGGAGTGATAAAAAGATGTGGAGGAAATGTAAAGGCAAACGCACATTGCTAAGTCAAAGAAGCCAGTCTGAAAGCGCTACATCTTGTATGATTCCAGCATCCTTCTCCACCAACCCACCCAGCACCTGCCTTTTCCTAGTGCAGCGAGGATCAGTCCTAGGCCATGTTCTACGGTAGGAGCCTTATTCCTGGGGATCAGATCTACGGAGTTCAGCTTCAGAGCTGGGTCGCCTGCTGCGTAGACTGGTGACCGTGTCTGTACTGTCCCCCCCGCCTCCTTTCTTTCTTCAGGGCTTTTCTCATTTCACACACAGAGCCCAGCAGCCGTGAGACCCTCCCAACCATCCTGAGAATCCCCTGCCATACCCCGCCTGGATGAGTGATATCCCTGCCACCTCCAGACCCCTGGCCACATTTCCCTCCCTCAAATCACGCATTCATTTGGCCAACCCATGGGAGTGCCCTTTCTAGAAAGTTATCAGAAATCAAGTCACCTTTCAGGATGGAAACATTCAGAAGTGGTTTCATGCCTTACCCTCCGGCGTGCATCCTAACTCCGCTGGGGACGTGGGGAGCAGAGTTGCTCAGGCCCTACCTGATATTAGCTCGATGGGAATCGCCGGGGCTGGCTGGGCTCCACGCACCCATATTTTGAGACACTTGTCAGGAGGTCCTGCGGCTTGACTAAAGTTTGAGAATCCCTGCCTTGTCCCAAAGAAGTGAATCTCTAATGGGGGTTGTGTTTTTTAAGCAGGTGGCTTCGTCCATCTGCCTCTGCAGAGCCTTCTCCATTACAGCTTCAGCCACAGACCAAGAAGCAAAGGCAAATTGAGGGCTTGCTTCTTGAGGACAGGACAGCATCCCTGGCCCCCGCACTTAGCAGAGTGCCCCAACTCAGGCCTCCAAGGCACGTCCCACTGCACCTGCGCAGAGTGGACCGGGGCTGTCACCCCCTGCCAAGGAATCCAGCCACCCCTCAACAGCCCCGAGACTGGTGTTCTGGAGAAGGTGATCAGTGCTAACCCCTCAAAGTTCAGTACTAAAACCAGGTTAAACATAACTTGAAAGGATCTGACCAGTGACTGTAGGTAGAAGCCGTTTCCCCTGGGAACCCAGAAGAGCTGAAGCCAACAGGACATCATCCAGCTCAGAGAAGCTCATAATTCCAGGTGGATGTTTTAACGTGGAAAGGCCACTTCCCACTTCCTTTCCATTTTCTTGGTCTCTCCTGTGTTTTATTGCCACTCTCAGTCTACTCATATTTCCAGCGTCTCCCCCGTTTTCTCCTTCCCCTTGAATCTAATATTATCTATTTTACTGTTTAATTGGTTTCCTTTCCTCAGACATTTGTTTTTATCATCCTCCTTGCACTCCCTCACCCACCCGCCTTCCAAATCCCTTGCTGTTGGCGCCTGCATGCTGAACCACCTCCTCTGGCCCCAATTCTCGTTCTTCTGCCCCAGAGTTTATGAGAAGAGAGAAGAGAAGCCATCCATGTTCCTTCCTCCTAGGTGTGGGGCAAGTGTTCGGTTGCAGCATCACCAGACCCCTCCCCTCTCCTCCAAAGTTGTCCAGAAGATGCTTCATCCCTCCCGGATTTTCTGATCATCCACTGAGACGTTTATTTATTCAGAAATTTGCCCAGGCTGGGCTGGCACTGTCAGGGCTGGGGAGAGAGCCGTGGGCCAGGCAGAGGTGGCCCTGCTCCACTGCAGACATTAGACAAACCAAGAATCAGATGTGAAAAGTCCTGGGTGACTGGGAGGTGGTTCAAGCCCTCTGCTTGCTCCAGGCCTTGGTTTCCCCTTCTGTCTAATGGGGGCGTGTAGGAAGGTACCCAGACGCTCAGGAGAGCTGCTGATTCGAGCCAGAATTGTTGTCGCTGCTTTATTCATCCAGCCACTGGGGACTGGATCCTGGGCTATGTAGGGAGAAGTGACTACACCGGGCCCCCTGCCCTCAGACTCTTGGAGTTTCGGGGGGTGGGGGGCATAAAGAAAAACCCTCCACGACAATAGGACAGTGGGACAGTGTGAGGTGTATATGAAGTCAGAAGGCAGCCAAGGACAGCCCCTTGCCCCTGAAGAAAGGCTGGTTGGAGATAGAGGGGTCGCCTCCCACACGAAGGCTGGTGGGTTCCCGACAGAGGGCACAGTGGGGGCACGGGCACGGAAGCCGGAAGGACGCACGTGCTCCCTGACAGGGGTCCAGGGTGGTGGCGGGCTTGGCGTGACTGGCCTAAGGTGGGAAAAGGAAGAAGATGGGGTGAGGCTGGGAACGTGGGAAAGACCACCTCCTCTGTTCATGAGGATTACAGGAGATAACAGTTCGAAAGCCCTCCACGCAGGGCCCGGCCCACCCTGAATATCAACACGTGTTAAGGGAGAGGTGATGTCAATGAAAACAAAAACAGTAATAATAGCGGCTGTGGGGGGGGTGCTGTGATGAACTGGGCGATTGGGATTGACATGTATACACTAATATGTATAAAATGGATAACTAATAAGAACCTGCTGTATAAAAAAATAAAATTAAATTAAATTAAAAAAAAACCCCAAATAATAATAGCGGCTGTTCTCTTTCTCCCCAGCATCAACCTTCTCCAGGGGTGAGAGTCAGTGGAATTGAAGGCAGAGAGCTGTCTGTGCTGGCCTGTCTCTCTCTCTCTCTCTCTCTCTTGCTTTTTCCTTTAAGATTGTTCTTCTGGGTTCCATGTGGGGAGGTTTTCTCAAGCGGGTGGCAGGCTGATTGCACTCTTTTCTGTAGTGCCTGAATATCTCCAATTGTCCACAAAGATTCTGTTTTATTCTAGGGACCCGCCTTTTGCTAACATCTTCCTGCTTTCTTTACAAAACAGTTTTTTGTCTAACATTGAATTATCTAAAAACTAATGATAAATGGAGGAGAAACAAATGAACATCAGAGGACAAGGCAGGGAAAAGTAGCCCCGATGCAAGCATTCGGTTTGCTTCCAAAGCTGAAGCCCTTCCCACCAGCAACCTCAACAAGGAGTCTTAGCAAACATCTGCAGGGCCATCAGTCAAGAGGAGACCGTCACTCACAGGCGACCCTCTCCGTGGAATTTTCTTACTCTCTCTTAGAAACAGAAACACGCTCTTCTCTGGGGGCTCTACCCAGCAGCCTGAGAGGATAGCTCCTCGCCAGGTGGGCTTAGCCTGCTGGCACCGGGCAGAGCCGGGCGGCTGGAGCCCTCCCTCACGGCAGCTGTGTCTCCAACCCCAGCTCCGCCCTGAAACACCCAGATTCAGTCGGTCCAGGGTGCGGCCCAGGAGGTAGCATTTATAGATGCTCCCAGAAGCCGCCTATGGCCTTTGGGTAGGCCAGTGGTTCTCAAACACTAGTGTGCGTGGACACCAACCTAAGAGGCTGTTAAAAGGCCAGGTCCTGGGCCCCATTCCCCAAAGCTCCAAGTCAGTGGGTGTCAGGTGGAGCCCAGGAGTCTGCATTTTTCACAAGCCCCGCTAGGATTCTGAAGCAGATCACGTGAGGACAGAGGTGGGCTGGAGGGAGGGTGGGTTCCAGGCAGACTCCCCATTCAGGAGGCCTGGCGTGTGGCCTGAGGGTCCGCATTTTCAACAAGTCCCTGCGGGGAGTCTGTGCTGCTGCTCTGGGGACCGTCCTCTGGAAGCCACTGCCCTGTATTTCAGACGGTCTTTTCCTTCCTCTCAGTGCGCCCTCTGCTTCATTCACAGCAAGCCTGATAAACCAATGCTCTCTACTGGACTTGCATCAGTTACTGCAGTGTTTCTGAAACCATATTCCTAAACATGTGAGTTCCCATAAGACATCATATTCAATATATTGTGTACGAGGTCTCCTCCAGCAAATGAGTTTGGGGAAGAAAAATGCTCCCCAGGCCAGGGGTGCAGGGCCGGGGTGAGAACACTGGTCCTGCAGCCTCCGCCTGGCCTCCCCACACCTCCCCCTCCCCTGCCCAGGGGAGCAATGGGTATGACAGCAGACCCCACTCTGGAGTCAGGACGGCCCTAGGAGTTAATTCACACAAAGCTCCCCCATGTGCTCCTCCCCCAAGGCTGATTAGAGTCAGGATGGGCCTTCCAGGTCTGCAAGTCATCACGCACTTCGGCGGACTCAAGACTCTGAGACGCTCAGCGGCAGGAGACGGCGGGGGGGGGGGGGGGGGGAGGGGGTTTTCCCCCAGTGTTTGGGCCTCAGGACCCCCCGACCCAACACCACTGTCTTTGTAATTTAAGTTGTCACACGTGTTTGCACGGAGCAGTTTCAGGAAGCACAGCAAGCCAGTGCTGGGTTCTGGAAGTCTCTCCCGAGAGCAAAATCGTTATCATACTCGGACCTTCGGAGACAAAGGCAGGTCCCCGTGACGGACATTTCAGAACTATTGCAAGGACCGTGGCCGGCCTCTGTCAGCTCCCTGCTGTGCTGAAGTACCCTGAGTGAGGGGGGAATCGGAGAGGTCTTTGAGAGGTGCGAGCACAGCGCTGAGGAGTGGACCTTCTCCCAGCGTGGGTCTCGGGTGGGTCTGTCCATGAAACGTCACTGGTGACAAAGGATCTGTGCTGAAGTCTGAGCGTAAAGGTGAGCCAGGCACACTCAGCCACCTACAGGGGCACCCTGGCCCTATCCCGCCAGGCTGGGAACCGATGGGGCTCTGGCCAGGTGTGGCAGGCCGTTACTGATGCAGTGTCCCCTTTAACCGTCGCACAGTTACTGGGTGAGAAGCCACAAGCCGCTTGCTCTCAGATACACACTTGCCTTGCCCCTCTGCAGTTGTCTAGACCCTGACTTCCTTCAGTCCAAGGCAGCACGCTAACCAGCAGGCCCCCCAGCCCAGGTGCAAGGGTTCCAGGGGAGGGCAGGGCTGTGCTACAGCTCTCCTGCTCTCCTGCCCAAGTTGGCCCTGACCTTGGAGCTCAACAGTTCAGTCAATCTTCTTCCCCCTCCTTTGCAGCATATTTCTTAAACCAGAACTAATGTATTCTGGACACAGAGCTCTCCAAACCAAGACAAAGAAAATTTGAAATATCTGAGCAAACAAAACCACTTTTCTTAAAATCTTCAAACCAAAAGGGAACGTGCAGAAACATTTACTCACTTTCCAAGCTGTCCATATTTTTCACTTGATGAGCCCTTAAAGAAGTGTTCCCCCAGTTCAGAAATCACCCAAGCAGGCACCGCCTGGCCTGTCCGGCTAGCGCTCCTGACCGCTCTTCTGCGGGGGAATTTCTGCCTTTTCTTCTTGGGGCCTCTAAATTCTTTCTTGGCTTCTCAGGCCTAACAGTGTATTTTGATGCACAAACAGGAATTAGCCCCTTCCTTGGTCCTTAAGGGTCCACCACGGCCAGGGCCCAGACCTGGAGCTTTCCCTCACCCTGGGTGTCGATGCAGCCTGCAGGCCCTCTCTCTGCGCTTTCTGCTTTCCTAATCGGCTGGTCTCTCAGGGCTAATTCCTGGGAGCCCCAAAGATGTGCAAGGCCAGGAGGTGGGCCTGGGTCAGGAGAGTTAGTGGGAAGACACCTGAAGCATACAGGACGGATGGGGGTGCCTACCCCCACTGTGGGCCCAGGCGGGGAGCTGGACTAAGGCATCAGGGTCTCCCCATCCCGCAGGCGTACCCATAGTTTGGGATCTAGGACCACCATCCCTTGTTCAGACCTCACAGCTCCCCCCGCCCCTTTTTCCCCAGTAGACTTTGTGTCCTCGGCCCCTTCGGCTGACCCGGTTTCCAGATGCCCTGTCCGGGCCGAGTGGTAAGGTGGGGCGCGGCGGCTGGGCGGGGACGCGGGGTGCGCGGGTGCAGCGCGGAGGGCGCGGCGCCTTTAAGGCCCGCGTCAGGCCGAGCGAGCGCAGGGGCCGGGCGGCGGGGCGGGGCCTCGGCGGGGCCGCCGCGCGGCTTCACCTGCAGTTCCGAACGCGCGGAACAGAGGCGCGGGCGGCTGAGAGGCCGGCGGACGCACCCGCCCGAGGGAGCCCGCCGCCGGCCGGACTTGGCCTCGCTCCCGGAGCCGGGCGGCAGTCGCGGCGGCGCAGCCTGGCTGGAGGCGCTGGGCCCGCTTGAGCGGCGGCGGCAGCGATCGGAGCGGCGCGATCGGGGCGGCGGCGGGGAACGGGCTCCGGGCGCCAGGCATCGGGCGGGCGCCGGGGCGCGGCGCGGCGGGGAAGATGACCGTGGGCTCCGGCGTGCTCCTCGTGCTGCTCTCGCTCTCCGGCGCGCTCCGGGTAAGTTGCGCCTCGCGACCGGGCCGCTCGGCAGCCCAGGCAGCGCGGGGCCGCCCCCGGAGCTGGCGGGGCGCGCACTCGCCCGGCGGGGCTTTCCCGGGCTTCCCCGGCCCGCGCCGGGCGTCCCCGGCGCGCGCACCGCTGCATCCAGCCGGCTCCCGCGCTCCGCGGAGCCGCCTGCGGTCGGCAGGAGCGAGGAGCCACCGGGTCAGCGGGGAGCGGCGGTGCGTTGCGGAGTACGGGACGCGGGGAGCTCTGCCCGAAGCGGACCCGCCGAGCATTTCTCAGCCACCCCAGGTCCGCGGCCGCTGCCCCGGAGCTTGGCTCTCCCGCGCTGGGGCAGGCTGCCCGCTGGCGGAGCCGGCGAGCCCTCCGTCGCCCGCTCGCCGCGCTCCTCCGGAGTTGGCGAGCCCAGCCCGGGCTAGGGCTGAGGACGAGGGGAGCTGGCGGCGGGCCGGCCGGAAGTCAGGGTGTTGGGGACACCCGGTCTGGCCGCCCCTGCTGGGGGCCGGTGCTCCCGGCGCGGCGCCGCATCCGTCCTCGTTCTCTGGGTGCTGGCAGGAGCCGCCGCTGCTGGTGGGCGGCGGATGTGGACCGAGGGGCATTCTCGGCGCGGACTTCCCGCGGCGCCTGCTGCAGCCAGTGTTCGGCGGGGCCCTCGCGTCTCGGAGCGGGGCCGCAGAGCCAGGCGCCAGGCAGGAGCAGGGTGAGGTGCACCCGGGAGCGCGGTCCGGGCGCCCGCCTTCCTGCGGAGCCCCGCGAGCTCTGTCCCCAGACCTGCGCTGCGCCTGCAGGGTGCAGGTCCCGAGGGCAGCGTGCAGGCTGCGCCGGGGGGCGCCCCTAGGGTAAGGCAGCGGGGCTGCGAGAGTTGCAGGAACCCCCTCTCGTGGCCGATCGGCCTCGCTGCTCCTCCAGGGCCTCGCTGTTGTAACCTCGGGAATAAACAAGTGCCCGCGGCCGGAGGCCCGCTCTGAGGCTCGGGGCGTTTGGGTGCGCTCGACCCACGCCCGGGCGGGTGGAAACTTTGCTGGGCGAGTTAGGTATCCCCGGGCTTCGGTCCTATTTGGAGCTTCGTTCCCGAGGCACGGAGCCGCGGTGTGGAGCTTTACCCGAGGAGTGACCCTCCGCCCTGCCCTGCCTCCCCTTGGTGCTTTTTGATGGGGGCGCCGCGTCCAGGCCGGCGTCAGGGTCCCGGGAGCTGCGGGCTGGGGCAGCCTCCGGAGCCGAGGACGGGCGGGCGGCGGCGCGCAGGCCTGGAGGAGGCGGGGAGGTGCGTTCCGCTTGGTGGCCCCGCGACGGCGCGACTGCGGGGTTCGGGCTGCGCCCCTGCTCCTGCGCTCGCCGCGGAGCCGGGAGCTGCGGCACTCCTTCTTCTGACGCGGGGCTGGCTTCCCGTCGCACATGCAGCCTCTCCCTCCGTTCCCCATCCCTACGCAGCTGACCTAGCTGCCACTCCCCGCAGCCTGGGAGGGGCTCTTCGCCCACCTCCACACTTCCCTGCCCTCCCAGCGATCAGGGTTCTAGACCTCCCGCTGGGCAGGATAGCCCAGGGTGCGCCGGGGGACAGGACAGGAGGACACCCACCTTCTTCGGTCAGTTAGGGAAGCTCTGGCCTGGTTAGGCTGGAGATGAGGGCTCCAAAAGTGGACAAGCGTCCAAGAAGTGGAGGGTGGGTGGAAGCCTCGGCCGCCTCCCTGCAGCCTTCCCGAGAGCCAAGCTCCGAGGTGGAGCTGAGTCTTGGAGAATCTCCTTTCCTGCCCTGCCCCTCTCCTTCCTCCTGGCCACCACAGGGAGGAGAAGGCCTGCTGGCCCACCTCGGCCCAAGCCTGAGCACTGGGGTGGGAGGGTGACACGGCCCTGGCAGGAGCCTGCTCCCTTGGCCGCCCCTCCTCTGTGTCTGCATTTGCTAACTCCTGGCTCTGCTGCTGGACAGTCCTCAGACCTTCCCTTCTGCCACGTGTGGGTGAGGCCCTGACAGGACCTCAGCCTCGCCATCCGCCGGCCCTCCCTCCCTGCTGCATGCCCCCCGTCCCTGGCCAACGTGGAGACCACAGGGGCAGACCCCCAGGTTATGTCTGGGAGGAGGCTCTGGTGGACCAAGGCTTGTCATAAGCTGGAGACCTTGCATGCAGGAGGCCCGACCTAAACGTGGGTTGGATGCAATTTCTCCGTGAACCTGTGTTTTTTCTGACCTCTCTTGTTTTTGTTCTCAGGCCCACAATGGAGATCTTACAGCCAGGGAGACCTGCAAAGCTGGATTCTCTGAAGAAGATTACACGGCATTAATCTCCCAAAATATTCTGGAAGGAGAGAAGGTCCTCAAAGGTAAGGCAGACATGTAAATGAAATGGCATAACCATGCTCTGGATTAGGGAAACATTACCACCCACAGAAAAAGAGGCTCGGCTTGGCTTTGAGCCAGGCTCTTTGCAAAAAAAAAAAAAAAAAAATGGTGGAGAGGTCAGTGGAGGTGCAGCTCGGTCGACCTAAATGGCCTTTTGCATCACAGGTGAATGATTCAGAATCTCTGTCATTTTTGAGTGAGGTGAATCATTTCCTGGGCAACAAACTGGAATTCGGATGTAGCGTCACCCAAATAATGTGCAGAGAGAGAGAGACCTTCTTACCAAGTATTTCTGTGTATGAAATTCTGGATTCTTAAATTATCCCTGCTTTGAAATGCATGATAAAGCAGACGATGTTGTTGGGGATGCAGTAAATAAGCCCACAGACGTTCTGTTCACAAATGTGCCATGAGTTTTCATTACTGTCCCACTGATGGCACGGAAACACACGTGCAGGAGGGAGCTGCCGGTTAGCTTTACTGTAACCGCAGGACGATACCCACATTTGTGATGGGGAAGTCAGGGGCAGCTTCAGAACTCAAATGACAATTGATCATTCTGCATATTGACCTGTTTCCCTCTCAAGACAAACTAACTGGCCTTTGTATTTGCATGGGAGGGGAAATAAATCAGTTCTTTCTTCCTTGAGGTTTCAAAGTGGCACCACAAACACCTCGGCGCGTGCCTTCCCTCCCCGCATC
This sequence comes from Phocoena sinus, assembly GCF_008692025.1. Taxonomy (NCBI): domain Eukaryota; kingdom Metazoa; phylum Chordata; class Mammalia; order Artiodactyla; family Phocoenidae; genus Phocoena; species Phocoena sinus. The sequence continues at coordinate 2,303,443 of NC_045777.1, read as the reverse complement.
GGCTTCCAGAAGCGGCTGCGTTTAGCCGATTCCAAAGTGATGGAGGGAACAAACTTTAGTGGAAGCATCAAAGCTAAGTTTTCAATATTCAGGGCAAAATCATGCTCAGGCTGCTGACTTCCTGCCCAGTTTTTCTGTTTTAGGGAATGCAGCGTCCCCGCCACGAGCACCGACAGCAGATCCTTCGTGTGCGGGGGAACGCTCACAGAGCTGGTTGATTCTTCACATCCTGTCTGTGGAGACAGCTCGTTGACCTACTGTGTGTGCCTGGTTATGTTAATCAGGATCTTACTTTGCACCGAGTCCAGCTTTTCTAACTTATTTGTTGTCATCTGAGTTGACTATTAATATAGGGGTGTGATACTACTGACTCTTTCATTGATTATCAAAAAACAAAAAACAACAACAAAAAAACCCAACCTCTTGGCAGTTGGCCTAGAAGCGGGCTGGGTATGCTGTGGGAGTGAGCATCTATGGTAAGAGTTTTCAAGAGATGCTTTGGTAATTGCACAGTGTATGCCATTTTAGACCGCCTTTCAGGATCTGTGGGTTTATGAGAATCCCTGTGTGTGCACAGAGAAGGCCCGGAAGACTCTCTCACTCTCAGTGCAAATCAGGGGCGGCTTACTGCAGTCCTGCTGTTTGTGTGTCCTGAGGCTGGCATCCTTGCCACCTCCCCAGTATGCAGCTAAACTTAAGATCTTGGCATATCAGTTTTACTCAGGAATTTAAGAAAAAGTACCTCTATTTTTGTAACAGCAGGTGCTACCTACTATGGAAGAGAATGACAGATGATTCTCTTACTTTTCTTAATAAAATGTAAGATTTCCAACTCGCATCTCCTCTCTCTCCTGGTGGACTGTGCGGGTCCAGGCTGACCTGCCCTCTGCTCCTAGCCCATGTGATGGGGAAGCCTTGGTCACTGGCTGGATGCTGGCCTGCCCCGTATGCCCCAGGAGTCCATCATCGTACGTGAACTTGGACCAGCTCACGGACTGTGTGGATGCAAGACTCATATTCTCGGCACTTACTTACACCCGCGATGAGGCCCAACCCAAACCTGGTTGAGGGGGGATCACAGAGTATCTCCCTCACCTGCGTGTGCCACTCCCTCTGTGTTCTCAGGGACAGAGAGGTTTTATCTTAGAAATAATTTTACACACATGGAGGCAAAAGCTACCACTGCATACACTCAAGCCGCGGCAGATAAAAACCTCTGTTTATGTAGAAAACTTTGCAAACGACAGGACCACAGTGAAGATGCATGTGTCGAAAATAAGTAAGTGGCCCAATATTTCTGTTATCCTGGTAGGCATCAAGTTAAATAGATAATGACTACTTACAATTGAGTTATGCCAGCGGAGAGAGCTTAAACTTAATTTGACAAGCAAAGCTTCACAGAGTCCCCGTTTTATTCTAAATGTGCCGTAAGCCGTTAATGACTGCTTTGCGGTTCCTTCTCTTTGCCGGAGTAAGCTCACCGGCAGCCCCAAACATCCAGGCTCCAGAAGGAGAGATTTGTTACACAGTAATTAACTTGTTTATGATAAATGGATGGAAGAAATGTTGTGGCATTTTGTTTTATGTCTAAATGAAAAAGCATTTGCGTTCAAAAAATTTCACGCTAATTAGGCTTAAAACAGTTTTCCCCAGTAGGGCAGCAGACACTATGGTATTGGGATCCTTTTGAATGGCGGGCAGAACCGCTACGTATGCCGTCTGGAGTGTTTGTTTAGCTGATCTGTAGTTCCTAGTTCCCCTCCACGTTGTGTTTCCTGTCTGTGCTCCTCCTGGCGAGCACTCGAGTGTAACTGCACACACTCTTACACCGTGGTTTGTTTCCAGGATCATTCACTGATGGCCATGATCACCGGTGCATGGTAATATCTAGAATAGGATGGTTGAGCCCTTTTCCTTACGTGACAGCAGAGCGTTCTCTACACCATAGTTTAGCATTGGGTAGTGGCTAAGCTGGTGTCTTTTTCTCGGCTTTGTTAATAATTAACGGTCAGCCCGGCCGCAGCTGATGCACTGACCTGCATCGCTCTCTCATGGCGGGCAGAGTTCTGCGAAAACCCAGACCAGCTTCAAGGTAAAACCCCACAAGGATGGGAGATTGAGGGGCGGCTTTGTGGGAAACCAGCACGGATGGGTCGTATCTGTCCTCGCTCCTGGAGAAGAGGGTGATGTGTGTGAATATGTTGTCTGCCAGGGCAGGGGAAGTGGGGTCTGGACATTGCCCCTCGAGTTCAGATAATACAGAAAGAGGTGCTTTGTTTCTGATGACTTCATTTACTGAGACTGCCTCAGAAAAGCCTTCCCTCTCCCATATCCCAGGGAGTTTATGACCATCTTGTGCCCTTGACCACACTTTGCTTTCTCATTGGAGAATTTATATTATCTGGTCAATCATCTTTCTTACTTAAACTGTAAGGTTCATGAGGGCAGCAGCCCCGTCACTCTGGTTTAACATTTAGAATGTCCTGGGCCAACAGGATAAAACCCAATTAACAGAATCTTAAATGAATGGGGTTTAATTTTTCTCACGTAACCGTGAAGAGGCAGGTAGTCAAGGGCTGATCAGGTCAGTGGCACCATCTCACGCCTAATCTTTTTTCTTATCATTCTACCATCTTTAGTTTGTCAGTGTATTGCCTGATATCGTAAACTGGCTGCTGTGGCTCCAGGCATTGCATTTGAGTTCACAGCAAGCTAGAAAAAGGAGGGAGTAGTAGCACCATCTGCATCTCTTCCCTGTATCAGAAAAGCAAACACTTTCTCAGAACCCTTGCTGAAGTTCTCACTGGCAAGGACTAGGTCACATTCCACTCCCAGTGGAAACAGGTGGGGAGGCTGGGAGGCAGAGAATTGCAAAGTCTGACTTAGACCTGTTATGATCCATCACCTGGTAGATGAGTAAATTGCTACTTGGAGCAGAGTTGGGGGTCTTAGGAAGGAAGAAGGGAGGAATGGGTACCGAGGAGACAAGCATCAGTGTCTGCCACATAAAGGTTTCCCCAGCTTCCAGCACCCTACCCAAAGCAGAGTAACAGGCAATGCCTTGTAGAACGAATGGCTCATTTGTGTATCAAGTCACACAGAGGGAGGGATGGTTGAGGAGAGACCAAATGCATGCAGGGGTCTGGAATCGGCATCTAAGAAATCGCCACAGTGTAATGACTGTGGCCAGAAGTACCGCTATCTTGTCTTTACAAGTATGTTGAAAATAGCCTCTTTACCCTCCTCTGTGAAGACAGGTAACACTCTTGCCAGGGTGGAAGGTGTCGCTAGAGGCATGGACCAGACGCTGAGCAAGTCTGACTGCACACCTATCACCCAGTGTCATGCCTGCCTTGTGGGGCCGTGGGTGTGCAACCAGTGTTGTCAAATGAAGTCATGAATGAGCCAGAAAACGCTGACACTGTGGTGTTTCTGAGTCCCCTCCATCAACTCACAGATAAGCGGGAGCTGCTCGGAATGTTCAAATAAATGGCACGCACAACAAAGCCACCATGTGTGCTATGAATCACTGGACACTGCGGGTTGCCTGTCCAGTATCCATTCTGTCCCTCTTCCTTACTAACAGAACCTCTTCCTTACTAATGAAACCTCTTCTGTCCTGATCTGGTTGGCTCACACTGAGCCCTGTTTAATATACTCACACCTCTGGTAGACTTTTACACCAAGGTGGCAATATGGCCCTTTTCTGGTCAATGGGATCTGACTAGGTTTTTCTGTTAGATGAGACTTGTGGGAAAGCAGTTTTTTTCATGGTAAAGAGTAACAGACTCAGCTGGCCATGCCTTCTTTCTTTTGCCCTTACCTTTTTCTCCTGCCTGGAATATGGGTGTGATGTCCGGGGCAGAGCAGCCATCTTGTGACTGTGAGGATGGTGGCGTGGGAACTGGATCTCAGGTGGCAACCTTGAAAAACTGCAGACTTTCACTGTCCCCTGAGAGATGAGAGAAATAAGGATAAAACACCACAGTCGAGTTTCTTGTGACGTGCAGCCTAATGCAATCCCTGCCTTTGGGAAAGCAAGAGCTGTGCATGCTAGCAGGTGCCTGTCTTTCCCTCTGGAGGCTCAGAGCATGTTTCATGCTCTGCCCTGAGCCTCTATCCATCCTTTGTTTCTTGGGCCTTGGCCTTACTCTTGCCCTAGCGGCCTTCTGCTCCTTTGTAAATTAGTATCCACGTCCAGCACACTGGATTGCAGAGAGCATGTCTGGGCACTCGGTACATATTTGTTGAACAGAGGAAATGAATAGTCACCACTTCAGACTCTCTCTTTGGCCAGGACATGACTGAATCATTACATATATTAAGTCAGGGCTGTCTATCTCATCCCCCCACCCCAGAATGTGAACTCTCTGCTGGCCGTCTTAGCCGCCCTCCTCCGGCAAGCCAGGAGATTATGCACTGGGAATCCTGGTCTTAACCAAGACATGGAGGTGAGTGGAGGTGAAGCAGGACTGAGCCCCAGCGGGTGGCTTCCACTGGCTCTAAGCCAGAAATTTCCTTGCTCTTGAAGCCAAAGGAGGCTCCTTTGAGCACCCAGACCTCACTGCCTTCTATTGGTGGTGCCTCAGGTGTCCCCTGAAAAGGAGCACCCGGAGCCCGTGGTAGTGGTGGAGACCATGGTACCCCTCTGGCTGTCTTTGGGGCCAGCCTTGCCTTTTCAGGGACCAGCGCTGTTTTGGGTTTCTCAGCAGCCTTTCCCTGCTATAATTTTGCCTGGTCCCAGAGTTAAGAGGTTTAGAAAGAGTTTATATACTTAGAAAGTGGCTTCTATCAGATAAGAGGTAAGAACAGCACAGTGATAAAGCACGAAAAGCCTGCTTTATGCGCTGCCCACGCGCCAAAGCTCACGCCGATGGAGGGCCCTGATAGCCGTGTTTAAAGCCAAAAGGAGGCCAAGGCCTGCAGCCCCTGCCCTCGGCCACCACACCGCCTGCGGGCCCGGCCACCGCTTCTGTTGCTCCCCCTGCAGCCTGGAGGGAGGTGCTAGTGCCTGGCCTTCCTCACTGGGTCCCTAAGGCCACGGATCAGGAGCGCCCCCCAGCACCCTCTACCCCCTGTGCCCTCTCTGGTCAACTGTCATGAAATAAAAATCCTCATCTCAGAGGCACACACACCAGTTAGACGTGAGGGTGACGGACTCATCCACACTGCAGTTTGAAGATTAAGATTTTTGCATTTCAGAAATATGTATTTTAACGGAGTCTTAGGATGAGGGAATGTGAAACTTCATATACTTATAACATCGCGTCCCAGCTGGGTCTGTGCCAGCCTCGGCACACGTCCCGTGTAATCCTCCCAAAAGCCTTTCTGGGGAGGTAAAATTATTCCCCTTGTATGGATCAGAAAGTGAAGATTGAGGAGGTTGAGGGATTGGCCTAAATACATGCAGTCCGCTCCGTTTTCCCTCATGTTCAGACCCACGCTCTTAGCTTATTTACATCTCCCCTGTAATGTGAACGGAGATGCTTTCTAGAGCGCTTGAGCGGACAAGAGACGCCCCAGATGTTCAGGGGCACTGTCACAAACCCGGCAATTATCAGGCATGACGCCCCAGATGTTCAGGGGCACCGTCACAAAACCGGCAGTTATCAGGCATGATTCAGACGTGCTGATTGTTTCTCACCTCGAACGTTCGGAACAAACAGAGGCCCAGTTTATCCAGAAGTGCGTGACTGCAGTTGCTGATGTGGAAGGGCCCATCTGAAGTGGGTCCAAACTTGGTGGACACCTTGGGTTGGCAAAAGTGGCCTTGGTTGTAGAAGAGCAGGATTCTGCGATGACAGCGGGAGTGTGCGATCCCGGGCGTGGGGCAGACGGTCCCAGAACCACACTCTCACTCAGCTCTCAGACTCTGCCCACGTTGGGGACACAGCAGAGAAAGCCTACAGGAGCCAGCCGTCCTGGCACACGCTTGATGGGGGCAGGGCTGAGGCTCGGGACAGTGTCATAAACCACTCCCGCTGCGGCTCAGAGCCTGGGGGACCTCGATGAGGCTCCTGAGAAAAGCTGACAACCCTGGTCTGAAGGAGGCCGCCCACCTGACCAGGCCGGGCTTCCTGTCACCACCTCTGTGGTATGCGGGGGCTGTGCGGGAGAGAGGGCCCTCCGGCTGCAGGTGGTCCTTTCTGCCTGGTTCTGGGGTCCTCAGTGTTTGCGGGGGCCTCCGATTCTAGGTCCTTCCCTCCTTCCTTCCTTGTGTCCTTCTTTCTTTTTCTTTGGAGCATGGTTAGGTGGATGCCAGAACTAACCACAAACTGAGAGCGAGTGAGGAAGCCAGCACTCATTTTTGCAAAGAATGTTCCTGTTTTTCTGACTCTTTGAAGGAGCAATTCTTACTCCAGTGGGGCTTCCCTGGTGGTGCAGTGGTTAGGAATCCACCTGCCGATGCAGGGGACATGGGTTTGAGCCCTGGTCCGGGAATATCCCACATGCCACGGAGCAACTAAGCCCGTGCGCCACAACTACTGAAGCCCGCGCTCTAGAGCCCGTGAGCCACAACTACTGAGCCCGTGCGCCTACAGCCCATGCTCTGCAACAAGAGACGCCACTGCAATGAGAAGCTCGCGCACCACAACAAAGAGTAGCCCCCGCTCGATGCAACTAAGAGAAAAGCCCGCGCACAGCAACGAAGACCCAGTGAAGCCAAAGATAAATAAAATAAATAACATTTATTTAAAAAAATTCTTCAAGTGAATTCCACTATACAAAATACTGTAAGCTGCGTGACTGTCTTTCCGTCAAGGGTGGTAAAGTTCTCCCCAGTGTGCTCTTGTAAAACCTCATGGCAAGACCTCATTGTTTTTCTTGTAATCTTCAGAGAGGGCTGTGCTATGTTGTAAGACAGGCTGGTAAAAGCGCTCCCTTTTTGCTTAAAAACTAAGGATTTTGGTGACTTTTTGCCCAGGCTCTAGGCTTCCCTCTCCTGGTGGCCTCTGGTACTGTCTCAGCCACCTCTCCCCACCTCCACTCCTTTCCTTAAACAAAAAAGAACAAAACTGAACAAAAACCTACTTAATTATCTTGGACTAGTGTTTGCTGCCAAAGGCCCTTTCCCTTCCAGCCTGCATCAGGGGCACGTGGTGTTTTTTGAGGACTTATTATATGCTAATATGTACTCACATTTAATGCCTTCAAGACACCTGTGGGCTCAGGGCAGTCAGAGGCCACGCCCCCAGACCACCTGGTCTGTATGGGCTGTAAGACTTTCCGCTCCCACACTGCCTTTTCCAGGGAGGAATTTGCTTAGATTGAGGACTGTATGCGTTTCTTAGTGTGGTACAAGTGACCCATAAATGTAGCGGCTTAAAAGACACCGATTTTATCAGCTTGTTCTTCTGGACATCAGAATCCATCCAACATGGGTCCCCCTGGGCTAACATCCAGGTGTGGGCAGGCTGGATCCTTCTGGAAGCTCCGGGGAGAATCCGTTTCCTGCCTTTGCAGCTTCTCGAGGCCCCACTGCTGTCCTTTTCTCGCGGCCCCTTCCTCTATCTTCACACCAGCACCGGTGCAGCTCCCCACGGTCACATCACCTTCCCTGACTGCCTCTTCTGCTCATAAGGACCCTGTGAGGACCCTGGGCCCCCCACCCCCAGATAGTCCAGCATCACCTCCCGTCTCAGGTCCTGGACTTGAGCACATCTACAGAGGCCCTTTTGCCACGAAGGTGGCGTACTCGCAGGTTCGGGGATTTGGACGTGGGTGTCCTTGGGGCCTCCCGCAGGCCGCCGCATGCTGAGGACCTGCTGTGTCGCGGGCATTGTGCTGTGTTCTTCACTCGGCTCCTGTGGACCCTCAGCGGTTCATGTGGGCACCCCCGCTTCACGGAGAGGAAAGTGAGGCCCAGGGCGATTCAGTAACCCAGTGGGAGACGGGTTAGGGAGACCTGTTTGCATCCAAAGCTGCAGCCCTGAGCCCTGCCCCCCATGGCCCTCATCCCATCCTGCCTCACTCTAGGAGCTCCCGCCTACGGCGTCTCTAGTTAGGACTCTGGTTGGCAGCTTCCTCTTGGGTCCTGAGACGGGGATTTGCCACTCTGGAGACTCTGAAAGGTGACGGTGGCCACAAAACCCGTCTGAAGCAGCTTCCAATCCGGCTGCTTTAACTGCGCCTTGTTTAGCTTCACTGTGTTTTCTTGCCTCATGTGGAGATTTAGGAAGGATTAAGGTAAGCCTTCAGCAACAGATAAATATCTGCAGGGCAGGGGAGTGCCTCCCCCTGCCTGTCAGGTAGGAGGATGGGCCTCCTGAAGGTGGGAGCTTACCTGCCCAGGGAGAGGCCCCGGGAGAAGCTGCAGGCCTTCCTGGCCTGGAACAGGTGTGCTTTCTGTTTAGAATACAGTTTAATTCAGTTTAATTCAGTTCCAGCCCCAGGGTCGGGGTGCAGACCCCATGTCTGTCCAAGAAGGGGGCCTTGCTCTCCTTATCCTTGAGCCAGGTAGAGAGGACGGCTCGCCTCCCAGACTGGCCCCCTTCGGGAGTGCGCACCCGTGCGTGTGCGTCTGACTTGGAGAAATGTTAGAGTTCCGTTTTGCTTGGTTTTTGCTGCCCAAATGTGTTTGAACACCTTCGATGTTGATCTGCCTGGAAAGCCGAGAGGGACCCTCGGTGTGCACGTGTGCTAAGCTTCCCGCCCCGGTCTTCTGCGTCCAGCGGGGCAGGGGAGGAGTGAGGGTGGGGAGTTCTCCTGGGAGAGGAGCTGGATGGGGGCAGCCCTCCCTTCTCTAGGCCTTGGTTTCCTTATCTGAAGAGGGGCAGGATGTCCAAGTGTGGTCCAGGAACTGCCTGCCTGGGGGTTAAACTGTTAAACCCGGCAGGCTCCTGGGTCCCCTCCCACACCAATTGTAGTGGGTTGGATGGTGTCGACTTAAAAAAAATGCAGTGTGAGAGTCGTGAGTTAAGTTGTACTGGGGGCAAAATGAGGACTGTAGCCTGGGAGACAGCATCTCAGATAGCTCTGAGAAATCGCTCCAAAGAGGTTGGGGGGAAGGTCAGTATAGCTGTGATTTTGGTGAAGGGGGAGTACATGCAAACAAACACGTATCTTTTGGCAGAAGGTTTCTGCGAGTCACGAGGAGCAGACGTCACCATGAAGGATTTTAGTGCTTTTCTAGATACGAGGAGATACAAGAAGTGGGTTCATAAAATTGGCTTCTGGAAATATCTAACTATCTGAAGACCTGTTTTGCCAGTTTTTCCCAGAGCACAGAGTCCCTCATTTCTGCTCTCCACCCTGAGCTCCTTTCAGGGGGTGTCGAAGGTCAGCAGCCGCAGCAACATGTGATTTAACCCTTGTAGAGGTGGATGGCAAGTGCCCATGGCAAGGGCCAATTCGTGGTTGACAACGGTGGCCCCAAAAGATACATCAACCCAGAACCTGTGACTGTGACCGTGTTTGGAGAAACGGTCTTTGCGGGTTCAACTAAGCTAAGGATCTTGAGATCACCCGGGATTATCCAGGGCCCTACATCCAGTGACAAGTGTCTTTATAAGTGACAGAAGAGGAGACACACACACACAGGGGAGAAGCTGTGTGACGATGGAAGTAGAGCCTGGAGTGATGAGGGCACAAGCCAAGGACACCCGGGGGACCAGGAGCTGCAAGAGATGGGAAGGACACTCCCCTGGAGCCTGTGGAGGGAGTGCAGCCCTGCCAACTTGGATTTCAGACTTATGGGCTCTAGAACTTCAAGAGAATACTTTTTTTTTTTTTTTTAAGTCTGTGGTCACTTGTTACAGCAGCCCCAGGAAACTCACACACACACTGAACTAGAAATCCTGGGTCTGTGCCCTAGGACTCTGCCTATTTAATCCAACTGCCAGGGAAGCTGATGTTCCTTAAAGCCTGAAGGCTTCAGGTCTAGAGGACGTTTACCTTCAGAATTCCAGCGCTCAGCATCCCTCATGAGAAAGTGTGTTTTCCATGAGGGGCTCTGCCAGGAGGTAACCAACATCCTTAAGTGCTGCTCAGGTGGGCGGTGGGAAGGATGCTGTGGTTTCCATCTCCCCAGAACAGTAAATGGGGCACGTCAGTACAGAAACGTAGGATCTCGTATTATAGAGCCTGACACGGAACAGTTTCATTGGAATTAAAATGTATGTGAACATTTGCTCTCCTCCCATTATCCTTCCCGGTCAAATGGAATTTTAACAAGGATTATAGCTCAGATAATATCACATAGATACACTGTAAATATTTTGTTAACCTGAAGGTCTGCATTTGGGAATCGTATCGTTGAACTGCTGCTGCTGCAGAAGGAAAGGCACGCTCCCTGCCACTGTGGAGATGCGCGTGAAGGAGCGGGTGCTCTCCGGAAGGAGAGCATTCATCGAATATGCCTCTTCTCTCCCCAGAACTGCTTTACTCTACAAATGCAAAAAGGCATTATTTCTGGCTCCCAGTGTCCTTTCCGTGTCTCGAGCAGCGGCGTTTTTGCTGCCTGGCCCCTTAGCCCTCCGGAAAGCAGAGGTGAGCGGGGCTTTCCCCAGGAAGGCGGCTGCTCAGCTCAGGTTCCAAGGCCCTGACCCTGTCCCTGTCCGTCTGCGGCTGCGTTGCAGGTAGCCTCCTGCATTCCTGGGACCAGACTGTCGCCAGCCGCCCTGCCTGCTGGGTCTGTGTTGACGGGGAGCCTTGGGTATCCCAGGGGGCTCCAGGTCTTAATTGGCAGGGAGTGGCTGTGGCCATCCTGTCTGTCTTTTGGGGTTGGGATGGGCAAGCAACCCAAGGGCCGGCGACCGGCATGGGAATGGGCCTGGCCTTTGCATGACCACTGCCACTGGGCACCAGGATTCTCAGGCCCCAGGCGCTGCTCCAGCTGGCCCTTCGGGCTGCATGCGACACATCTCCCCATGAGTGACCCAGGGCAGCCGGAGCAGAGGCGGAAGGGCCCTCGGGTTGGAACGTTCTGGATCAGCCGTGTCGTTGCTTTCTCTTGATGGTCAGGCTATTTGCATGGCATTGGGTTATGGACGCTGTAAACTGGGTGAGCTGGGTCATGCAGCCCCTGTGGTGAGTACCAGGCTCCCACGGGCGCCCTGTCGCATGCTTGCGTCTGGTCCCATCCGAGGAGTTGGGAGGACCGTTGTTCTGTTTTCTAGTCTGTGGATCTAGGCTTCCTCTGCACCAGGCACCTTGGCGGTGCCAACCACCACCCTCTGAGGAGAGCGCATTATTAGCCCCCTTTTACGAAGCAGGGGACGCTGATGCTGGATGGTTTGGGGACAGTTGTTTAAGTGGGGCAGCCTGCCTCCTGAGGCCTGCCCTTGCCCTGTTCTGTCCATCACCTTGGCCCCGATTCCCCCCACGGAGACCGGGCACCCTCGAGGCAGGGGGTCTGATAGCCTGGGGGGTGCAGACCCGGCGCCCCCGTCATCAGCTGTGTGGCACTTAGGCACGTGCCGTGTCTGATATGACCGCCGGCACTGCTTCCCCAGGAGGAAATGACAGTTCACTGCCCAGGCTGGTCTCGAGGGTCCAGCAGGACTGACCTGCAGGAAGCCGAGTCTGGCCCGTGGACAGCAGGCCACTGCCAGCCTGCATCGTGGTCACTGCTCTTGTTAGATGACCAGACTCTCCTCCTCCTTGCCCCTGAGAGGTGATGAGCTGGCCTTTGGAGCAGTAAGTTTTCCATTAGACGGCAGCTTGATTTGATATTTTTTATGGTTTTGTTTGGGGACGTTTTCCCTTCTTGACCTTTACATTCTTACGTGAGGCCAGAGACCTTTTGGCAAAAGGCATGTTTTTAAAATTGAATAAACAAATGATGGAGAGGCTTATTTAAAGCTTTGTAGGCTCGTGGGGAATGGAGGCCGCACATGGACATAATTTCACAACCGTTATTTATTAATAGGGCTGGGTATGATTGGATTATGTCATATCACCTTTAATGCTGGGGCGTGACGAGCTAATGGAGTCATTAGGCAATGAGTGTCCAAAGATGGCTGTCACCATCCTGCAGGCTCCTCACTGTTTAAAGCCGGACGCATTTTCTCAAGTTATCTTACTCTTTCCCACCTTCCCTCAGATGCAAAGAAGGGATTATACCACTTGTCTTATCTAGTTCTTACATTTTAAGATAAAAACAGAATACCAGCAAAGGGCTGAAGGCGATAAAATTGTGATCAAAAGTCCGTAAAATTATAGAACTATATTTTCTTGAGAACAGAGAGGTTTCACAGTGACTTTTAAGGAGCTGGACAGCTTAAGGATTTATCTGCAGAGGAGTGTAAGATATACTTCCATGTAAGAAAAAAAAAATTGTTCCGTGCTTGAAAGGTTAATGGCTGGTAAACGTCAATTTTCTACCATGCTGCGAAAATTGCAGCGGCCTTTGAAATCCATTTTGAAGTCTTGGACCCTTTGAAAATGACGAGGGGCAGGGGTACCGCCTGAACCTCAAGTGTCTTTCCTTCCGGCTGCGCAGTGGCACCTTTGCTGGAAGGGAGAGTGTCTCCCAACTGCTGGGAGTGTTTCACCGGGGTATTTTGGGTTTAAACACTTAACAAATGCTCTGGATTTCTAGTCCTAGAAACTGCAGGTGCGTCTTTATGACATAAGATCTGTCCCCACCCCGATAAACCTGAACTGTATTTGTAGGTCGTCCTGGGATATTTGCATTTGAAATATTACAAGCATAGCCTTCTCTAAAGATCTTTGATTTTAAATATGATGACAGCGACAGACTTTGGTTGCAGCCCCTGGAATGAGAATGGGGTTGTCTCCACTTTTTGGAATTCCAGCACACAGAGGTTCTGGAACTTTCCGGAGTTTCACAGGATAGACTAGGGTATGGGATGGGAGAGCCTTCTCATCTGAGCCTCTCCCACCTCTCTCCACGTCTTCTGTGCTTTACCTGGGATGCAGGTTTGCTCGGGCAGAGCAGATGCCTGTAATTAGAGGAAACTTGTAGGGCCCGGCTTGAAGGATCATCCCTTGTGTGTTAATTTCCCAGTGCCCTTCGATTCCAGCATCTTCCGCTGTATTAAATGCAGCCCATTGACAGGGGCGCTCCTTCTTCCTAAGTGATAGACGACGGTCCTCACGTCCAGCCTCGCTGAATCAGCGCAAGGGAGGGGCCAGGGGGCTGCCTTTCTGATTTCTTTGTGAGCAGGACTGAATTCCCCTTGGGCTGGCGTGGAGCCACAGGCCTGGGCTCCAGCATCTTCCACTGTGAGGCTTCAGCCTGGAGGGTCACGTGTCTGTGTTTAAATCCTCTGTGCTCACATTGGTGGTTCTCACCTGTCAGCCTCACACAGTGGGCGAGGCCACGTGAACCTAAAATAGGAATTTGATTTTTCAGCACCGTCAGCCTGGAGGTTGTGCCTTTCCCCCGGAAGAGGTGCCGCTCACGTGATGGTTCTGTCACGATGTAAGAGAATCTTGGTTTTGCCTTTTCCCGCTTGAAAGATACAAATGAGAGGTGACAGGTCTCCCCTCAATGCGCCAGGTTTGGTGGGGGGGGCAGGTCAGGACTCGGAGGCTGTGTTTAAATCAGGTAGCTGATTGTGGGCGGGGATGGAAAGGGGTGCAGGGCTGAGGGAGGAAGACCAGAAGAGAGGGGACTTGGTTGCTTCCTTCTTTAACATAAAATTGTGTCATGAATGGCTTTTCCTCCCCACACAAAAGAGGCACCAAGAAGAGAATTCTTTTTTTTTTTTAACATCTTTATTGGGGTATAATTGCTTTAAAATGGTGTGTTAGTTTCTGCTTTATAACAAAGTGAATCAGTTATACATACACGTATGTTCCCACACCTCCTCCCTCCTGCGTCTCCCTCCCTCCCACCCTCCCCACCCCACCCCTCCAGGCGGTCACAAAGCACCGAGCTGATATCCCTGTGCCATGTGGCTGCTTCCCACTAGCTATCTTCCTTACGTTTGTTAGTGTATATATGTCCATGCCTCTCTCTCGCCCTGTCACAGCTCACCCTTCCCCCTCCCCATATCCTCAAGTCCGTTCTCCAGTAGGTCTGTGTCTTTATTCCTGTCTTACCCCTAGGTTCTTCATGACATTTTTTTTTCTTAAATTCCATATATATATATGTTAGCATATGGTATTTGTCTTTCTCTTTCTGACTTACTTCACTCTGTATGACAGAATTCTTTTCAAGCCAGGCCTGTGTCCTCCTGGCAGCCCCTGTGCTGGCAGACATGCTCCATTGTTGGGTTCTAAAAGGAGGATTCTGGAAGGACGTCACTCGGTGACATGCAAATAGAAAGTCCCTCAGTGGCTTTCTAAGGTTACAGCTTCAAGGAGGCACTAATTAGTCACCTCGTCCAGCCCCAGGGGAGCAGAAGGGCTGCTCCCAAGATAAGGAGGCTGCAGGCCCCCTCCCTCTAAATCTGCTCCTCTCTGTGGGCAGAAAATCCCATTGTTTTCTCCCTTTGAAAGGTGGTTATTTTATCAGGGAGGCATCCCCCCCTGCAGCTGTTCAGGCGTTGCCTTACCGCACTTCTCTCTTTTCAGTTTTGAAATATTATTTCCTTCTTGCTTAAATGCCACGCGGGTAAAAACTTTTGTTGATGAGAAACGGCATCGTGGGTGAGGGCGTTGTTTCTTGCCCAACTTCCTGGGCTCTCTCCTGGGTGGTGAAGGCTGATGGTGAGAACGGGTGCGACTCTGGACGCTTGCCTGTATTTTTCTGAAGGAGTCTTGAGCTCTGAGTGTCAACCAGCAGCTGCGGAGGCAAACGCTTATCTGTTTATTTCCTAACATATTGTGCTGTTAATCTCAACTCAACTGTCTACCAGTGGAACTGCTCTTGGTGAGACTGTATAGCCTCTCTCCAGGAAGTTATTTGATTTTTGATGTAAGGAAAAGGATTAATGCAGTTGGGCTTTGATAAGGCTGGCCGTCAAGCGTGGCACAGACACGCTCATCCCAGCCATATCACTGACAGTCGGATGGTTACGGGAGCACTGCAGAGCGGCGATACAGGACGTGCAGAGATAATTGTAGTTTTGCTATTTAAAAAAGAAGTCTAGTGCTTTACAATGTTAAAATGATAACCTGTTTAGGGAAACTCGCGGTGCCTGTCTCTTGGCACAGAAAAACCTCTTCTAGCAGCTTGACTGGACCCTATTAACCTATTTTTATTTTCCTGAGCAAAAATTAAAGTCTCATTTCTGTTTGAACTCTTAAGCTTAGGATGTAGGACCAGAAGTGCGTATCTGCAGTTTTGAACTGAACATAATTCCATAGATTTTGTACCTGTGATGTGTCTATGCCTTTGCTTTTAAATGATCTGAAGGGTTGAAGTTAGATGCACTTGGTTAGACTTGGGATAAGTGCCTCGATCTACGGGGGCATTTTTTTTTTTCTTTTTTTTTTTTTGCGGTACGCGGGCCTCTCACTGTTGTGGCCTCTCCCGTTGCGGAGCACAGGCTCCGGACACGCAGGCTCAGCGGCCATGGCTCACGGGCCCAGCCGCTCCGCGCCATGTGGGATCTTCCCGGACTGGGGCACGAACCCGCGTCCCCTGCATCGGCAGGTGGACTGTCAACCACTGCGCCACCAGGGAAGCCCTCTGGGGGCATTCTTGATCCAGGTGCTGATCTCGGGGCTGGGGGAAGAGACGATTAGCGGCCACCGTGGAGCAGTAGATAATTGTGACCCCGTGCTTCTGCCATCTTCCTGTCCCCACACTTGTCACTAATATATTGCGTTGTTCATTTTGCCATTGGTGGTGGTGATTCACTTCATAAACCCTGTGGGTCTTTGGATTCCTGGATGTCAAAGTAACCACAGCTATCCTTGACCCATTATCAGTGGATCCCGGAGAGTCTTAGGACCTTCGTGCCATGTTCCCCCCGGCTCTTTCCCTTCTTCCCCATGGCATGTCCACCGTGCCAGGCACCAGCATTGAATCACCTGCCCAGGTAGCTAGAACCTGCCAGCCCTCCCCTGCTCTGTGCCTTTGTCTCAGCTGCCACCCTTCCCAGCTTGCCCCTGCATCTGGGGAATCTTCCAGGGCCTCCTGATCCAAATGTCATCTCTCCACTGGGCCCTCTTTTGGGGTCTTCTCCCTTCCCTTCTGCCTGAGCTAAGTGCAATTAATTCCCTCCACCTCCCTTGTCTCATAGTTTTATTAAAATATGCAATAATGTAATGTTGACTGTACTCTCCTCTATGGCTGCCCCAATTATGGTCTTACTCTGAGTGTGTGTGTTTTCTAGGTAACTGTGTGTTAGGTCTGGAGGAAGAAGATAGATGGCCCAGCGCACACCCAGGGAACGCCTTCCCAGGAAGGGATCTTTGCAGGAGAAAGAGATGAGCTTTTCCCACCTTCTGGAGGAGGCAGAGCCTGGAACTGATAAGCAAGAAAATATGAAAGTGAGATAATTAGAGAATGAGGGGCATAAAATGGAAAAGCCAAAGTATTTTTCATTTTGCAACCCTGTGTTAGGACTCACTCAGTTTATTTATTAAGCCGTTATCAAAGTAAAGTGAGACAAGTGGGTCTCAGTCTAATGGAATTGCCCCTCTGTGGGCCGTGTTAGCTTCAGGTATTCCGAGCATAATTGGATAACGACGACAATTATTGCACCGGGAGTTTTAGTGCCCGCCAGCCTCTCCCTCTGTGCTTTTTTCTGCACAGAGGCTCATGGGCCTTCTGATGAAGCTGGGGCAGGGCTGACTGTTCCAGCTCCAGTCCAGACCAGGAGCTGCAGACTGGGTGCCCATCAGGCCAATAGGCCCTCACATTTCAGCTCCTGGCGCTTTCCTCTGTGTTGTAACCTGGGTGAAAAGCACCTCTGCCATCATCTGGTAAGCTACTCAGCAGGCTTTTGGCTGGTCTGGGTATCTGTGAGGCAGGTGGTCCCTCGCCCGGGGGTCAGGGCGCCAAGGACAACCACCTACTGACTTCTGATTTGTTTTTAAAACTGTTTGACCTGTGCCCCCTCCCTGCCACCTCCTCCCCTCCCCAGGTAGGCCTGTCTGCCGGTATCATTTCACTGCTGAGAATCGGGCACCTCTGTAAAATTATGCTGACCTGAGGGGATCGAGATCCAGAGGTGCCTGTGTGCTTAAACGTGCAGGAATCAAACCACTTGGCTGATAACTTGGTATCGATTCATCTCCTTCCCCTGCTTTGCTGAGCCCACGGCCTCCCAGATGAGGTAGTGATGTTTTGGGGCTGTAGTTAGGCAGGTGGTTCTCGTTCTTGATGCTGAAATGACGTGTCCGTGGGCTGAGGACTGGCTCTTTATCAGGGCTCGGCTCACAGGGACTCCAGGCAGCAGCCCACCTGGCTGGGGGTGGCGGGGGAGGGCATGCCTTTCCAGCTGCGAGAACCAGAGGCCCTATCCTGGGGCTCAGTTCCCCAGGAACAGCTCAGGGCTTACAGTAATTGTTCCAAGAGGAGAACGTTCAAAGTGCTAGAGAAACAGAGGCTACTGGGCAGGAAGGGAATGTGGGAGGGGTGGAGGGGGTCTCCTCCAGGAGCGCAGAATTGAGACTCTACAGGTCACCCCTCGCTGCTCTGGGTGATGAGCCTGTGGGATGCTGGAGGCTCTGAGGAAGGGCCTGGGAGCCCTGGGGCCTCACCTGCACGGGGGACCAACTGACTCAGTGATCCGGAAGGCGTGAATCTGATGAGCCTCACTTCTTAAGCGGGGGCTAGCTTCGGAGTCCGACAGCGAGGCTCCTTCCGCGTGGAGACTGAAGACCGACCCGGGGTGTTTGCTGCAGCCGGTGCCTAACAGACACTGGAGGCCGTGGAAGCGTGCTGAGCTTGCTGGGAGCTGCGGACCTGGGGTGGGGCTGCTTCTGGCTGCCCCCGCCTCTCGTTCTGAGGGCTGCCCACACTCCTGCATTTCTAGGGATGAGAAGCCCTGTGGCCCCGCGACTGCCCTTCCTGAGAGCTGTCCCCTCCAGGTCTCCACTGCAGCCGGGCTGTACGGAGTGCACCTCCAGGGACACTCGCGTGCTGGGCAGGTGGCCGGGCACAGCCGGGAGGGTCCAGGCGCCTGGGCCTCCCGCCCGGCGGACGGCTCAGTCCTCGCAGGGGCCTTGCTGCCTCTCAGCTCTTGCTTTCAAATGCACCCTTTGCCAAATGCCAAGAAGGAGCTTCGGAGGCAGAGCCGCAGCTGCCCTCAAGGCTGTGCGCCCTCCTCATCCTGTTCCCTCGCTGGGCTCCTGGCTAAGCCACGTGCCCTCTGCCCCTGGTTCCCTTCTCTTCTTCATCCTTGTCCTGGGGCCCCTGCGAGGGACCTTCTGCTCTGCTCCGGGCACTACTTCCTGTCTCAGGCACTGGGCTCCTGGCCCCTCGGTGTGGGGGGGTGTCCCTGTCCACCCGTCGCCCTCCTGGCCTCCCTCTTGTGTCTGCCTTGGGGCGCTGTGGCTGCCCAGAAGCCCCTCCTGTTAGCCTCTTGCCCGTCACGCCTCCCTCTGCTGCATCATGGTTCTGAGAGCACACAGGGCCTGTGCTGGCCGGGCTCAGAGGGACACTCACGGCCGGTCGCTGAGTGGGTGACAGGTCGTGTCCCTGCTCTGCTCTAATCCCCCCGACGTCATCCACAGCCCTGCCTGCGCAGGTTCTCGCGACTGTCGCACTCCTTCCCACTCCCCCGCTGCAGCTCCCTGCCCCGCTCTCTCCCCCATAGCTGGAATTCCTTGGCCCTTCATCCCTTTACTTTCTTTCCTTGGGAAGGGCCTACCTCTTCTCCCTTCAGGCAGCAAGCCCTCTCTGGAGGCCCCCTGCCCCTCCTGAGGGGCCTGGGCCCCCACCTCTCCCCTGCCCCTTGGCGGTCCCTGCCGTAGAGACCATCATGCGGATCGGCCTGGGAAGGTCAGCGGCTGGAACCTCCACCCCCCCCCCCCCCCCCCCAGTGCACCTGCTGGGGCCAGTCATCCACGGGTGCTGTCCTCCTGGGCGGGAGAAGGATCCTGCCCCATGAGGCCCCCCAGGGGCCGGGGGGGCAGAGGGGAGACAGTAAGGGGTGTTGAGGACTCGGCGCCTCTGAGGGTGATGCCCTGGCCTGAGCGCTGGGGGACGCAGACTTGGCCTCGTTTCCAGTTGCTGGACACACTTGGACCCTGGTGTGAAAACTCCCAATCTTGTAACATTCCACGAGCCAAGCACAACAGGTCTCTGGGCCGAATACCAGGCCGACAGTCCGTGACCGCGGGTTGGACTCTGCTCTATGTCACAAGGTCGGCACTCCTGTGAGCCTGTGACACCGTCTTGAAGCTGCATTGCTGGATAGGAGGGGACACCTTAACCAGGGCCCACTGGTTGCAAGGAAGAAAACCTCTCTGGGGAGAAGGAGACGGCCTGGCCTGGCATCTTTAGAATAGGGCTCCGTGCTGACCGCAGGCTAGAGGAGGCCCGAGTGGACGGTGGTGCCCAGGGCCTCCAAGGTAGGACCACCCTCCTGCTGGCCGTGAGCCTTGACTGCTGGGGCTGGGTGGGCAGGATGCGTGGTCCCTCGGGGCTGGGCCTCGGGGCTGGGTGTGGTGCAGGCAAGCAGTGCTGTGAGGACAGCTTGTTTTGACCAGAAGCCCCCACCGAGGTGGGAAAGCGGATTTTAACTGCACTTTGCTCACATACAGGCTATCGGAGCCTGAAGACCCCCAAAGCGTGGGCTCCGCGGTGCCTCCCTGCATCCAGAAGGATCCAGGGTTCCCGTGGCGCATGCAGCGTAGGAGAAGCCACCGCCCTTTACATTCTCTCCCAACATCAAGGCCTGAGGTGGGCCCCAGGATCCTCACTGTTTCACAGAGGGAGCCAGCACCAGGCATGGAGCAAGAACTTAACCATATTATTTTGCTCTCACTGTGCTTGTTTACAAGCGCGATGTTAGCCGGCGATACAAATTTCCCTTTTAAATGCAAGTACTTCCGTAAAACCACAGAGTCAGTTAACATAAAAGACTTGGGGGGACCGCAATCGCGTGACTCGGTGGCGTCGCGCGTGCAGTGTGCCCCTGCCGCCCTGGTGGGGACCTTGGGGCCAGGACGTCCTCGGCAGCTTTCCAGTCGTGCTGCTCGCCCTGGGAGGGGCCGGGGGCGAGGGGCAGCAGCGTCCATGTAAGATCTCATAGCATCACTGTTCCCGACATTCTGACAGTTCTTGACGGTTGCTTCTCTTTGTGGTACGTGCTACCGGTTTTCCATTTTCCCTCGGTGATGAAATGTTCCCTTGGAAGTTGTGAATTTTTTTAGAAAAATGGGAGGGAAAATGGTAAGATGGTCCACAGATGGGCCAGAGAGCCTGGGCTGGGCCAGCTGTGGACAGAGGTGGAGTCCTAGACAGCCCGGCGTGTGGGCAGGCCTCTCCGGTGGCTCGGAGCTGTCAGAGTTCTCCGTGGGCGAGGGTTTCCCTCCACCCGCCCCCGCCACCCCCTGCCGGCTCCAGCACTAACGTGAGGCCTTGTGGGGACCCAGGCGAACCCCGTGTGCACCAGGACAGCACCAAAACTCATGGTGGGAGTCCACACGGCCAGCACCGAGGCCCGACGGGACATGTGTGGCTAACGTCCGTCGGGGTGGACCCCAGAATGTGCATCTCTCACAAGAGGACCCAGCATCTCCTTGTCCACCAGCCTGGCTGCTCCCAATAAACCCAAATAAAACACCCTGCCCCTGCAGAATGAGTGCGCCCTGGCCCCATTCTGGATCTGTTTGGAGGTTGCTTTGAAAATTCCAGCTGCTGTGGAGAGAGCCACACAGAGGAGGAGAAAGACAAGTGGGGAAGAGGCCAGTCAGGAGCAGAATTAACGAGGACATAACACAAGAGTTAACCTCTGGGAACACGTGTTAGATGAGATGCTTCTTTCTCAAAAGCAACTGCCTTTCATCCTTCTCGCTCTTACTTTAATAGAACATTTTGTATTTTTAAAATGTCAAGCAGTTTACTTTGGAAAACTTGATAAACTGAAAAACACACAAAAGTTAGTGTAAGTTTGTCTCCCTCCCCTGAACAGCCACATTTAATCACTTGGCATGTCAGGCGTGTGCGTGTGTGTGTGCGTGCGTACACGCTGTGTACAGGCATGGTATGATATCACGAGTACACGTGTGTGTCATGTGGGCACCCTTGTGTATTATGTACCTGTGTGCAAGCACGTGGGTGCTGTTGTGTGTACATACCACACGTGCACACACATTCAAGTGACTGGTGTGACAATGTGTGATCATGGCTATAGCGTGTGTTTGTATGTGCACACGTGCTGGGTGAGAGTGGTACATGCATGCATATAAGCATGTGAGTGTGCGTATGTGCAGACATTTGGGTGTTTGTGCACGTGTGCATGCATGTGGCACGTATGCATATTCGGTACGTGTGGGGTGCCTGTGTGGTGGAGGACTAGAAGGACGTTTCCAGTTCTTTGCTGCTGAAAATGATGGATGCTGAAGAAAATCTATGTAAACGCATCTCAGGGCACATCTCTCATTACTTCTTTATGATGAATCATTAGAGGCAGAATTCAGAATTTCTGGCTCAGAGGCTCTGTTTGTTACATGGCCCTGGATCCACGCGTGTAAAGGATGTTTCAGGGGAGGTAGTGGGAATTTGTGCTCCCAGCCAAGACTTGGGAGATACCCGTGTTCCCGGGCCTCCCTGGCCTGAGGCCTGTCATACGGCCATTCTTTTAAAAGTGTTTTGTGGCCTGACAGGTATGAGACGATGTCATTTAATCTTGCATTTATTTAATTCGTAATTAGTAGAGTGGTAGGGAACTTTTTAAAAATCTGCTTTTCCTTCCCCTTTTCTTCTTTTGCAAATTATGTGTCTGCGTTTGTCAGTTTTTCTCTCGGGTGATTGGAGTGGCCTCATACAAATGCTTTCGTTTAGCCCTATCACCACTGAGATCCCTCAGGAAAGTTTTGTAATTTTTTCCAAGTAGTTTTGGTGTATTCTTAGAGTTTGTCCCTAAGTGCGTAACATGTGCTGATGTGTGAGCAGTGTGTCTGCAGGATGGAGGTGTCACTGAAGTATACTTGATGGAACCTATTTTAACCAGGGACCATTGTTTACAGGAGTAAGTAAGCAAAGCCCGTGCAAACTGGCGGAAGTCCCAGCACAGACTCTTGGAAAGGCAACAGGGCTTTCTGAGGGCCTGGAATCGAGGGTTGAAATCTAAGGCTGCCAGGACAAGGCACTGGCAAGCTTCTTCTGTAAATGGCCAGATGATAGTTATTTTAGGTTTTGCAGGATAGGTCTGGCGGGACCTGCTCACCTCTGCTGCCGTAAACAGTTCGTCATGAATGGGGTGGCTGTGTGCAGGTTACACACACAGTGCCCCTCCTTTCTGCATCTCTACCAGACCCTCCCTTTGTCACTTTCCTATTTTTCTGTGCATGTGGAGGAAAACTGTTCCCGGTTGAGAACCGTTGCTCTGAGTACATTTTTCTTTAGCCCTCATACCCACATTATGAAGCTTGGCATTGCAGCCCCATTTGACAGATGAGCAAACTGAGGCCAGCAAGCTTTGATACCATAGCAGAGGTCAGGTAGCTAGTAAGTGGCAGAGCTGGGCTTTAAACCCACGTCTGTCTGACGGGCACAGTAGCCACATAAGTGCCGTTCGGAGCAGGGCCAGGCACACAGGTCAGCGGCCACGGTGCTGGCCTGGGGGCTGCAGTCCCGGGTCCAGAGAGGCCGCAAAGAGGGAGCAGAGGAGGCAAGGATGCAGAGAGCTGGGTCCTCCCAGCCCCGCCAGGAGTGCTTTCTGCTGGCACATAATGATGCCACCATAAGGATAGCTGTGATAATGGAAAAGGAAGTGAAACATGATGAGCCCTTGGTGGACGGTGTGATCAGCCTTCAGTGTCAGATCTGCACGTGAAACTAGAGTTAAGAACGGATGACTGCCCACCTCCTTTGTGCTCTGTTTATGCCAGGTGTGGACACGGAAAAGACGCTCCACATACTGGGCCCCGAACGCCAACGTTCGGTCTCATTAGAGGGACCGTGCTCGGGGACGTCACCGCTCACCTGCTGGGGCCTGGATGGCAGCGGAACCCGGCACGGGCGCCGGTCGTCCCTTCCGGCGCGGGCGCAGGCCATCCCTCCCGGCGCTGGACGCCGCGCCGCTCCCGCTTCCCAGAATGCCCACACTTCCGGCTCTGTGCATTCCATCCGGGTCAGGGGGCGCAGGGGGGCGTCAGGCGGGGTCAGCCGCGAGCACAGGGCACCATTTTGAGCCGAGGAGGCACTTATGTGGTGGAGTCCACTCGGGAAGCCCCCGCCTGTCCTCGCCGGGCGCGGAGACCCTGAAAGGGACCTCAGGTGCTCAGGTGGGGGGCGAGTTGACCAGAGTGGTCGCATCTGGTCGCCTCCCTTGCGATGCTCCTGTCCGTGAAGCTGAGGCTGGAAGCCGGGGCCCGCAGGTCGCCTCAGTCCTGCAAGTGGGCGCCTGCAGCGCGGGCGGGGAGGTGCTGGGGGCCCTGCACCATGGACCCTGAAGGCGGGCAGCTTTCGAAGGCGGCTCTCGGTGGCACCTCCTGTCAGCCGTCCCGCCCCGGCGACGGGACCGTGGCCCGGGTGGGCGGGTTCTGTTCCTGGACTCGGGCTTGGCCGGTGGGGAGGACTCCCCAGTCACCTCGGCTTCGCGGTCACCCGTCCACGGGCCACATCAGCATCCCGCCTGCTGCCCGGGGAGCTCACATCCTCTGCCTGGTTGATCTGGACTCTGTGGGACAGACGCTTGCCCCAGGTTTAAGGTCAAGCGGACAGAAGAGTTAAAGCCGGAAAAGCGACCGATGACATCGAAACACGTCCGACGTCAGACTTGTCCACGGCGCCTCCTGAATTGTAAGGTTGGTGGCTCGTCGTGTTCGGGGGGACCCGGAACCCGAGAACGAACGTGCGAGGACTCCAGGCCCGACGCCCAGCGCGTCTGAGCCTCCGTCTTCCCACCTGCGAATTGGGGTAAGAGTCGCAACCGCCTCTCAGTGTCCTAAAGGGTCAGGGGAACGTGGGTGGCGGTGACCTTGCGGGTACTTGGCAGGCGGGGGGTGTCGCTCAGCCCACCGCGGCTCCTTTTGGGAAATAAGCCCAGTGAAGGGCGCGTCCAGGGGTGCCGTGAGCCCCGGTCACGTCCCACGGTGGCGAGGCATTCTCCGGAGATGCCAGCTCCCTCCTGGGGCACCCAGGTGTGTGTCAGAGCCTGGAGTCAGGTGGACAGTCACGGGCGCGATGCCCAGCACCTCAGGGATCTGCCTCACCTGCACGGCCTCCCTGTGCTCACCCGGGGGTCCCGCTAGAAGGATGTGCTGGGGACCCGGGCGTCACTCTGGGCCGTAGGTGGGCATCCTGGCATCCAGCCGGCTCCCTAGCAGGTGACGGTGTTGGTCAGACCCATACACACGGCATCCCACGTGGGGAGCGCGACCGTGACGCGGGCCCTGGTTTCTGGGGTGAAAGGCGGTCCAGGCCCGGGTGCCCGATGGTAACTCAGCGCCGACCCGTTGTCTCCTGGGAAGTGACTGCTTTGTGGCACCTCCAGGGAGGGCAGCAGTCCATTTGGGGGTAAAATATTTGCAGTGACGTGGAGTTTCGCACAATGAAAGAAAATCACAGCGGGTAGGACTTGGAAGGACAGTGGTCAGCATTTAATTATATTTATCCAGATGCACTTGGTGAAGGGAGCTGCTGGTGTGTTTCTGTTCTCACGATTTCGTTCTTCCCAAGTAGAATGCATTCCTTGGTGGAATTCTCAGGTTACGTTTTCCCAGAAAAATCTCGTTTCGTGGATTGGCCGTACTTCCTGGCTGATCCATAAAAATGGGATTTTCCTGTCTTTGGTTCAGGCCCCTAAAGTTGAACGGTGTAAACCTGTTTTAGCTGAAAAAATCGCATTTGTCGCCCTTTTTTTTCTTGGATTTGTCACTCAACTGACAGCCACGTGCCCTCACCCCCTGTGTTTAAGGTGGCGGCTGTGGGTTGGGGGGTGGCCGGGGCCGCCTGTGGGGATGTGGGCGCCTCTCCTTGGGGCCGGGGCCTGGGGTGGGGCGGACAGGCAAGGCCTTGCCTGTTAATCGCACGATCCGCTCAGCGCTGTCACGAGCCCCGGGAAGGGAGTGGACGCCGAGCAGCCCTGATTAACAGGCTGCTTGTCCAGCAGCCCCGGGGCCCTGGCCGCGGTGGGCAGGTGCAGCTGCGGGTGCCAGGGGCCCCGGGGCAGCTGCTGCAGGCGAGGCGACACCGCCAGTGAAGGCACTTGAGACCCGGGCCTGCCTGCCCAGCTGCCCCTGCAGGCTGCCCAGCAATAAAAATAGAAGCAGTTCTGGCGTTTCTCTGTGCCGAGAGGGTCAAGGGATTCGTCGTCTTCAGGCAATAATAAAATCATCGTGTTCTGAGGCAAAAGTCACAGACTCAGGCTCCTTGCAAGTAAACTGCGGCTTAAAAGGAAAGTGGCTTATCGAGATCCTGTTAGGAAAGGACAAAAAGAATTCAGAAAGCCAGGCATTAATTCTTTCTCTCCAGCCATTATAACGGGAGAGTGGTTTATGTCATGCGCACCTGCTTTAAAAGGGGCGGTTGCGTTTGCTCCCAGGCCAAATGGAAAATTCGCAGGTGCTCCCACATGGGGTTCCGGGGTGATGGGGAGCCCAGGGAAGGGGTGGCTCCACTGCCCCCCGCCCTGTTTGGCGGGCCTTGTCTGGTCCCAGGGTGACTGTGCTCAGGGCCTCCTCCCCACTGGCCCCGGCTTGTGGGCGCAGTGGCCAGCCCAGAGGGACCCCAGGCTCCGCCCCGCCCTCCAGGGCAGGTGGATCGGGACTCTGCCAGCTTTTGTTCCCCTGCCTTCCCACAGTGAGGGCACTGAGCCCCACCAGCTAGCAGCGCTTGGGAGGAGCGTCCCCCGTGCCGGCTGGGGCGGGGGCTGCCTGGAAGGGATGGCCACGGCCAGCAGCATTTCCAGCCTTTGCATGAAATAGGCGTCAGAGGCTGGCTCGGTGGCCTTGGGTGAAATAGGAAGTGACACCAGAATATCCTCAGGGCCAGCAGGGCTCCCTGGGTTTAGAGCCACAGAACTCCGGCTCAGCGGAAGCGGCCAGTGTGGCAGGGACGGTGCTGTGCGTTGACCACACGTTCTGATCCTTCTGCTGATTTGGAGGGGATGTGGCAGTTATGAGCTGGGCGGGGGGGTGGGCTCCTCCAGGCTGACAGATGACAGAGTTGCAAGATGGACACAGCCCCCGTCCCTGTGTCACAGGAGGGAGAGGACCCAGCAGCCCACTGTGGGCTGGGACATGGGGTGAAGGCGCTCTGTTTTTTAAAATGCAGTTAAAGTACTCCCCTGCTTCGTGGAAAGAGTTTTAAGTTTGCTGAGGTTGGGACATGTTTATCGATGTTTTAATGCACGTTTTTCACAGAGACCTGGCGTTATAAATCCCCCCGTGGGGCTCTGGAGTCTGGCAGCCTGGAGGCACACTGATTAAGTGTGTGGCCTCAGACAGGGTACCAGGCCTGTTGTCTGCACAGGAGGGCCATGATATTCGTCCCCATCCCCTCTAAGACTGTAATGATGATAAGATGCTATCGTAAATGCACTTTGCAAACATCTTTCATGAACATTGCAAAGTGGACCTACCAGCGATGGTCAGAATGTCCCTTTGGTTTTTGGAATCTGTGATTTCGATGTTCGAGCCCACAGTACATCGATATTAATTCTAGGAAGTTGCAGACTTGCAAATAGCCTTAGGTACCTTTTGGGGGTCTTGTACTTACACAGGTGAATGGCATGTGGCCAAGAATAAGGAGACGGTGGTCCAGAAGGCCCCTCACCCTCAATCCAGCCCCTCAGGCTGGTGGCCACCGCCCTACCTGACATCTGCTCCCCTACTCCTCAGTGCTCAAGGGGGTGGTCCTGTGGCGGCCATGGGGCAGGGGGCAGGCTGACTCCCTTTATCCTTAACCTTGGTGATTGTCCCTGACCACCCGCTCTGGATTCCCCGCCCTCACCCCATCCCCTGTTCTTGCTTCGCGCACGTGGTCCGCCCCTCTGGTATACGGCCCTACTGTCACCTGTGCACCAGTGCTGGGCTGGGCTGGACTCCGAAAATAAAGCAATGAACACGGCACTCGCCCCTCCAGGTCCATTGGAGGGAGCAGACAAAGTAAAGGACAGCTGCAGAGTGAGACGGGGCTATGGGATTGCGTGAATGGGGGCAGCAGGAACTCGTGGGAGTGGGGACACGCCAGGACGCGGGAGGTGGTGGTTGGGGGGTTAAGGGGGTCGTGGCTAAGCTGATACTAAGGGACGAGACAGAGTCGTCTGAAAGAAGGAGAGCAGAGTGCAGGCAGCAGGTAGACCAGACGACTGGTCTGCTCCACAGTAAGGGGTCACCATGCTGGAACCCTCAGGGATCGTATGAGACAACAAGGGGTGTGTGTGTGTGTGTGTGTGTGTGTGTGTGTGTGTGTGAGTGAGAGAGAGAGAGAGAGAGAGAAAAGAGAGAGAGAGAGACCGACCCACTGCCTGCCAGACACAGTTCCCAGCTCTGGAGCTGTTGTATCAATAGGTAACAAAACAATAGGTTTCCATGAGCTTATGGAACATAGAGTTCAGACACGGTGGGTTCTGCAGGGCACAGGTTCTCAAAGTTTTTTGACCATAACTCAGAAAAAAATGAATTTTAAAATGGAAGGCAGTAAGCACCCCCCATGCCCCCATACAAACATAAATAAATCTTACAGAATCATATTTGCCTTCCTAGCGCAGGTGATACCATTACCATTCTGTTGTACTTTGTTTTAGAATGTTTATCACGGCTCACTAGGTTGTTGGCCACAGTTAGAAAAGCACGTTTTGGAGGGCAAGTTCTGGGTGGGTATTCAAGCAGTGTTTGGAAAAAAACAGGTTTGGCTGAAGGTCCCTGAGCTGGATATTTCAGGCCAACTCAGATGAAAGGATGAGGAGATGGATGGATAGATACACAGATTCGTAGATGGAAGGATGGATGGAGGATAGATGGATGGGTGGAGGGAAGGATGGATGGATTAATTTGAGTTTCTTCATAATGGTTATTACTCAGCAGATTTTTTTCTGGACCTGCTGGTGTTGGCAGGACTTGGGGGCTGATTTAAGTGAGCAGGACCTGGGAAGCTCACCTGAGCTTCCATTGGAGCAGCTCTCTATTTACCTACAGTGTATTACGGTGTTCCTAACGTGGGTCCCTCTCTTTTTAAAAAGACATGGAAAAGCACTGGCCTTGTAGTGTGAAGAGCGCGTCTGTATTTGGTATAAAGCAACGCCATGGATGGAGGGCTTGCTCACCACAGAGCATCCTTAGAAGGTGACTTTCAGTGATCAGTTGGTGCCTTTGCGCGCGTGCACGTCATCCCACTGACAGGCCAGCTCCCCCAGGGGTCTGTCTGCCTCGGTCACTGCTATTCCTGGGGCCAAGGGCAGGGCCTGATTTACAGTAGACACTTGACTGTTTGTCCATTGAATGAAGAGATGTGTCTTTCCGCCTTGCTGTGAAAGCTGGATTCTGGAAGGCCATGAGCACGTTCTCCACTCCCCAGGTCTCTTGTGTGATAGAGACATTAGCGCATGTCAGACCCTTTACCAGGGCTTCCCATTGCTTTAGCGTGTTTCTTTAATCTAATAAATATGCGCCCTTGGCTGAACTTCCCTGAATCTGTGGGGAGACCAGAGTGAATGTGTGACGATTATGTGGTTTGAATGGCAATCAGGAGGTGCTTCTGGTCGCTGTGGAGACACCTAAACTGTTGGAAACTGCTCCACCTTCTTCTGGGTTTGGTGGTCCCGGCTGGCTCTGAAGGCCCACTATCTGCTTCAGGCACACCTGCACAGAATCCCAAGATGGCTTTGGCTCTCACAGGGTGGCTTCTGTGCGGCAATTTCAATAGCTCTGCTATTCGGGGAACTCCCTTGGTGGGGCTTGGAGAAATGGGCGAAGGTAATGCCGTCAGGGTGACCCGTCCAGGAACGGGGCTCCTGGCCGGTATTTGACGGCTGCCTGACCTTGGACACCAGCAGAGTGTCTTGGTCCTGGGCCACCACAGGCATCCCAGTCACTGGCTCTGAACCGGCATGGAGGTGAATTAATTAAGTCGAGTGCGTTTATGTTGGTAGGATTAGATTGAAGTCCGTGTGCTTTATTGATTTTATTGGTCAATCATCCTAGACAGTCAAGTTCCCGCCTAGCACCAAGGACCCGCAACCCAGGGAGGCCTGGCTCAGTCTCTCCCTCGCCCCTTCCGCTCGGCTTCCCTGCCTTCCTCTCTCCTGGGTTGTGTTTCTGGAACATTGTCACTGGCCGGGTCCTATTCAGTCCTCCGAGTATTGCAGGATGACAGGCCTGTGTGCATTTCCACAGACCGTTGGAGGATCTGGGTCCTGGTGTTGACACGTCAGCACCGCTTCTGCTTTGAAACATAACACATTATTTGTGACAGACACTCTGAGCCTTCTGGCAACCGCAGGACCCTCAAATTCTACTATAATCATCACCTTTTTCTCTTGCCAAAAAAAAAAAAATTTAAAAGAACATGTAGTAAAGAAAGTCATTTCCGAGTCAAGCTGCAAAGGAGTGTGAGATTCATAGTGGCTAAGAGTCAGTCCCCCTTTTTCTGTGGGAATGGCAGAAGCAAGTGCAGGTCTGTGTACGTGGTGAGCACAATGCTTTGCGTAAATTCGGGAACTAGAAATGCTCTGAAAGAACAGAGTTGGTTTCTAAAGACAGTGAAGTTGCAGCCCTAGTGGCAGCATTTTGAATAAGAATATCGCCGAGTATTATGGGTTGAATTATGTCTCCCAAGAAGATATGTTGAGATCCTTACTTCTTGGTACCATGAGCATGGCTTTATTTGGGGGGAAAAGGGGGGTCTTTGCAGATGTAATCAAGGTAAGATGAGGTCACACTGGATTAGGGTGCGCCCTAAATCCCATGACTGGTATCCCTATAAGGAAGGAAGAAGACCTTTAATCCGGTTTTGGGTAGAGACCCACAGCCCCACAGCAGGAGGGCGGGGACAGCGCAGGCAGGCAGAGTGGAGTGATGTGTCAGCAGGCCCAGGCCGGCCTGGGAGGGGCAGGAGGCTCCCTCCCCCACACGCTTCAGGGGGAGCCTGGCCCTGTCCACACCCCGAGGGTGACTTCAGTCCTCCAGACTGTGAGAGAGTCACCATCTGTTGTCTGAAGCCCCCCAGTTGGTGGTCCTTTGTTACAGGAGCCCCAGGAGTGGAATACACTGGGGGATATGGCAGTTGTGGAGGGGCACAGGAAAACACGGTGGAACAGAAGTGTTGGTTCAAATGCGTGCTGGTGACTTACCTTCTCAGGGACACCCAGGAGTGACTTTGTAGGGAGGAACTTCTGCTCTGGGTGACTTTTCTGTTCCCGGCTCTCTTTATGATGGAACAGTGGTGTCACTGCAGGAACAGGGTTGGCATCAGGAGTCTGGGTATCGTTTTGCTGATGTCTCAGCATTGTGAGCATCACTCCTGAAAGCCCCTCAAACACTCACAGCTCCCCAAGTTGCCTTCTTGCCTTCATCCCTCTTCGCCCTGTCTTGTGAGAGTTTCATAAAACCGTATTCTGTATGCAGATGATGATGAGGCCTAAAGCCGAAAAAAGCAACCTATAAAAGTGTTAGGGGCCCTTTGAAATCAGCCATAAAAATCAGCCTGCGTCTTCCCCTCAGGGTGTGATGCTTGCAGCAAGCATCCAGGGCTGGCTGTTTTGCCGGTGTGACCATTTGAAGTTTTAGAAGGAGGACCGGGTTTGGGACCAGTTCTCATAAAGGATCCTTATTAAAAATAATATTTTATGGAAGCGTGTATGTCTTAGTTCACTCAGCAAACAAGCATGGCCTGTCCTGGGTACTGATAATTTATTGGTGCATAAACAGAAGTTCCTTCCTTGGAGAGGGCATCGAACAGGAGAGGCAGGATTGACAGTCATGTGAACCAGGAGATCCCAGGGGGAGGGGTTGGTGCTCCAAAGCCAGACAAGGGGCTGAGGTCAGAGATGGGGTCGGGGGAGTGCCTGTCAGGTGAAGTGACATTAAGAGGATTCCTGAGTAATGGGGAAGAGAGGAGCCTGTCACGTGTGGCTCTAAGGAGACAGCTCTGGGCAGAGGGACAACACACACGTGCAAAGGCCCCGAGGTAGGGCGCATTCCAGGAACAAGAAGAAGCCCAGTGTGTCTGGGGCAGAAGGGTCAGAGGAGGAGAGGGGGGCAGTCAGAGCCTGTTCTGCAGACCTTGCAGGTGATGGAGGTCTGAGCCCAGGGCCTCGTCTGTCAGGACCAGCTCTCCCTCTTTCTGCAACCAAGAGCCTTCAGCTCGCCCCTGCTCCTAAGAGCCTTGGAGTGTAGGCTGATGGGCTGCAGCTGGGCTCCGGCCCCCATGGGTGGGGAGAATGCCCAGTTCTTACCGGGCGCAGGGCTCCCCTGCCTCTGGCTGCCCTTCTTCCCACCCCACACACACAGGTCCCCTGCAGTGGGGCGACGCAGACTCTTCTGCTTCCCACGATGCCATTTCTTTTGGGTGGAAAAGCCCTGGTTTTCTGGCAGAACCCCCAGGAAGGCAGGCGCCCCCGGGAAGCAGACCCCTCCGTGTCCTTCATTTAGAACATTCTCAAGCGGTAGTGATAGGCCTCCACCCCTGCGGACTGGTGGCTGGGCCCACGCTCCTGCCCATGTAAGCCATGGGGAAGCCATACGCACACGTCCTCTGTCTCGACCCGGCTAAGCCTCGCAGGCGTCCAGAGTGAGGAGGGAGACCGGCAGCCAGCAACCAGGGCTTATGATGTGCACGGTCTGTGCCAAGGGTGCATCGCGGGGTCCGAAGCCCCCACCGGCCGCCCACATCACAGACGGGGGAGCAAGACTTCGCCGCGGCCCCTGGACAGTGAAGGGACAGACCCTGAGCCTGCCTGTCTCTGCGGTCATTCCCATAACTGCCTCAGGTCTCTGCCATGCAGACACGGCGGCGGGGGTGGTGGTGGTGGTGAGGTATGGCGGTGTGTGACAGGGAGCAGCCGTGTATGTTTGCAAGGGCGCTGGTGTCGACACACTTGAAGTACATTGACCGTCCCGCTCGGGAGAACAGCCCGGCGCCTGGAATCAAACTTGGTTTAATTGAAGTGGGGTCTGCCTGTGCTCCCTGCCTTGGCGGGAGGTGTGTCACCAACGTTTGGCGCAGACCTGGTCTGCTGAGTCCATGTTGTTCCTGACGCCACTCAGCTTGGGCCGACGCCCTCTGGGGAGTTTTCCTGCTTCTCTACTTGTTTCCCGGGATGATCCTCAGACAATAAACTTCATCTCTAAAAATAGGTCACATAAAGGCCTTGATATTTTTTCTAATTAGTGTAAGAATTTATTGAATATACATCATACGTGTAGATCACAATATTATTAAAATTACTGTGAAGACTTTACACATCAAAATAGTTCAGGCCGTGGGGACACAGGCCGTCCGATGTTCCCTGAGAATCATATCTGCATTAGCAAGATAAAGGACAATTTAGGACGATTACAAAAGTGATGATTCAGAGTACAACATAAAGCTCTTCTGAGAACGAATTCGTAATGCCAGCTGCTGCTAAGCTTCTTAATCTTTATCTAGTTCAATTAAAATCTGAATGTTTGGGATTTCATTAACAGCTGGGGGTTTGGAAATTACATGCGCTTTTCCACTGTATTCCATTGCTGACGTACAATAGTGGAAGTTTCCCAAAACGTCTTCAGGTAGACTTAGGTATCATTAAAACTTAAGTACGTGAAGGACGACACAGAGGTAAGAGAAGATTAGTGTAGTTTTTCGACCAGATCCAATTGGCAAGAGTAGGAAACCCCATCGAAAGCAGCGCGACTTTTGTCGGGGAGAGAGAAGTATCGGAGCCTGGCTGAGATGCCATCTGAGCCCTTTGGCCATGCCTGATGCTTCAGTTTAAGGACCGGGAGCTGATCCGGGTGACTCTGGCAGTAGCGGTGTGTGTGGGGGGGTACCCTGCCGATGCCCCTGCTCCTGCGTCCCGTGCCTGGTCCTCACTCCAGTGCACATGGCTGCGCTGCCTGTCCATTCATTATGCATTCTCCAGACTTTGCAGGCGGGTTTTTCTAAAATCAAACCAGCCAACGTGATGAGCCAGCCTAATGTATCACTTAACATTAAAAACGAAAAGCAGAATGAACGTTTCATGTGTGTGTTTTCCCTTGACCTGGGTGTCAAGGTCTGTTGTCGTGAACTTTATTCTCCCAAGAACGGGAGGGTCCCTTTGTCCTCCTGCAGAGGATCTGACTGAGGTCAGGGTGGGGACAGGGAATCTGCCTTATTAACTGCACCCCCCCATGTCATCCTGAGGCAGGTGGTCCCCTCGCCAGGCCCTGCACGCCCCTGAGGGAGCGTTTGAGGTTTGGGATGTACCTGCTTTCTAGACTTGGATACCTGTGTGGGGGGGGGGGTTGCTGAATGATGGCCCCCAAACATGTCCAGGTCCTGATACCCAGGACCCGCAAGTATGTCGCCTTACATGGCAAAAAGGACTTTATAGATGGGATTTGGTTAAGGACACTGAGGTGGGAGTTGATCCCGGTGAGACCCCTATGGCCCTGAGGGCCCTTCTAAAAGAGAGAGAGGAAGGCAGAGTTAGTAGGAGATGTGATGGTGGAAGCAGAGGTTAAAGTGATGAGAGGAGGGGACCATGCACCTCCAGAAGCTGGAAAAGGCACAGAAACAGATTCTCCCGGAGCCTCCTGGAGGATGTAGCCCTGCCCAAACCGTAATGTTCACCCAATGAGGCCCGAGTTGGACTTCTGACCTGGCGAGCTGCAAGATGATAAATCTATGTTGTTTTCAGCCATAGGGAACTAATGCTCTGTGGGGCCTGGAGCAGGCCACTTCCCTTCTGGCCTCATTATTCTCACCTGGGAAATGGGCGTGGGAGGGGGCACGTCAGGGGGCTGAGCGAGGGTGGGACGAGACGTGGATGCTGAGGGGAGCCCGCCGAGAGCGAGGAGCTCTCCACGGCGCACTGCTGCTTGGTTGGTGCAGGTGCTGCTTTGAGGGCCCCCAGGGAAGCCGGGGGAGGTGGACGGAGGCCTCCCACATAGGCTCACGTCCACGGCCTCTCCATGTCTGTTCTCTCAGCACCTCCGGCTGCCTCTTTGCCCTCCTTCCCCCGGCTTCCCGGGGAGGTGCCTTGGGCAGGAGCAGAAAAAGGCTCCCTTAACAGGTGCCCTGTGATTTGGGGTCAGTCCCCTCCTCCCCATCTCTCTGGCCAGCGATGGAATGGCTGAGCCAGCTCTGCAAGGTGCCCACTCATCTGGGTCCTCCGCATCTCCTCGCTGCTCTCTGTCTGTCCGTCCGCCTCACCTCCAACCAATTCCGTGCCTCTGTGTGCATGGAGGAGTGGGGGAGGAGCATCCCTGTGCCTCTTGGGCACACTTGGTGACAGGGAGACCCTAGGATGGAAGTCCTTAGGGCGTTCAGGGCACCAGCTGGAAGGAGGACTTTAGAGGCCGTCCTGAGTCCCACAAGTTCAGGGGGACACATGGCAGTTTCTGTTTTCGTTAATGTGGGTGACAGATTTACCTGCTCTTCAATACTTCAGAGCCCACTTCGGAATCGAGTTGGCTTGACGCACTTCCTGAATTTTCAGGGAACCCAGCTCTCCCACTGACAAAGGGGCAGCATACTGCAGGGGCCCCCAAGGGCTCTGCCCCGCGATTATGAAAATGGGGCTGCAACCCCGTTCTCCGGGACACCCGGGCACTCGCATCCTGCTGTATGAGACAGACACCCGGACACTGCTCTTCTCAGCCACTGACCAAGAAATCATCCTACCGGCCCTGCACTTCCTCCACGTGTATTTTGTTTTCACTCCTTTCTCCCGGCATCCTCTGAACCCCTTTTTTGAGGTCGATATTTTGGGTGGAATAGAGTGGAGAGCACAGTCTTTCTCTAGGGAGGGTGATCACATGAACGGCCCGCCTAGGCAACAATTGAACTATTCAATATTTGTCATTTCAAATCATCCTAACACTGTGGTTTTCTGTGTCCTCATTTTATTATATTTGTGTCTTTCTGCCTCACTGTCTTCTCTTTAAACCATGAGCTGGAGGCTTGTGTGTGTTCTGTGTGTGTTGTGTGCACGTGTTGTACGTGTGCTCTGTGTTGCATGTGTGTTCTCTGTGTGTGTGTGTGGCATACAGATACTGTATCTGATACCGAGTTTGACAATCCATGAGTATATATCACATGTTTTGCATGTAAACTTGTCTTTTCATTTGGTGATTTCTTCCCTTTGTCCTGGTGGTGGGAAGTAGGGGGAAAGAAAGAAGCATTATATCTACAACCTGTGATGCAGAGTGTTGGGTGTAACTGGGACATCTAATGCCACATCTTACTTTCTTCAGATTTCTTCTTAATTTCTTCTCAAGCTTAATGTGTTGACAAATCACATCAGAGTCCTGTCAAAATACTTGTCCTGATTCAGAGGATCTGGGCCGGGGCCTGAGTGTCTGTACCTCTGCAGGCTCCCAGTGGCTGCCAACACTGGACTGGGGACCACAGTTTGTGGAGCAAGAGTCATACTCCGCCCATCCCCTGCCACGCACACACCTGGTAGCCTTCTGTCAGCCAAGTCCCTGCGCCAGGTCCTGAGGTTGCAAATAACCCCTTGATGCCTTCCTGCTCTCCCACCTCCTCCCCTTGGTCTGAGAGCGTCCCAGGACATAGACGGACACAAGCTGGCACCTGCTCAGGAGCCCGGCTTGTTGCTCAAGGTGAGAGTGAGCTGCCACCTTTTGGTGCTTGTACAGAAGAAAGACGTGAAGGAGGAATACTGCCATGTCCCACAGGGCTCCAGATAACCCGCAGGACGGGGTGTAACTGACACCCGGCTTCCAGTGTGGAAATCTGGGCCTCACATTGATCCGGTGGGGCAGTGAATCTCTATGGCCTGTAATTGCTCTTGAACTGGGTAAGCCTTCTGATGGCACCCCTGCTGTTTTTGCTCTAGGCCCTTTAATGTTTCTACAAACAGCAGCCGCACTAACACAGGTCAGAGTCCAAGACAGGAGGGGCCGTGTGTCTGCTCAGTTCCTGGCTGTCCCTCCTGAAAAGCTGGGAAGCTTCCCCACTTCCCTCTGTTGCTGAGGGTTTCATTTTCATCTGTTGACTTCAAGGGTCTTTCCAAGGTCTTGGGAAGGACGGTGATTGAGAATCTCGATTCCGCAAGTTGCTTTAGAATATCGTAGGCAAAAAGTCCTAGGTTCCTCCAAAACTTCAACTTATGCTACAGGAAGTGGTTGATGGGCTATGTTGCTGCAATGCCATTGGCTTTTTAAAAACTTTTGATTGGTCTAAAACTACACGCAGAAGAATCACACAGGTTGTGAGCATCCAGATGGCGAAGCTTCTTAAACTAAGCACATTGTGCCGCTGGCACCAGCCTTTCCAAGGGGCTGAGTGGGACCCACGCTCCGGGGCCTTCCCTAGTGGTCACTCCCTTCCAAAGGGGTCTGCTACACATTGGTTTTGCCTGGTTTTGAACTTTAAGTCAGTGGAACCCTGTAGCATCTACCATCACGCATCTGGCTTCTTTGAGCTCTGTGAGTCATCAGATTGTGGCTTCCCCGCGGCACGGTTTCTGCCCCCTCCTCACCCTAGAGCTTTCCTTCCCGTGAGTGTCCACATTTTATTTGTCCAATCTATGCTGATGGGCACCTGGGTTTTTCTAATGGTGCCACGTCAGGCAGTGTCACATGGGGCCCACCGAACAGCCACGTGCCACGCTTCTGCACTGGCCTTTTGGAGCACAGCTCTCCTGTGTTAATGAAAGGACCAGAATTTTCATTTACAATGAAAGCTGGCAACAGTGGAGTGTGTCAGGGCGGAACTCAGCGCCCAGGGGAGACATGCAAATATCCCTGCATCTTTTAGTCCCTTCCAAGTGAGCCTCTTGGTTCTAAGTGTACGTAGTGTGTTTTCACATGGATTCATACCATGCCAGGGGCAGTGTGATATTCAAGGGGTCTGCAGACGAGTTCTTTACTATGAAACACCGTGTGCGTACACACACTCACCCAAAGCTGTCACAAAACTACCCTGAGCTGCACGGTTGGGCGGGTGGAACTGGTTTTCTGCAGATGGAATTAGTGGGTTCCAGTGTCTTTTGCGGGGGCGGGGAGGCAGGGAGCGGTGAAGCCCAGTGACACCATCTTTCGAGCTGCCTTGTGCAAGAAAGCATCGCAGACAATTAATCCTTGTCCACCTGCAAATCCTGGCAGAAGTCAGACACGCTGGCAGCCTCTGAGACTTTTTGCTGAAACGGCTGCTGCTTCTGTTCGTCAGAGTAATTGCCTGTGCTGGGGGCTGGAGAAGGTGCGGGGAGCCGGGCGCAGCATTTAGCACAGTCCAGACAAAATGTGAGGCGCCTCTGCTTCTCCAGTGTGTGGTTTTCCTTTGCTGATGGGGACCTGCTCAGGCACCACCCCCAGCCCTGAGGTCTTGTCTCTGATGATTGCAGGTGGAGGAGAGCTGGACACCACGATCTCTGGGGCTTAGACTTTGCTGCCAGGAACCTGTCTTGGTGCCTGAAATAGCCCCTTCCTGTACATCTGAAGTTGCTCAGAACCTGTTCAAAGGCTGGTCTGTGGGAGCAGGGCTTGCAGCCCACAGTTGGTGGGAGGACTGATTCCTTCCTGCTGGATCTTGATTCCAGCAGGTGAGAGCTGTGCCCAGACTGCCTGCCCTGACAGGGGCGGGGCTGGCTGCAGATTTGCAGGGCCCAGTGCATGATGACAGTGTGGGTCCCCTCGTTCAAAATTATGAGGAGTTTCAAGATGGCGACAGCAGAACATTGAGCCAAGCACAGGCCCTTCCAAGCGCTGGGTGCCATGGGACTGTGAGGGTCACGCACCCTGAGGTCAGCCCTGCTCAGGGGGCAGCTGGGGCCCACAAGATCCTGTGACTTCCTTGGAGCCGGTCCTGAGATCTGGCCGAGTGCTGGGCTGTGGGGGCCGGAAGGGGCTCCCCATTCTTGGGAGCTCAGGCGAGTGCCTCTCTTGAACCTCCTGGGATGAGGGGAGGGGCTCCCAGCACAGGCCATGCCTTGCAGAGCTGTCCTCTCCCATCTTCAGCTGCCCTGGATGTGGGCGCCTTCCTCTCTCCTCTGGACGTTTATATGCGGTGGTTTGTGTAGCATTGGGTGGGCTGTTGTGAACTGACAGCAAAGTAAAAAAAGGAAAAACTAACATAACAGAATGAAGGAAGAGAAATGGCTGGTAGATGTTATAAAACTTCCGGCACCATTTCCCCAAATCATCAGTACCTTTCTTTTTATTTATTTATTTATTTTTGCTTTTTAAAAAAATTTATGTATATTTATCTTTGGCTGTGTTGGGTCTTCATTTCTGTGCGAGGGCTTTCTCTAGTTGTGGCAGGCGGGGGCCACTCTTCGCGGTACGTGGGCCTCTCACTATCGCGGCCTCTCTTGTTGCGGAGCACAGGCTCCAGACGGGCAGGCTCAGTAGTTGTGGCTCACGGGCCTAGTTGCTCTGCAGCATGTGGGATCTTCCCGGACCGGGGCTCGAACCCGTGTCCCCTGCATCGGCAAGTGGACTCTCAACCACTGCGCCACCAGGGAAGCCTCATCAGTACCTTTCATACCACTAGTTGCAGGAAACACATGACCTCGATTGTAATATTTAGTAGAAGATTTGAGCAGTAGAAGGACTGATTTGTAGATTGCCTTATTCATTCAATAAATATTTCTTGAATGTGTACTAAGTGCTGGGGCTTGGATATAACAGTGAACAAAGTCCAAGAATGATTTAGGGAATGTAGTCACAGTGAGTGTCTTACATGGGAGTCTTGGAGTTGAATGTGGCTAACTCCAAACCCGTTTTTTAAAAGTCCTTTGGCTGGAAGAAACATGGGTGTGAAAGCAGTTTCCCATGAGGGAGCCTGGTGCAGGTAGTTCCAGTCTCACCTCTCAGCCACCCTCTCCACTCTGCTCATCTCCACAAGATGACTATGTCTGCAGGGGGACCTTCCTCTTGGTCAGAGAGACGGCACAGTCATCGTCAGGGCTCATGCCTATGGGTTGGCTCAGGTCACCAGCTGACCTCTGCTGACCTCCGATTGTGCCCACACAGGGCCACGTGCAGCTGGCTTGACCTCAAACCAGCCCGGGCCCAGGGTGATGGGCAGGCCTCACGCCCCCAGCCAGTGGGGGCTCCTCACTCCAGTGGGCAGGTCCTCTCCTACCAGCTGGGTCGGGAGGGAGAGTCTTCCTATATCCGTCTGCTCAGGCCACCCATCATAACAAAGGACCACAGACTGGATGGGTTTAAACCACAGAAATTTATTTCTCTCAGTTCTGGAGGCTGAAAGTCCAAGATCAAGGTGTCAGCAGGGCTGGTTTCTCCTGAGGCCTCTCTCCTAGGCGTGTACACAGCTGACTTCTCCCTGTGTCCTCACCTGGTGGTCTCTCTGTGCATGTCTGTGTCCTCATCTCCTCCTCTTATGAGGACAACAGTCCTCTTGGATCAGGGCCACCCTAGTGACCTCATTTTACCTAAAGTACTTCTTCAAAGGCCCCATCTCCAAATGCAGTCATGTTCTCAGGTAAGGGGGTTGGGACTTCAATAGATGAATTGGGGGGATGGGCACAATTTATCCCATAATACTTCTTCCCAAGGTGCCACTACTGGGCATGGAGAGAGCCTCCCCAGGTCACAGCTGGGCCAGACTCACAGAGGCAGGAAGGAATTCTCTAGAGGCTCAGGGTCGGACCTTCTGGGTGAGCTGAAGATTTAGCTGAATCCCAGATGTGTTGGTCAGACACTTAAAGTTAGCCAATTAAAAGACAAAAACAAAACAAACAAAAAATATGGTGGAATGAGCGTTCATTCAGGCTCTGAATAGTGATGGGAACATGCTTGCTGAACAGAAAAGCAGGAGATAAAATCAGAAAGGAAAAGATGGCTGGATCTGAAAAAAATAAAGATTTAAAAAAAATTTTTACAAAAAATTTTTTTCACAATGAAAGCCAAACAGATTGGGAAAAATCATTGCAATAAATAGGACACGGAATTTCTCACCTTTAAATATAAAGAGGTAATATAGAGCGGTGAGAACAATGCAAATTAGAAAAATAAACCAAACCTTAAAGAAAAATTACGGAACAGCAGATATTTAATAAACATAGTGGAAAAAATGTTCAGTTTCACAAGTAACCAAGGAAATGACCTGAAAACAATGTGTTGCCACTTTTGTCCTACCGGTTCTACAAAGTTTTTTCTTTTAAGTGATATTACTCAAAACTGGCCCAAATCTGTTGAGTTAGTGTTTTTACACTGCATGCAGAAATGTTAAATTGAAATAGAAAAGGCATTGACGAAACGTGCCAAGAGCTACAGAAATGGTTGTGCACTTTTACTTGGTGATTCCAGATGTAGTCAATACAAAAAAAAAGAAAACAAGGAGAAACCCACAAGGGTGGGTGGGGACCTGTAGGACGCAGCCCCCTGGGCGGGCAGTAGCACCTGCACTGCAGCCTAGCTTTCTGCGCTCTGCGGCATCCATGGGTGAGCGGTTCTGCTGTGCCTGCTGCGCCTGCCCCAGGCCACAGGGTCAGGAAAAGCTGTGGTCTGGCCGGATGCACTGTGGCTCCTCCTTCCTCCGCTTTTTCTCCTTTGTGTTCCCCGTCCAACTGCCCTGTGAGCTGGGAACCCCGGGAGACGGGGCCCGTGTCCCTCTGTCCCCCTGTTCCCCGTCGCACGCAGCAGATCCGCAGAGAGTGCTGACTGAGTGGAAGGAGGGGCCGAGGGTGGCGGTCAGTTCTGTGCATTGCATGGGGCCACCTTCCAGAATGGACCTCAAGTCCCTGCACCCCGGGGGGACACGTGGGGCAGCCGGCACCACCCAGCTCCTGTTCCGAGCCTCCTCTCAACCCAGCACTTCCTGCGCTTGTCTTCTGCCTGCTGTGATCCCCCCAGTGCAGAGTAAAGAGCTCGACCCCCGGGCCACGTGGGAGCCGCCAGGACAGCACCGTCCTCCCTTGTTCAGTGTCCAGTCGGCTTCCCCCTCCCCCGCCGCACACACAGCCTCATCCCCCCAGAGTTGGGGTGAGCGCGCTTTTCTCCCGCTGAGCCCTCACCCCTCTGCTCCCCAGGGCAGCCCCACCTCGGGCCTTCCAGAGGTGAGACGGCGGTCCCTGCACAGTGCACACCAGGCTGACGACACAGCGAGGAAATTCTTACTACAGGCTGGCCCTAATCCATGATGGCTTTCATGTCTCAGGGCCTGGTTGTGTTTAGAATCTACTTATGCCTCCCTTCCTGATCCCGTGTACTACACGGGCCTGGTTTAGCCAAGTGTGGGATAACGGTCCTGCTAAGATGGTGTCTTTACTGGTGCTTTGCATGAATCCCCTGCCACCCGGGCCAGATGTACCAGCTGGGGCCCTGAAGGCCGGGCCGGAGCCCAGGGGCCGGTGGGGAAGTGGGTTTAAGCGAGAACCCCAGGTGGCCCCTGTGAACACTGCTGAAGTTCCTTCAAGGAGGGCTCTCTGGTCTCTTAGCTCCCACCAGGTTGCCCCCGGCACCTTTGTTTTAGTGCAGACAGACCCTGCCGGGGAGCCAGCAGTCACTTCTCACGGTGCATAGACCTCTGTAAATATGTTTTTAGAACCAAACGGAGGAGCTGTTAATATCGTGTGCAAAAACAAAGGCAGCCTTGGTCGCAGCCTGCGTGGGATGGGCTAGGACTGTCCACCTGCGGGCCATGGCACGTCTAGGAAGTCGTTTTGTCTCCATATTTTTTAGGTAGATGGGCCTCTTTCCTTCCAGATAGAATCGGTGGTACATGGCTGCTGAGCCCTTGTGTGGGAGAAAGGCCTTCCATCCCGGGGGCCCCACTGGACCCTCTTCCAAGCACAGCAATCTTCCAGTCATCTCTGCTGATCTGAAGGACCTCAGAGGGAGGAATTAACAGTTGCCAATGCCTGGGGGACACAGGCAGCTGTGCCCTGGGTGTGCAACGAGCTTACCTTTCGGACCTCAGGGGATGTGAGGGCTACTTGGGAAGCAGAGGGTCTGTTTTGTTAGTCTGTCCCTCACCCATTCAGGGATCTTTGGTAATAGGACCTTCATTCGTGTCTGAGGAAAGCCCCACGTGCTCTGCAGAGGGTCCTCCCACTTCCAGGCTCAGGGTCCTCCCAGGCTCAGGCTGTGTGGGGGCCAAGGGGGCCCAGCCTCATCGGCAGCACCTCACCTTCCTGCAGCCATCCATTGCGATTACACAGGGTGGGCTTGTGATCACACAGGACCAGTAAAACGTTTGCGGCTTTCTGGATTCCTGGACAAGAGAAACTCTTCCTGGATGCCCGGCAGGAGTCTGGTGTCCAGAAGGAGAGGAACCTCTGGAAGTGGTGCTTCCGGGGAGCACGGAGCTCAGAGCAGAGAGAAGAAGCTGACCCTGGGGACAGTGACCCCAGCAGGTGAGGACATGGTTGGACTCCAGACACCCAGCTGCAAAATTGCACCAGTCCCACGTTGCTTAAGCTACTTGGTGTGAGGTTTTCCTTCTCCTGCTGCAGAAAGAGAAGTAACAGGTACAAGGGCTTGAGAAGGAATGATTCCCCAAACTGCCAGAGCCAGGCAGCGAGGGACGGGGTGAGGAGAGCGTGTGCTGGACCTCATCCTTAGGATGCCACTCTGTCCTTGGGGTGGGGTAGGGGGGAGCAAATCTAGGGAAAGGTGGGCTTCCTGAGGCCTGGGAGGGTGGACTTGGGATGCGGGTGGCGAGGGTCATCCCACGGGAGGGAAAGGCCAGCCGCTTCCCCCACCTACATACCCGCACCCTTGTCCTCTGGCCTCCCCAGTGCTGGGTTAGGATTGGCGGGTTTCTGGGAAGCCTGTGACACAGGAGATGGAAGCTCATTTTCCAAATGGAAGGGTGTTTTCAGATGGGCTTTTTGATGGATCTGCATTTTTCAAAACCGATTCCATCAGGAGAACGTAAGAAAAGGAAAATCTGATTTTCTGGAACATCGGAGATGGAAAAGGCCCAGGTCCTCGCAGATGGAGACTGGGCTTAACTAAGTTTATAATTTGAAGGCTCTAACAAGTTTGAAAAAGTCCCCTTGTCCCCTTAAATCAGGTTCAGGTGGCAAAACTGATGTGTTGTTCCAGCAGAGATGGAATAAACCTTTGGCGGAAGGAAGAATAAAGCCATCAGCCCTCTTACCGGGTTTCTGCCTCTCGCCTCTCCCCATCCACCGTGTGCCGCGTCTTCGGAGTGGGATCGCTTTGCCTGTTACAGGAAAAGTGGTTGCTTTTCAGCGCAATTAATTTTGTAGGACACAAATGTTGCTGACTGCTGGGAGTAAGGTTTGATCAAACAGATTGGCTAATTGGCATTGAAGAAATGTTGACCACGTGAAAGAGGAGGAAGGCGAAGTTGGACTCAGCTGTCATTAGGGCGGCCTTGCCCCACATTGCGTGAGGCAGGATCCTCAGAGATCCTCAGAGGGATCTCTGAGTTGTTGCCCAGAGCTGGAAGCTGGCCACCATTTGTTTTATAATCATTTGTTCAGTGTGATAGTCAGAGTTGAGATGCTGGCTGGGTGGGGAGACACCTGGACGTGGGTCCTCCCTCAGGTGGACATGGCCGCCTCACCTGTTCATTTCCTGGCAGCCTTCAGAGCACACACCTTGACATGGAGCTGGAAGTCTTCCACCCACCCCATTATTTCTGAAACTGGATAAATGAAGGTGCCTGAGCAGCCCAGCCTCCGGGCGCCTGCGCTGTAATTCTGTGGAATTGTGCTTGAAATGAAGCCCCGAGCACATGGCCTGTTTGGGGGCGGGGAGGCTGCAGCTGCGGTGCAGTCGGCTAAGGCACATGCAGGGCCACAGCCCCGTCTGTCTTTGCCCTAGACCAGATGCTACGGACCATGTCCAGCAGCACCCCTGTCCTCTACCCACTCCATGCCAGTAGCACACCCCCTAGTTGTGATAACCAAAAGTGCCCCCAGACCGTGCCCAGTGTCTCCTGGGGCAGAACCCCCGCTGGTCAAGAACCACAGCTCTAGAACAAAGGGCTGATGTTGGTTCAAAACCTGGCCTTGCACACGG
Organism: Phocoena sinus; assembly: GCF_008692025.1. NCBI lineage: Eukaryota > Metazoa > Chordata > Mammalia > Artiodactyla > Phocoenidae > Phocoena > Phocoena sinus. The sequence goes on along the minus strand of NC_045777.1, from coordinate 2,259,352 downwards.
AAGGCCAGGAGAGGCCTAAGAAGGGAGCAGCCACTCCAGATGGGCAGGTGGCAGGTTTAACAAGCAGAGAACTTACATACGAGGCTTGACTTGGGCGTCACAAGATGAGTAGATCTCTGCCCCACTGGCCAGAATCTTAAAGTTTATGTAGAGGCCTTAACGGGGTTCAGTCGGTCCACCGTCCACATGGTCTCAATCATGTCATCACAATAGGATGCAGTCTTGCCTTGTGTTTGGTTTCATCCAGGATCTACTGCTTTGTACGATAAAAACCTGAGTGTGTAAAAATCCTCCAAATGATGCTCTTCTTCCCTTCCCCTTTGCCCATTTGTTCATCTCTTAGAATTAATGTTGACTCTCTCCTAACGAAGGCTTGTCCACTCAAAGCTTCATTATTAAACAATGAATCAGGGCATCTGGATGGCTTAGTGATGTGGATACATACTCTATCGGGACACAGCGGGACAGAAGAATGGGGGTGATTAGGTCACCCCCACTTACACGCTCAGCTCAGAGCATTGCTCCTGATTAGAAAAACAAGTTCCATGAGGTCAAGGAGTGTGTCCTGTTTGGCTTCATGTCATCGGTTACTAGATGGCCTTTGGCATAGAGAAGGAACACTGGAGAGTCATTGACTGAATCGATGACCTAGCCTGCTCCTTTCCCCATGTACTGTTTATTATCATTCGTCCCTTCACTCAGCAAACATCTGCTCGTCCTCCTTGTGCTGGAGGGCTGAGCAGAAGACCCCCCCACCCCACCCCCGAGGCCTTGGGCTGGTGACCTTGGCCTTAGCCATGGCTGATTCTGCATACAGGTGTTTCCCTGTGTGTAGGGTCAGCAGGACAAGTTGGCATTTCTGATACTTCCCAGGTTGGAGCATTCAGCTATCAAAGATTTCCTTCTGTATTATACCAGGAGGTAGGGCTAGGTTGCATTTTTCTTCCTGCAGATTTTAAGTCGCCTGGACCCATTCTTGCATCCGTGGACACTTGGTTTGTTTCCGTACCTTGGCTGTTGTGGATAGTGCTGCGAGGATGTGAGGGTGCACATAGCTCTCTGAGAAGCTGATTTCGAGTCTGCTGGGTGCGTATCCAGCAGTGGGATTGCTGGAGCTTGTGGTAGGTGGTTGCCAGGGCTGGGGGAGGGGAGGTGGGATGAAGTTTCAGTTGTGCAAGATGAGCACCTTCCAGAGCTAGCCGCCCACGGTCCACAGACAGGTGCTGTGACAGTCTGTTCAGAGAGCAGATCTCATGTTAAATGCTCTCATTTTTTCAGCGTCTCTGGGGCGGTGTTCACACCTGGGTTTATCTGGGGCCCCTGTGTTGCTGGTACAGCAGCACCTAGGTGTGTCGGGGGAGCCCGTGAGTGAGTCTCTTCCTGAGCATCTCAGGTGTGGGCGTGTGTGTGTTCTTCTGGCTCCCTGTTTTTTCTGTTTTTGTCGTGGTTGTTCATTCATTCAGCCAGCATTTGGGGCATCTACCAGAGGCCAGCTGTGCTCGGCACAGGGACTCATTCGGTGGTTCTCGTCCCCGGTGGGCTAGCCGAGCTCCAATCCCGTGACCTCGGAGGAGAAGGCAGGGGCAGCCGTGGAGGCCGGAGGAGGTCGAGCTGGGGCGGTTTGGGGGAAGGAGGACCTGGACGAGGTGCAGCCTCTGCCGGGGGTCTCAGCCGGGGCTGGTCTGCCCCCACGGACTTGGCAATGCCAGAGCCTTTTAATGTTTGTCACGACTGGAGGATGGGGGTGCTGTTCGCATCTGATGGGTAGAGGCCAGGGGGCTGGTTACACCCTACAGCTTATCAGGGTGGCCCCTCAGGACAGGGGGTTATCCAGCCAGAGTGTCCCTAGTGCCGAGGTTGGGAAAACCTGACTTTAGCTGAGATCTGAACGGTGAACGGGAGCCAAGCAGGTGAAGAGGGAAGAAGGTCAGGGCAGGAGGAGCAAGGGTGAAGAGGAGCTGGGAGAGATGCCAGGGTCCAGGGGCAGCAGGACTGGCTTGAGAAAGGCCCTGGGGGAGGGGCCGGTGGCCGGGACCTGGCTGCCTCCGAGGGGGGCAGGGTGGGCGTCATCCTACTGCCTGGTCTGGGGAGGTGGCCTGCGGCCTGGCGCCGGCCACTTAACCACCAGTTCCTCCAGGGTTTCGACGCTTGGATCCTCCTTGGGGTGGTGTTGACCTGCCTAGTCTAGCCTTTGGCTAGTGGTCAGAAAATGAAAGCAGCCCCACCACACATTTCCGGGGAGAGGGATGCTCCGTGGGTCTCGGTAGTCGTCGATTGAGGCCAGAGGGCTCCGGCGCTGATTTAACTCTGCAAATTAGACCAGTTAATTTCCTGGGATGTGAATACAGTCGTCTCGTTGATCCGGGGAAGGCGGTTTTCACCTTAGCAGCAGAGGGTGAGGTAGAGCTGGTTTTGTGGATTCTGAAGGTGAGGTCGCATTTTAACCAAAACACCTCGATCATCTTTGCTTTTTTTTTTCCTACGTCTCCTAAAATGAGGGCCTTGGAGTGCTGATGCTAAGATTTTCCTTAAAAAATATGAGAAGTTGCATATGCATGTGTGTGTGAGTGTGCGTGCGTGTGTATGCGTGTGTGAGTGCACGTAAGTGCGTGTGTGTGCATTGAAGACAGGGATCCCCAGAGTATGGTTGGGAGACACTGCGTATCCTCACCTCCCTCCTGGCGTTCACCGGCACCGCCACTGGAGGCTCTGCAGTGAGCAGAGGCCTCTGGGTTTGTCACACTGGGCTGGTGCCGTGATTTGCTGGCAGGGCCCCTGCCTGGAGCTGTCATGCAGAGGTGCTGCTGCTCAGGACGGGCTTTGGTGAGTGCTGGTCTCCTCAAGGATCACATGATGCTGTGAACGGATGACTTGGTTACAGTAACCTTGGCAGCAGCCGCCGCTCAGCTTGCACCAGACCTGTTACAAATGGTCACCACGCATCGCTCACTCGGTTCTCTCCATGACCTGATGAGAGCTGTGTTAGCAGCAGCACTAATCCCTCCGCATTTTACGGACGGGGAGACTGAGGCACAGAGACACCAAGTCACTTGGCAGGCAGCTGGGGACAGCAAGGCTTCTCACCGTGAGCTCATTTCCCAGGAGTGGTTATCGGGTGCGCTCCACGCGCCAGGCGACATGCTGTGAGTTCACGAACATCATCCTCGTTGACGACCTCAACCTGTCAGGATGTTCATCACCTGTGTCTGACAGGTGATGGGACCGAGCTCAGGAACGTCTGGGACCTCACGCTCATCCCATGGGTACAGAGGGTAGGAGTTATGGCCGGCTCATCTGCCCATCCTGCCCTCGCCTCCCCAGATTCAGTGTCAGTAGTGACAGTGGCAAGAGGGGACCAAGAACAGGGAAGATTCCCTTCAGAGTCATCTGAGAATTGAGCTGATTATCCCCCCATCTCGTGTGGGTCCAGAAATGCTCTCTTCCTTGGCGGTGACCACTGGCTGTGCTGTGGGGTGACTGAGTGGACAGCCAGGTCAGCCCCTCCCCCTTGCCTTGAAGTCGTCGGCATCATTCATTATCCTGACATGCCGGGAGGGTTGGGAGTCCTTCGTGGAGTGACCTCTTCATGGGGTGGCTGCTGTCTTGGAGTTGATTGGACGGTCTGTCCAGTTGGCTGAATCCACCAGGAAAAATGAAGCATCACACACAAAATAATGCACCACATGTATTTTGAAGCTACGCCCGGTCAGATCCAGTGACACTTGACTCGTTGCCATTTTGTCATGTCACCGGGGGCTTCTGACACCCCCGAGTGCCCTGACGGTGGTGATTTACTGAACTGGTCATGGCATAGATGGGTTAGTCGCCAACTTAGATAAAGTGATCAGAGCTCCTTCTGGATTCCCGAACTGCTACCTTGGGGTCGCTGGGATGGGGTCCAGGTCCCTGAAGGAGGCTCCTGATGCAAGGGGGGAGGTGGTATGCTCATCACGTGAGTAACAAAACGCCATGACCTTTGGTACACGTCGCTGTGTTTGTGATCTTCTGGGTGTCTCATAGAGGCTTATTGCAGTCAGTGCCTCCTTGTTGGGGAAACAGTGAACTCAACAATTTATGATAGAGTGGAGAGAGGAGATTATAGCTGTGACTTACTGGGAGACACAGCCTTTGTTCCTGAAATTATGGGAGAACATTAGCTCTGCCATCAGTACACTGAGGGGAGATCACAGAGGTGATTTCCAACAAGCTGGAACTTTATGTAGCAATTATTCCATTTACCTTTGTATAAAAATCCATCTGTCTGTCCTCATCGGCTGCCAAGTGCCTGTGAGAGCGTGTGTGGTGCTAGGTGGAATTCCAGGATGTTCTGATGTCACCCTGGCCTTCAGGTGTGTCACGAGTACCAGCCCTGGGGGTAGATTTGGAGAGGGCCCCTGAGCCTTGCGGGGAACCTGATTTGTGGGGGTGTTGGGGGGCATTCTGTGTGTGCTGCAGGTCCAGGAAAGCTTCCTGGAAGAGTTTGGATATTAAATTGAAACTGTTAGTGTCCCAGGGCTGCCGTAACAAATTACCACAAATCGGGTGGCTTAAGACCCCTCACAGTTCTGTCTGAAATCAGGGCATCTTGGCAGGGCCGCACTTCCTCCAGAGGCTCTGGGGGAGGGTCCTTCCTGCCCGCTCCAGCTTCTGGGGGTGGCCAGATGTTCTGGTGCTCTTTGGCTACCAGGCTCAGCACTGCAACAACTGCCTATGTCATCACATGGCCTCCCCCCACCCCACCCTGTGTGCTTGAGTCACCTCTGCTTGCAAATTTCTCCCTTATATGGATGCCAGTCACTGGATTAGGGTCCACCCTAATCCAGTATGACTTCTTCTTAACTTGATTACATCTGCAAAGACCCTATTTCCAGATAAGGGCATATTCTGAGTTTCCACGTGGACATGAATGCGGGGGATGCTATTTAACCCAGGACACTGCTCGGCAGTGAATATGAAAGAGGTGCAGAGGGAGAGTTTCTCACACCCAGAAAGAGTCACATTTATTCATCCTCAGGGGCATGGCCTTGAGGCACTGTGGCTGTCTGTCGGTCTGCACATCCCCCATTTATAGATGACACCACACCAGGCACTCTACCATGAGAAGAACTCCGGGACTCGGAACTCCCCGGGAGGTGCCAGACAAGGAGGTCCAAGATCAGCTTCCTAGACCATCACCTAGCTTCCCTCCTAAACGTGGAGGGAATACCTATGGTCACCCCGGTGTGAATCCTGGCCTCCACCACTTGTGATCCCAGAGGTTCTGGGCAGGTGTGTAACCTGTGGCCTCAGCTCTGCCATCACAGATGCACTTTGCTCCCAGGGCTCCTGTGGAGGTTAAGTGAGATGATGCTCGTCAGGTGCTTCGCACAGTGCCTGGCACAGAGCTCGCTGTTGAGAGGGTGTTTCCACTGGCTTCTGGAGCAGCATTCCTTACCCTCCTTGAGGGTCACAAAAAGAGGAAGAAAGGGCTTAGCGTTTAAATGCTTTCACGTAGAAAGTCTCCTGAAGATGTTCCGAGGAACCCAACATCCCCAAATTGCGTCTCCGACAGCCGGGAGGCAAATCCAAAATAGCCTTCCCTTTCTGGTGTGAAGCTGCTGTTTTAAATTCTGTTGGTGTTTCCTTACCTGTACAGAGCAGGGCCTCGAAACTTCTCATTTTTCTGAAAAAAGGTACGAAGAGAAGATGATGAATCTTTGTTGAGGGGTGTCAGGATGGGGAGGTGGGTGTCTGGGGAGCAAGGAGATGTCCTTCCACATCACTGGGTCTGGGGGGAAGAGAGCAGACTGCGGGGTGGGGGTGGGGGGACAGAGTTCAAGTTCCTTGGAGTAAATGCAAAGCCAGGAGCCCTGGTCCAGGTGGAAGTCTTGACAATGTGCTCTGTCTGCAGATGTGTCATGGGTTTATTTCTATAAAGGGCTCCATGGCTGTCAGCTTTGGAGGACAGCCTCCAGTGGTTAGGAAATGAGATGAAAACCTGCACACAGTTTGTGCTCTAATCCCAGATGCTTGATCTAATGGGTTTGATCTCCTTTTCCCGTTGGAACCTGTCCAATTGGCCTCGTCAACATAGCGCCCTTGTTCCAACAGCTCTCAATGTCCCTGATGATGGGGGCACCCTTCCACACCCGTCAGGAAATGAGAAATCACCGTTCCTAGTAGAGATCTTCCTCGACTTATGATGGGATTATGTCCCGATAGACCCATGGTAAATTGAAAATATTCTAAGTGAGAGACGCATTTAATACCCCTGACCTACCGACCTGCCTCGCCCACCTTAAACCTGCTCAGAACACTGACATCAGGCTTCGGTTGGGCCAAATCGTCTAACGCAAAGCCTGTTTCATAACAAAGTGTTGCACGTATCACGTCGTTGATTGAACACTGTACTGAGTGTGAATAACAGAGTGGTGGTTAGTGTGTTGGTTGTTCACCCTCCCGGTCGCGGGGCTGTGGCCTCCACTGCCCAGCGTCTCGAAAGAGGACAGGGTCGCATACCGCCAGCCCGGGAGAAGGTCATGAGTCGAAAGTCTAGTAAGTATGGTTCCTACTGAAATGTGTATTAGCAACATCCTAAAGTCAGAAAATCGTAAGTCGGGGACCATCTGTGCCATCTTTTCCCAGAGAGAAACTAAGTTGAGTGGAACTAGTTGTAGTTATGTTTTCCCTTCTGTTTGCAGACACTAACTTTAGGTGACAAATACAGTGAAGGAATGAGGTAACTCTTTGGAGTTTCCCTCATGGGATCTTTATTTAGGCAGGTAATTAATAGTTACTCTCCACAGACTTCTCCACTTAAGTGATTTGTTTTAGGAAAAGTTTAGCCCAAAGTTGAGTTCACAGCAGGTTTCTATGAATATATATCAAATGAACAAATGACTGAGTGACATGTTTTGAACTATATCATCTGACGGCTGCAAAATTGCATGCATAACAGGAAGCTTGCTTAGGGGAAAAAAAGGGTTATTCTTATGAAATACATGATTTTCTCCCGAGTGTGCTGTGTGGCTTCAGAATCTCCTGGAAAATGCATAGCACACGTGTTATCGGGCCAGCTCGGAGGATGTGGAATTTGGGCTAATCAAGTGGGGTCGGGGCCTGAGAGTGTCACTCTGTGCAAGCTAGATGACCGTTTTTCAGATTCAGTGTAAGGCAGTGTGACTAACATTCAAATTACACTCCACAGATTTCAATTCCTCCTTGACCCAGAAGGCTCACAGGCATCGTGGAGGACGCCAGGGGTCATTGGAGACCCCAGGTTACTGCATGTTGGGGGGGGAGAGCGCTGACCCACTGCCTGAGAGCATTCAGGGTGAGATTCCATAGGACAGAGGCTTTTCTCTCTTAGGTCACATCCATCAGGAGCACAAAATAAGTTGTTTTTCATTTTCTTGGAGGAGAAATTTATTTGGTTTTCAGCGGTACGAGGGCACAGGTAAATGCAAGACATGTTCCTTCTTAGGACTTTTCACCTCGGTAATCCTTAAGCATCTGAAGGACCAGGATATCACTGCTGTGAAATACAGTGAGATAGATGAAATAACCGTTTCTGGTATTGCCTTCCTGTATGTCATTTCCAAATAACTTGTTTGTCGGGCACATTTTTATGGACTGTAAGACAAGATTTACCTCTACCAGCACCATTAGAGCGTCCTCCTCATCCTTGCTCGCAGAGCAGTTCTGCGGCAAAGGAGAGGGAGGGTGCAGCCCTGGGATTCTGTGAGCATTGCCTGAAGTGGTCTGCTGGAAGCAAATGATTGCTTTGAAGTTTCATATTTTATCTGAAAAATTCATGTGCCCAGAAGCCATATAAGAAAAGACAGTTACATTTGTATAAAAATTAAAGTTCCTGATTGTCAAAAGCATACCATTTAAATCTTATAGGAAAACATAGGATCCTAGGGAAAATGTTTTTTAATGTATTTGACAGTTTTCCTTAATAAATAAAGAGATTTTTAAAATCAGTGAGACAAAGAGCTCAAATTGGTGGTGGGGAAGGGGAGCAGGCATGTTGAACTAAATTATGTGACTTTATAGCTAAATTATGTGAACAGGCAGTTAACGGGAAAAAAGGATTTTAGATGGTTGAGAAACATTTTCAAGGCGCTCACTCGCATTCACGTAAATGCAAAATAAAATTCTGACCTACCATTTCACCACTCATATTGGCCAAGATTAAAACGTTGGTGCACAGGGTTGGGAGGCTGTGGAACTCTGGCCTTCATACAGGTGGTGGTAGGAGACGTATAGTCAACGTATTGGGTGGTCACTTGACCACATCCACAGGAGGTAAGATAGACACATCTTTTTTTCTGAATTATATACTTTATTTTTTTATAATTTTATTGGAGTATAGTTGCTTTACAATGTTATGTTTGTTTCTACTGTACAGCAAAGTGAAGCAGCTATACATGTACATATATCCCCTCTTTTTTGGATTTCCTTCCCATTTAGGTCAGCACAGAGCACTGAGTAGTGTTCCCTGTGCTATACAGTAGGTTCTCATTAGTTATCTATTTCATCAATAGTATCAGTCGTGTATATGTGTCAATCCCAATCTCCCAGTTCATCCCCCCCTTCCCCCCCTTGGTGTTCATATGTTTGTTCTCTACTGGACACACCTTTTCTTTGAGTAGCAAATTATTATTGGTATGATTCAAGGGAAAAAAGGAAAGTTTAGAGGTACAGTTTCTGGAAAAGACATATTTTCAACCAAGTCTTTTTGCTGTTTATTTGGCACCTCAAACACATACCCATCTTTATCCTTGTATATTAAAGAATTTAATATACTAAATCCTCAAGAATTTTTTTCAAGAATTTTATAATATTCTTTAATTAAAAACTCCTTGGGCGTGGATGTGTGTTCATGTTTGTTGCAAACACACACACACACACACACACGCACTACAACTGGTACAGTGTTCTGCACATAGTGAGGATCTGACATGTACAATTACATGAGAAATTAGATATTAACGTTATTAATGTTGTAACGAGGTAGCACCTTGCATTTAAGTAATAAAACGAAAAATGAAAATACCTTGAAAATTTAAAAATCCAAATTTTTAAAAGTTATTTTTATATTTTTTTGGCCATGCTGCACAGCTTGTGGGATCTTAGTTCCCCGACCAGGGATGGGACCCGGGCCCACGGCAATGAAAGCGCCGAGTCCTAACCACTGGACCGCCAGGGAAGTCCCCCAATTTGTTAAAGTATTACTATATTAAAGAAAGCTTAATGAACATTGAAAAGCAACACGTTTAGGACCGGAACACTATCAATTTGGAGTATAAAAATACAACCACAAAGAAGAAAGGCTGGAAGGATGTACACATGCCAGCCCTGTGTGATTTGGGCATAGTCCTAAACAACAGCTCTCAGATGGCATTTTGGAAAGCTACAGGCTTTGAGTCTGTTCAACCAATTTTGTGCTTATAAATTACTTCACCAAGTCACTTCAAGGATCTAGATATTAACCACTGTAACAAAACAAAACAAAACCAAAAAACATCAGCATGGTTGGGGCACAGTGAGGGGGAGAATCAGGGAGAGGTGGTCAGGGGCCCCCCATGCAGGGCCTCACAGAGGGTGTGGAATCTGTGTTTTGAGTGCTCTGGGACAAGGGGGAGCAGAGGTGCCGTGGTTTGTGTCCTCCTCCAAAGATATGTCCAATCCTAACCTCCAGTACCTGTGAACGTGACCTTATTTGGAAAGTGGACACACCTTTGATGCAGCAATTCCACTTCTGGACACTTATTCTGTGTCTGTACTCGCAGGTGTGCAGGTGTGTTCACTGAAAGTTTATTTATTATAGGAAACTGGAAACAACATCTTTATCAGTGGAGAACTGTCTCCAGTACAGAACAGAAAACCTGCCAGCCTTTATGGAGGATGAGGTATAACTCTATGAATGGCCATGGAACTTTGGTTAATAACTAACCGTATGTGAAAAAAGCAAATTTGTAAGAAGATACATTCGGACCCTGTTTGTGGGAAATAGGGGACTCTATTTGACATTTGTGCTTGTGTATATCTGTAGAACATTTTTGGAAGGACATACAGAAAATGTTACACATTCCCCTGGGGGGTGGGAGAGGGGAGCAGGGAGGGAAGGGGCTTTTCCTTCCTATTATGAGTTGTTTATGGTGGACTTGGATTGGTTTTTAACAGAATTGCTAATTTAAACAGTTGGTTCAAGGAGGAAGCTTACCTTTTCTATTAGGTGTAGAGAATGATCACATTCCCCATTATACATTGAAGTAATAAAAATATTCACAGACACTTTGCATTCTAATTCTCAATGCAAATTGTGGCCCTGGGCCCACATGCAGGAGGCTGCTGGTCATGCCGCCGTTGCTCCAACATTGACCCTCTCTTGTGCTCTCCTGCCTTTGGAGGGTGTGCTGGCCTCCGGGAAGCTGTCCCCTCACGCCCACAGACCCTGGGCAGTCACTTTTAACTGTTTGTTGTCACCCACGTGGTCTGTGCTTTGGCTTAACAAGGTTCAAGCTGTAGTCACAGGTCCTTCAAGAATGCTGGTGTCTTGACCTCAGCTGCCTGCCTTCTGGGCAGTGGCACTGCTGCCTGTCCTGGGATCCTGCGGGTGTCCTGCAGCCCCGCTCGCCACCCGCACAAGCCCCTGCATATATGGCACAAATGCCAGCAGGACCCCCACATCCGTTGGCCTGAAAAGGTCTCTACTGATGGGCACAGGCCAGTCGTGGACAGTAACATAGATGCACGTAGAAGTATGAACAGGTCAGTCCCCCAGCCCTGTCCCCACAACTGTCCCCATTACAGCAGAGCCTGGGATGTAGGCTTGTCTCAGGGGGATCATTGGAAAGAGGCTGGAACATGTAAATCTGTGTCAGAGTGATGATGGAGAAAGACCCCAGATTTCCTGGCTGGAATAGGTTTCCATCACGGTTATGGCTTCAGAGCCAGCCAGGTCCGGCAGCATCCCTAAAGAATCCAGGAAACCTCCTGTGACGTGATGCTGGCCTGCAGGGCATGGTTCCTTTCACAGGGATGCTCCTGCCTTTGCCCTGGGCAAGTGCAAGAGCTCACAGGCCCTGGACCACCCGCTTGGGGGCAGACGTCCCTGTTGCCCTGGGAAGAGCACTTTTCCCAGCCCTGGGGTCTCCTTCCTGTTTCTTACTGGTGCTGGGGGGATTTCTTGGTGCATCCCATCATCCTGCGTGTGTCTGAACTTCCCCGGCCCAGGCTCAGACCCTTTCCTGGGTGCAGGGAATGCTATGGGCCTTGCTTCCCTCTGCCCTGGGGGGGTGATCCAGGGGTCTCTTAGCTGCATAAAATCCCATTCTAGGCTAATTCAGAGACTGACTTTCCATGGTCCCTCCCTTGGCTGAGAGCACCCTTGTTTATACTCACGGCGCTCGCTTGGCATCTTGAGGTAAGAAATCCGCCTTCTCCACGGATGCTACTCACCCTGCCCACAGTGGCCCTGGCCCTTCCTGGGCCTCACTCTGTTAGGGGGTATTTCGGGACAAGGCTGCAATCTTAGTGCTTGTCCCATGGCGGCTTCTCCGCCCCGCCCCGTGGAGATCTGGGGCCCTCCCCTGCCAGACATAGGTCCTTTCAGAGCCTCATCCAGGAAACAAAGCCTCAGCCTCGCCTGCCCCAACCTGGAGTCTTTATTTTTGGACTAAGCTGGACTTTGTTTGTGAAGGGCGGTGCTCTTGCCCTCTGAAGAAGCTACCTGGGTGTTGTGGACTGCCTGCTTGGCCTTTTGAGAGTGGGGAATTATTTCTGGTGGCGTTTCAGCAGCTCTCGTAAAGAAAAGACACAGAAGTAGGTGCAACCAGCGCTCCAGTCACACGAACACCTGGGGCCGGGGGCCTACGAGGCTCTCCTTCCTGGTTGGAGTTTTAGGGAAGATTACAAGGGGGTGGGCTTCCCTTGCAGGTGGAAAGTTCTGGCCTTTCTTGTCTAAACCCTTCTGTTTCCTTGCTCCCCCCTCCTGAAGCACCCCTGCAGCCCGCCCAGCTGGCCCCTCCTCATCCCTGGGGTGGGAGCTGCCCCTCCAGGCAGGGCACCTGTCCTTCACTCCCCTCCCAGCAGTCGCCATGGTTACTGTGTCCTCCCCTTGCCCTAGAGGGGAAGCACCAGGGGCAGCCACCTTGCCTGCTGTGTTCTGCGGTGTGGTCCCAGAGCCCAGAGGCTGCCGGGGTGGGAGTTCAGTGGTGAGCTGGTGAATGTGGAGGTTGGGAAGGGTGGATGGTGGCCTGCTCCGTTGCTGCCCCAGGCCTCGGGATGAGGGACCTTCCCCCTCTGGAGGACACAGCCTGCCCAACTCAGCCAGGGGTGGAATAGCCCAGGGGTGGGGGTGGGGGTGAGGGTCTGGCCGCAGCTCAGAGTTGGGTGCAGAGGGGCAGGGGAAGAGGGGAGCTGACCTCAGGAAGCACTCGCGGCCGCACCCTCTGAGGGCCCATCGGGGCCGTTCTCCCTCCCTTTCCTCCCAGTTCTTGAAACAGTGTTCTGTTCACTATACAAGCTCCTCTGACCTGAGAGCAAGGCTTATGGAGCCCATGCTCTGTCAGGCTGTGCCACACGTATAGTCCCTGGTGAGTCTCGCCAACCCGTGAGACAGGCGCCGCCACTAACCCCACTTTGCAGGTGAGGGTCAGGCTCAGAGAGGTCGAATCCCCACCCAAGGTCACACAGCAGTGGATGGTGGAGCAAGATGTGGGCCTCGTCTCTATTCCTCCCCTTATGCTGGCAAAGCATGGCCAGTGCTCTTGACCCAGCCTGTACCGGGTATTGCGTTCATTTTTCATAACCTTTGGCTTCCTTCCCGTAATAGATGTGGTTGGATTTGCTGAGAGACCCCCTTGCCTCCCTCTTTTACTTTATGGCCTGAGCCTTACGCACAGGATCTTGAAACTCTCCGTTTCCTGGGCCAGTGAGCCCCGCTGTCGAGGGACGTTCCTGCAGCCACAGGTCTGCGCTGCCCAGCACGGGGTGGGTCAGCAGAGGGACCGGGCTGTGCACACTGAGCCATGGGTGTAGAAGAGGCTGGATTCCCGAGACTCGGAGTGGAAAAGCCTGCACGACATCCACTAACAACCTTTTGTGCAGTGTGCAGGTGTAAACAATAGCATTTTGGCTGTATTGGGTTACATAAAACATATTAGGGAAATCAATTTCACCTCGATTTTACCTTTCTAACATGGCACTAGAGGTTTAGGATTGCACATGTGGCTCGCGTTATCTTCCTGCTGTACGGAGGCCCCTTCCAGCTGTTTCCTCCTGACTGGCCGGGACTTGGGGTCACTTTTACTGTGGTCAGTTCCGTGGTGGGGGAGGACTGCCCACCGGACGCTCCATTCATGAATGTGACTGGATTCCTTGGGTGGGGAGGACCCACCTCAGTGGCTGTGAGGGTGAAACTCTAGCCGAGAGCCTTAAGGCGGGTGAAATGCTAGAGCCCCTTTCTCAGTCTCATCCTTTGGGATGCCCATGTGCCTTTGCACCCACTCGGCCCTCCCTGTCCGATGCCCAGCACCGTGTTCCCCCAGCCTGTGTCTGCAACCAGGTTTCAGTCCAAATGTCCTACAAGCTCTGGGTTATTTAAGAAGAGGCTTGGCCATCTCACGAGTTGATAATTCCCTCACCCAGCAGGTCACGGGGCAGAGGTGGCTCCTGTGAGTTGGGGATGTCCCATGGCCCCAGAACATCAGTTTCCTCACCTGAGAAAGGACAGGGTCTGATGCCATGTGGCTCCCATGCCTGGCTGTGCTTGACAAGCCAAAGAGTGTGGACTCTAGAACCCTTGCAGACCCACTGGGTCAGAATTCATAAGGCGGATCCGGGGATGTACGTGTGTGTGTGTGTGTGTGCTTGCATGTGTGTATTACATGCACATATGTGCACATACACAATCTCCCCTGGAGACCTCGTTGTCCTCACTCCCTCAGTTTCCCTCATACCACAGCAAACTCCATCACTTCCAAAATGCATTTGAAATCTACACCCTGGGCTCCTTGTCACTCTAGACCAAAACAGGGTCATCTCCCAGGGTTCTGAGTGGGAGTCTGCCCACCACCCACCCCGCAGGTAGCAGAGCTGGTCTCCACCCAAACATCGCTCCATGGGGGTAAACCTGGAGTCACCATACCGCTCAGCAACCCCACTCCTTGTATCCACCTGAGAGGATGAAACCCACGTTCCACAAAAACGTGTACACGAGTGTTCCTAAAACCATGACTCATAATAGTCAACCAGTGGGAACCACCCAAACACCTATCAAGGAGTCAATAAATGGGTAAACAAGATGTGGAAAAAAAATCTACACAAGGGAATATTATTTGGTCATGAAAAAGGAATGGGGTGCTGGCACATAACAACATGGGTGAGGCCTGCTGAATGGAAGCAGGCAGTCAGGATGGACCCACAGCCGATCTACAGGGATAGAAAGTGGACCAGTGGCTGCCGGGGCTGGTGTCTGGGGAGGTGGGGAGTGACTGCTAATGACCATGGGGTTTCTGTCGGGGGCGGGCAATGAAAATGTTCTGTAATTAGGTCAAGGATGCAAGCTTGGAGAACATATGAAAGACCATTGCATTGTGCACTTTAAGTGGGTGGACTTGATGGTATGTAAATTATATTTCAATTAAGCTATTAGGAAAAAAGCACACTGTCTCTGCCCAGCCCTCCCCCACTACCTTACCCATCTTGCCCCTTCCTGACCTCTCTGCCCCCCTGCAGTGAGTCACCTCGCTCTGGCGATTCTGCACGTCCCCGTGTGTCCAGGCGCATTCACATCTCACGGGCCTGCAGTGCCCTCTCCTGCCCTCCCTGTCTGGGTACCAGTGGTCTGAAGTGGGTGGTCCTCAGCCCCTCTCTCCCTTCTGCTTTCTCCATGCTGTGTTCTTCCTATGTCTGCACAGTGCTCACCAGGCTCTGAAACTACCCTCCTGGTTTGTTTGTTGTCCGTTTCCTCCACGAGAAAGGGTGCTCTGTGCCCATGCCTGGTGCATAGTAGGTGCTCAAACCTCACTGGATGAACAGGCCTTGAGCGGAAGCATCATCCCCTGGGCTTGCCCCGTCTGGTTTTGTCCGGGTGCTCCGAAGCCCCAAGTGACTGTGGGATGGAGGCTGCCTACAGGGGCTTACCCCGTGGTGTGGGAATGAGACCTTCCCAGTATAGGACCAGAGACTGTGCAACATCCGACAAAGCACACCCAGAAAGAAAGCGAGGACGTTCCTTCTCACCGGCCGAGATGAAGCCACCAGGCCGCCCTCCCTGGTTGAAGGGACCGCAAGGAAGTGGCAGAGGCTTCAGTCACTGTTAAGGTCTCAGAGTCCTTTCGACAAATGTGAGCAGTATTGCACGTCTTATTACTAAGCGTGATGGCGGCAGTAATGCTGCTGCAGGACATTAATGAAATAAGACATCCGACAACTCCCTGTAACGTGGTGGCTCCACAGACGAGGGAGTGGGGGGCATGTGGCTGTGGACAAATGTCGAGTGTTTGCGTTGACTCTCTCCTTACTGGCCCAGCCGAAGTGGAAGGAGCAGGGCCCAAGTCAGCAGTTTCTCTCTTCCGTGTAATAGCTAAAGTCGCAGTGTTTCTGGTCCAAGGGAGATCGAAGGTAATTATATTCACTTTGTTCAGAAATTTAGGAATAAGCCACACGTGAAGCTTTTAAAGATTCCAGACACGTGGATCCGATATTTAAAACATTTAATTGCACCTTTTTTGTGATACGCAAAGTGTGATTATGTTGCCATGGATACAGCACACCTGGTTTGGATGCCTGCTTGCCAGGTACTCAGCCAGGCAAGGTGGTCTGTCCGCCCAGAGGTGGCCCTGTCAGGGCCCTGATTACACAAACGATTGTTCCTGATAAGACAGTAAAGCATATTGAATATCCATGACTCAGATTCCTGTGAAAGAATCTGCAGAAAATTCACACTGAGATGGGATTCATACATTGTGCAAAGTCGGAGAACTCCCTGTGTGGAGAGCATCAAAGCAGAGAACACAATGGGTCTCACCCAAGCATCACCCTGGCCAGGAGCCACAGTGCAGGGTTTGGTCCTGGTGGCTGCTGGGGAGTGGGCTATAAAGGGTTTTTTACCTTCTGACTCGGCTGCCAGGGATGTTTAAAGAGTGACTTTGGTAAGAGCTGGCTCCCTAAGCCTTGTTTTTCTTACCTATTCAACGGGGTAAGACCAGTGCCTGCCTCACTTGCGGGTCATTTTGAGGATGAAGTAAGATGATGTGTGTGTGAAACGTGGCGCTGTGCCTAGCACGCAGTAAGGCTGTGAACTCCTCCTTCTCCTCCATCATCAGCATTGTTGTGGTTCAGTAGGAGTGTTTCACTAATTCTGGCCTGTTATCTCCTGGTACCTGTTCCCAGCATACTGCATGGTCTTTTTTCAATCCCTTTTTGTTCCCTTCCAGGAAGGCCTTTTTATGGGCCTCTTCCAGTCTCCCTTGGTCAGGGCCAATCCTGTGGCCACAGTAGGTCCTCACTAAGTGTTTGGTGGAAGGAGGCCAGTACCTCCCCTGTGCAGCCCTGTGTGTGTGTAGGGACCAGCTTCTTTTTAACCAAAAATGGGGGAGGTTGTCAGTATAGAATCTCCAGTCCTCACTGCAGAGGGCAGGTGGCCCAAGTCCTGGAGAATCAGATGGAGCCCCTGAGGGCCTGGAGCCTTTCTCGCTGCCCTCCTTCCCCCACTGGACCTTACAGGGAAGGGTCTCTCTTCCCTCCCTGTCTCTCTTCTGTGGAAACAACACCCAGTATAGAAACACATCCACTCACATGGAGAAGTAAGGACAGGCCCTCTGGGTGGAAGTTAGATTTCGGCCTCAGTCTGGCTGATTGGGAACAACCATGGTCCTTCTCTCCATGAGGCTCACAGCAAGAGCTCGAGAAAAACGGGCCTGGGCTGGAATCCTGACTGCGCTTCTTGGCCCCAGACAAGTTACTGTTTCTCTCTGAGTGGCAGGGGCTTTACTGTTAAGTGGGGGTTATTTTCTTGATTGTGGCTGGCAGAGTGCATTGTCAGGTAATGATGATGATGTAGGTGATGATGAGGAAGAAGAAGATGGTGGCGATGATGAGGATGATAGTGTTGATGAAGAGCATGACGTTGATGACGTTGATAGTAGTGATGGTGATAATGACGAAAAAGATGATACTGATGATGATGAAGATAATAAGGATGAAGGTGATGATGGAGATGATAAAAACAGATAATGGTGATGTTAACAGTGATGCTGCTGCTGACAAGGAGGGTGAAGTTGAGGAGGAGGAGGAGGAGGATGGCCCTTGACAGGTACCCCCTGGGCTAGTTCAGTGTTTACATTCAAGAGGCTAGGTGGGTTGTTTGCAAAGCCTTGTCCCTGAGGGCGTCCACCTCAGACGTTCACACTGTGCTACCTTGTACCCCGTGTTTGGGAGGTTTGACATCTTGTTCTGTGACCTTTGTCATCTTTAAGATTTCTCTGTCTTTGAGCTGGGATTTTTCCTTTACTGTGTGTGCGAAGTTTCATGCTTTCCAAGCTGTGCCACACCACCGAGTTGCACTGCTGTGAAGAAAGAAAGGGCGCTTCCTTCCTTCCTTCCCCTGGTAATTTTGAAATGTGTGAGTTTCTGCCCCTGGGGTTTTTAGTTTTCTCAAACTGCAGGGGGTTAATTAGTTTGCTTATTTCACAGTAGCATTTACAGTTTTCTTATTAACTGGGCAGCTATCCAAGGACTCCTACTCCTTCCTCACTGGGGTCTTCTGTGAGGTTTTACTCCTACGGCTGGGCTTGAGAAGGGGGGGCTTGCAGAGAAGCCACAGACAGGGAGAGATTTCGAATAGCTGGAATAACCTCTAGCGGTTCCCAAGAAAATCACGGGCTAGGTTTGCCTTTTTGGTCTGACCCAGGAGAGGAATATCAGCCATTTTGCAGAGCATGGTTCAACTATTCCTTTTCTACAGATTTTGCTTCAAAACACTTTAAGAAGCCCGTTATCAAATACTTCAAGAAGGGAGATTGGGAAGAGGTTGAGGAGAAGAAAATCAGGGTTTTAGAACCAGCAAAAAGTTTTTTTTTTCCTGCAACTAAAAATTTCAGAGGAGAACATTCTGTCTTGGCAGACTGAGCAGTTGTAAATAAGACTTGGGCGAGAATGGGGGTGGTAGAGTGAGGGAGGCTGGTTTTCTCGCGGTGAAGACGTGTTCTCTGGAGAAAGGGAACCAGAGAACGGGCAGGCGGGCTGGGATCTAAGACAGGGCTCTCGCTGTATCTTTTAGCCAGACACTAGCCCCTCCTTCCTCTGTCCGGTCCTCTGACCACCCACGTTTAACTGCCCTGTACTCGGAGTCAGACCCTCCAACCTCATCAGTCCCTGATTGACCGTTACTGTTTATTTTCAATAATAATGTCAAACACTTGCCCAATGCAAAGATTTAAGTTGGAATTGGAAGGGAGCTTTGTAATTATACTAATGGCTCTCTGGAAAGTGTTTATTTTTTAATTGTTAGACAGTCCTTAGGACCATGATAACATCATCTTGGAGAATTTTAGAGAGAATCCTGTCCTTGGTCTTATGCTTGTGGACGTCCTAAAGTGAATTTGCTGTTTCTACGTATATCCTCCAGAGACATTCTTGAACAAGCCCCCAAGGAAAATACACAGGAACATTACTGTCAAATCGTTCATAATGGCAAAATCAGACAAAATAAAACCAAAATGTCCAATGATAGGAGAATAAATGTGTGAATTGTGGCATATTCAAACAGTGTAATTGTGTGATAAACTATTTCTATATACATATCCCTGTGGATAAATCTCTAACATAATGTACACAAAAATTGCAGAGCGATATTGACTAAATGGTATCATTAATATGTTTCAAAATGCCCTCAAATACTATATTTTCTTTTTTATGCAAAATTGTAATATTTTTTCATAACTGTTTATCCTAATACCATTTTGTTTTTGTTTGTTTTTTTAATTAATTTGTATTGGAGTATAGTTGATCTACAATGTTGTGTTAGTTTCCACTGTACAGCAAAGTGAATCAGTTGTACATATACATATATCCACTCTTTTTTAGATTCGTTTCCCATATAGGTCATTACAGAGTATTGAGTAGAGTTCCCTGTGCTATACAGTAGGTTCTTATTAGTTACCTATTTTATGTACAGTAGTGTGTGTATGTCAATCCCAATCTCCCAATTTATCCCTCCCCACCCTTTCCCCCTTGGTAACCATAAGTTTGTTTTCTGCATCTGTGACTCTCTTTCTGTTTTGTAAATAAGTTCATTGTACCATTTTTTTAGATCCCACATATAAGCGATATCATATGATATTTGTCCTTGTTTGACTGTGACAGCTCTAGGTCCATGAAAGTATAAACATGAGGAGAGAAGACACACAAACCAAATTCCAAATAGGGTCAGCTGATGTGAAGGAGGAGACAAGATGGAAGAGGGTGGGCAGCAAGGGCTACCACTGGGATGTGTGATCGTTCCTGAGATCAAAAACTAATGTTTCTCAGTTTCTTACATTTAGGTGGTGCATGTGTGTGTGTGTGTGTGTATGATTACTTCTTGCACTTTTTTGCAGGTTATGAGATATTTCATAGTTAACACTGTTGGTCATGTTGTTATGGATCTGAAGAGATCTTACATAATTGTTTTTGAACATCAGAATCTCTCAGAAGAGGTAGAATTCTTGGGTCTAGATGGAAATTGGGGTGTGCTGAATAGGACTTTGTAGAGGATTCTGAGACAGGTCGTGACATATGTTTTCTGCCTGCACCTTGCCTTACTCCAGACCTATGACATGGACACTCTGGTGTTTTCTCAAGCTCTGTTCCCTCCCAGGCACAGCTGGACATCATATGCCTTAGAGGGATTTATTATCTGATGGGGAATTTGAGAAGGGACCCTCCACGTGCTCAGATCAGAGCAGTGAATTCAAAACCCCATATAGAACAGCCAGTTTAGAATGTTTGAAGGGAAAAGCCCTCTGAATTAGTCATACTCTTAAAGAGTTATTTGCTTGCGTGTTATAAATGCCATCTTATTGCTTCCGAGTTCATTATATGAATATAAAAAGAGTATTACCGAGTTTAAAAAGATGAGTTAATTAAGAAATCGTAATTCCCAGAAAGCCTCTTTGACATAATTTAAAAACCCAGGTAAATGTAATCCCATCATTTAAAACCTTAAATCAAATGGGAGACTAGAAAATAATATTTAACTGTACAAGTAATCCCAACAAGAGGGTCGCCGGGTAGGGAAGGAAAGTTAGCAAAGGAACGGAGGTCAGCCGTTTGGAGCACGACAGGTGAATGAGGAAGGAGGCTCATTCTGGTCCCGAGGTCACACAAACCAGCGAGGGCATCGCGGAGATGGTTTACGTGAGCATATGGATGCGTTAGCCACGACCAGAGCCTTCCAGCAGCGGGCCACTGGCCAGCATCCCTCTGTTCACCACATAAGGGCATTGCCATCTTGGGTGGATAAACAAAGACGAGTCGTCCATCTCTCAGGGATCTTGCCGGAGGGATGGTGTTTTGGATTTTCTAGATCAGATTCTGTGATGACTCATATTAAAGTTATTCATCCTAAAGTAAATGCTGGGCCAAGAATTTAGAGCATGCCGTAAAACAAATGACGTTTCTTACCCTTTTGGGTTTGTGTTTGATTCTGTTTCCCTACCAAGCCCCAAATATTGAGGCACAAATCATCACATCTGACATTTACCCAGCAAGGGCTCCACTGGCCAGATGCGTGATCACAGTTTTGGAGTGCGAACTCTAAGATGTGTCCTTATGTCTCCCGTGGAATGGAAAGTAACTTTTCCGTTGTAGAGCAGCGGCCCGATTCCCTCCCATGTGAGGATAAAACCCCAGATCTTCCCCTGAACGGCACGATCCTGGGCTCCACAGTTAGCACGCTTGTTGGCCCAGAGTGATGGAGGATGAGCACCGGGCAAGTGCATCCCAGTGTGTGACCGCTGTTGCAGGGTTACTCTGTGCACCGTCCCACCGTTTCCAAGACAGAAGTCACATGGTGGATGATACTGCCCTTGGTTGTGATTCAAACGGAGGTGAAGTGAGCGCTCAACACAAAATTCAGCCCGTGGCTTTTTCTCAATAAATGTTCGTCGTTGTTACTACTTCTGTGGCACTTTTGCTTCAACTACGGAAACTCAGGGGAGGCGTTAAGGACTCCACTGACAAAGCGAATCGTATGGCCTACCAGTGACCAAATTTAGGCGTTGCGAAGCAGTCCCCACACAGCATTCCCTTGGTTTGACAGAACTGTCGGGAGCAGATTACATGGTTTCATTCACTTAACGTGTGTGTGTCTTTATTTAAGACAAACTGGAGTTGAGGAAGGAGATGGGGATCTCTAATCTTAGCCGTCTTGGAAACTAGCAGTGAGAAGATTGGTGAATAATGTGATTCCTCAGCCAGAGCTCCTTCTTCTAAGATGATAAACACCTTTGTTGGTTAATTGCCATGTGCTACGAATAGGAAGCTGAGTAATTGGAAGTGACTGTCAGAGAGTCTTGTAAACCCATCTGTTTGTTGCATTTTTATGACCGTTTTCGGTGCACAACATCTTTAAGGCAAGAGGGCGAAGCATGAACAGTGACGGACCAAAGACCAAGTTTCAGGGCTCTTAGTGGCCAGCCCTCACTTGCTTACCCCCTTGGCCCTGGGGAGAAGTAGCATTGTAAGGATTAGTGGACTCGGGGAGCACGCTGAAGCCTGGTTGTTAATCCAAGGTCTAGAGCTCATAAAACTCCTTGAAAATGCACAGGCCACAGTCTGTGAGGCCTGCTGGCCCTGGTGACGCTGTGACAGGATCACGGGTCACTGCCAGTCCTGCGTTTCGGGTCTGAAGGATGGTGAGCTTTAACTCCCTGGAAGAGCACAGACTGTGAAGATTCAGCTGCGTGATTTAGACCGTTTGTTGTGCTGTGGCGGGGAAGGTGGATGGCAAGGGTGGACGCCCTGTATGACCACTTCTGTCTCTGGGTATCTCCTTGACGCAGAAGTGGCTTCCCCCAAATCGCCCAGGCTGTGGGAGCTGGATTAGGGGTAGCAGATGGATTTGGGAAATGGGAAGAGTCTCTGTTTTAAAATTCTGCATGGGAATTCTGGCCGCATGTAAAGATGGCATCTTAAGTGAAATGTACATTTAGCCTTTTAAAAAAGGTAACACAAGGAACTGAAGAATCCTAAATATTTGAAGGCATCCAGCCATGGCCTAATGCTGTCAAAGGTACCTTTGCTCTGATCCTCACCAACGACTCACCAACTATGAGGAAAAGGCCACTCTGCCTGATTTCCGGAGGTACCCGTATTTATCAGTCCATAGAACCTCTAGTGGCTCATGGTGTCATCTCTGAACTTTGCTTGCTTGCTGGCGAAGGTGGAAGATGCGCTTTGTGCTGTAGCTGGGGAGGCGAGCATTTGTTTATACCTCGTGAAATACATTATGTTCCTGAAGAGTTTTTTCACTCAGCCAACGTCGTGTGGACCTGAGGAGATGAATATCTGTTCTAGGCTAGAAAATGAGTTGCAAACGATTATGAATTAAGGTAAAAGAAACTTCAGGTTCATAGTCCTTGCCAAAAAATAATTTCCATTCAGCTTATCTCAAGAGATTGGCTGGGAGCCAAGAACATAAAAAGAACAGTATTTAACTAGAATATTTGAACAGTTCTGTGAGGAAGTGTGTGTGCAGGCGTGTGTGTGTGTATGTTGTGTCTCCATGTGGGAACCCAGACAGATCTCAACCAGCAGTTAGGATGTGTTCAGGGGACTAGGTTCATGCGTGTGGATAAGATTCCAGCAAGAGCTTGTGTAGTTGCCTGTCTTCTTGCTCCTCCCTCCCCTGTGTTCCAGCATAAAAACCTTCCACGGTTCTGGTATCAATCAGCATCGGTAAGTTATGGTTGCAGTAACAAATGACCCCAGGCTGTCAGTGTAAACCTTCTGGAAAGGTTTACATTTTGCTCAGAAAATGTTATTGTGGGTTGGCTTAGTGTCTTCTTTTATACCAGAGTCCTGGCTGAAGATGTTCGTTGCTCTTCTGGCACCTGTGCCTTTTAAGGCTCTTTCCAAAGCTCATATTATGAATGGATGGATTTTTTGATGCAAGTTTGTTAGGCTCTCAGCTCCAAGACTGTGTGGGCCATTGTGTCAGCATCATATAGTAGAGTGCCCATCACAGCAATGACAGTTGGTCACGTCCGCTGGGCACTGTAGGGCTGAGATAAAAATCAAATAAACAGCAAAAGGCTCCCCGAGAAACTGACTTGACTTAGACCTAAAGGATTGTATCTCTGTGAAGGACAAAGAGGACATATTCCAGGAGGAAGAAGAACTCTGGACAAAGCCACAGAGGCAAGACGAATCTTAACATGTACCAAGGACTTCCTGGAAGTTCCCTGGGAGTGTTCGGTGTGAGGCAGAGAGATGCCTGATGGGGAGAGGAGGTGGGTCATGCCGGCCTCGTGGGGTCAGTAGGACAGTGCTGGCCAGGGCCGACAGGGACACCTCCCTCTTAGGGTATATTTTTGTGCTTTTCTTGGAAGGGACCTGCTGTAAGGCTTTCCTCCCACCAGGGTCACACGAGAGAGAGAGTAGTCATATGCCCTCAGTTTACATGTTTGTTCTGGAATTACCTCAGGTTTGGGAATTATTTAGCTACTCTGTTGGGTTTTCCATATTTGTTGCTTGTCCTTATTCTTCTGTCCATATTCAGAAGGGATTTGAGGTGATTTTCAATAAAATACCATATACACTAAGTGTTAAGATGGAAAGAGAGAGGGGTAACTCATTGAAACGTCTGTTACTTTCTTATGGACGCCCTCAAGTATTTTTGTTTCCTAGCTTTGCTGTTTTTCCCAGTGACGAGGTAGCCAGGGACGGACCTACCTGTTCATTAAGAAGTAAGGAGTTGCTTTTCCCTGGTGCTTATTAATTTACAAGGTCTATACATTTTGACATTTCCTATATTAATTTTTCATTGTAAACTGTCTGAGTCCTTATTTTCCAGTGTCTTCTATTCAACTTCAATATTTTAATTTTTTGATGAGAACTGTGATATCAACACAAATTCATAGATACACACTCAAAAGAAGACTTTCCTAAGTTTAAAATTGATACTATGAAGTCACCCTATAAAGGGACAAAATAAGTAGAATTATATAACAGTTAATCATTAGATTCTAAGGGACACGGTATGACTCCTTTGAAACAAAGTAATTTTCTGGTCTAGCCAGTTATCTGTAGAATTGGGGTCCAGGACCTATCGTGATGCTCAATTCTGCAGTGTAGTGAGTGGGATTACAGCAAGAGTCTAGGGTAGGACTACTTATGGTCTGATAATGTTAGGGGCAGAAATCTTTTTATTTTGGTTCCTAGCTGTCCCTTCTGGTAAATGATCAAACTACCAAGAGTCAACATTCTCCTAATGAAAAATATGAATAGATTTGTATGAGTATTTTGTGCCAGTCCTAATTTGTTTCCCTCATTGTTGACATATTTGTTAGATACATTCATCTATAAAGATGCTGTTTCTCCCCCCAGTGAAATGGAGATGGATGGCATGCCATTTCTTCTTTAATTTCTTACTTGGAGTAGCTGTGAAACATCACATGACACCTCTGAGCAATTATTAGCCCAGTGACATCCAAACCCTCCCGTTCTTAGAAGCAGTGTTAGTCCCTGTAATTAACTAGCCACATTTCATTGGGAATATGTTTCATTGAACAGTCAGTGTTTAATTTTTACTTAGCTTAACATAGTGTGGGCTAAAAGAAGGCCACATTGGTGGAGGAACTGTGCCTGTGTGGGATGCCTGGATGTCGAATCTGTAATAACCGTGGAAGGCAGCCTAACTGGGACAGTGCTAATAATTCATTCATCTTATTCAACTGAGCGAGTGTTGAGTAAACTGTCAGGTTTACTGTCACCTTTAACTACAGTTGGGAGAAGAGAGACTTTGGTAGTCGTCCGTGTGCTTGGGACCTAAGTGGAAGCAGGAAAGGAGGTTCAGGGGCCATCTACCACTCAGTTCTCAGGATGGGACCCTGAGCTTTGAGTTACAGGCTCTGTGCTGGGCAGGTGGGCAGTGCTGCCGGCAGGAATGACAGGAACTGTGCAGGGTGCTGTCCAAGGTACTGTTTCCACCCAACACACATTTACTGGGCACCCACTTTGGACCGAGTACTTTCCTAGGCATTTCAGCTGTAAATTCTCCTTTCCTCCTGGGGATCACATTCTCGGGGGAGAGGCAAAAACACACAAGGAAGAACCTGAGTGAGGTGATTTCACCTAGGAGGGTGCTATGAGGGAAACAGAGCAGGCGGTGTGACAGGAACTGCTTTCTGCCTCAGACTGAGTGCTCAGGACGGGTCTCTCGGGGCCAGGAACAGGCATGGATTCAGTCAAGCTGTGGGGCTGTTCCTGGCAGAGGGAACAGCAGGGGCAGAGGAACTGGGACAGGGATGGACCGGAAGTCCTAAAGGGACAAGAAGGTCCCCGTGTCTGGGGTACAGTGAGTTGGAGGGAGGATGCTGTTTGTGGTTGGAGAGGTCGGGGCCACAGCAGGGAGTCTGGGTTCCATTCTGAGTGAGCAGGAAGGCTTTAGAGGCTCTTCACCAGGAGCTGTGTCCGGAGCGTGGGTTATAGGAGCAGGCGTGGAGTGGGCGCCGGGCGGGGGGGGGGGGGGGGGGGGCGGCGGTCAGGGGGAGCCACCATCGCTGCTGTGCATCCTGCAGGGGAGAGGCCTTGGGGAGGTGTCTCAGGATAGGATGCAGGTCCTACTGGTTCCATATTCAGGTGGCAGCCAGTCTGTCCCTCATCCCCATCACACACCCACAGATGGGGCAGCCCTCCAGCTTTTCTGGTTCCCACTGATTGGCACATGCAGCTAATAAGCCACACATCACACTGTCTCATACTTTGGTTTCCTCTGTCTCCCTCACCAGCCTGTGGGTTCTTCCAGGTTGGTAACCATGTTTTTCTCTTTTATCTCCAGGACCCCATGAAGGTCCTGACCTCACAGCAGGATCCCACAGCACCCCTGACTCGCCGACTCCGGTTATTAGAACCTGACATTCATGAAGCCAGCCTCGCAGCTTTATCCCCTGCGTGGCCCCAAGACCTTAGCTTTAATCTAAAAGAACCATTTCCCAACCCATCCTTGACCTGGCAGAACACTCAGTGGATGTATGTTATTAGTTCGCCCTGGTCGGCGTGTGGTGGCTGACCTGTGTTTAGCAATATGCCTGTGATCCAGTTAGAAAAGCCTTCTGTTTTAGATTGTTCTAAATGTTCTTACTTGGATTTCGCTTAAATGGAAAAAAATCAACACATTTTTCCTACATCATACTTTACCAAAGGGAAAAAAATGACAGGACAGGGACCTCCCACAATTCTTCCTGTGGTGACTAAATACAAATATCTATGACAAATCTCAGAAGGAATCATTAATGGCAGCTGTCCGTGTTTTTGAAAATGAGTTAGACCTTCCTGTTTCCCCTCTAATGAACACTGCGAGAGACAATGAAGGTTTTTCCCATTCATCACACACCTGGATGTATGCGGTTCAGCTAAGTCAGGCATCGCAAGTGCTTATAAAGCAAAATACACCCAGCTTGAGTGTTTGTGAAATGTCAACTCACCTCCCTTTGTCTTGAATAGACTGTCTTTGTCTCAAGAGGATAGGCTGTGCTTTATTGGTTTGGAAAAAGACCTCGGTCTCTCTGACTCCAGCTGATTTGGCCTACGGGGGTGTGAACCGTCGGTGCCTCAGGGTATGTGAAGATTCCTACGGAGAATCACCAGGTTATACTGGAGCTCTCAAGTCTTATCCGCCAGAGTGAATAGCAACTTTGTAAAATTAGGGATAGCCCTTTATATGATTAAAGAAAACTCCAGAAACCCATGTATGTGTTTATCAGAGAAAACTTTCTTCTGTGTATAAGTGAGCCTGTACCATGATGACTTCCATTGGGCTGTTTTCTCACCATAATGGTAAAAATTTCTACATTGGAAGTGGAGGAGTCAGGAGATAGTAGAAAATCGTTTGCCCCCTTGACCGAGGAATTATTGCAATTATTGCCAATTATTGCCAACAATTCTCTTTCTCTTTCTCTTTCAAGAAAGCCCAAACTTTCTTGAACCTTAAAACTGAACTTTCAATGAGAACGTCATTTTCACTTTCTTTCATTTTCGTTTACTTCCTGCACTGCAGGAATCCAGAATCAGTTTACAGTTGATGGTCTCTTCTTCTGATGATTTGGCCCAACCTCTCCAAATGGCATGGAGGTTGTGGCTCCCAGCAGGACGGGCAGGTGTGGAGAAGGAAAAGTAAGACTTCTGGAAACATAAAGGCTTCGGCATTTCAGAAGTCACTTTCTTCATGGCTTTGAAATAAGCAATCCGATGACAGCTAATAACTGCTTCTCACTTCCTATAAGGAAGAGAAAACCATTTGGATTTTTAAATATAATAACTCAAGGTTTCTAGGAACTCCTAGTTTTTGCTTTTTGTTTTTGTTTTCAAACTAAATTTTTTTTATTGGAGTATAGTTGATTTACAATGTTGCCTTAGTTTCAGGTGTACAGCATCTATCTGTAGATATAGAGATAGATATAGATATTCTTTTCCAGATTCTTTTCCCTTACAGGTTATTACAAGGTATTAAATAGAGTTCTCTCTGCTATACAGTAGGTCCTTGTTGTTCACCTATCTTATATATAGTAGTGTGTATATATACATTGATCCCAACCTCCTATTTCATCCCTCCCCTCCCCCTTTCCCCTTTGGTAACCATAAATTTGTTTTCTATGTCTGTGGGTCTATTTCTGTTTTGTATATAAATTCATTTGTGTTGTGTTTTTTAGATTCCACATAGAAGTGATATTATATGATGATATTTGTCTTTCTCTGTCTGACTTACTTCACTTATGATAATCTCTAGGTCCATCCATGTTGCTACAAGTGGCACTATTTCATTAGTTTTAATGGTTGAGTAATATTCCTTAGTATATATGTACCACACCTTCTTTATCCATTCCTCTGTCGATGGACATTAGGTTGCTTCCATGTCCTGGCTATTGTGAATAGTGCTGCAGTGAACACTGGGGCGCACGTATCTTTTCGAGTTATGGTTTTCTCTGGATATATGCCCAGGAGTGGGATTACTGGATCATATGGTAGTTCTGTTTTTAGTCTTTTAAGTAAACTACATTTTTTTATGAAAAGCACAGAGATGCCCCACATGCTTCCACCTCCCTGGAGGACACAGCCCCCGTCCTTTCTCGGCCATCCAGGGCTTCTGTGACTGATGAGGCGGGGACAGGGGAGGGCCTTGCTTTGTCCCAGTCACCCAGTATGTATTCCGCTTTCTGTCTTGCTTTATGCTCTGTCACCCTGGCATCCAGGATTTCTTGCTGGGAAATCACACTCTGTCATGGGCTACACAGGACATGGACCAGATCTCTGGAGCTGGCCTGGGGTCTCGAGGATAGATCACTGTCATCACGAATGGATGATGGGGGGCCCACTGTTCTCTTGGGGTGTGCCCCGCCCACCCCGACCCCCACCCAGTGGCTGCTTTGTACCAGGAGGGGTTGGGCAGTTCGAAGGAGATAGCAGAATGGAACCAGGGTTCATCCCACCCATCCCTGCTGTGGGTGGGATGTGCCATGTCTACTCTGCGAGTTACCCTCTTGAGCACTGGCTGACGTTTGCTGTGAATTGAATCCTGGGGAAAAACCAGCCACTTGAAGTGTGAGTCAGTTAATTTACAAGGTCGGCGAGGAAGAACCCCCCCAAGAAACATGGGGGGCGAGCAGAGTGATTTTTCCACCTCCTCCATCGGCCGAGATGTGGGTGTGGGGCTGGAGGCAGGTGCAGACTCTGTGCAGACATACTCTGGTCAGGAGGCTGGTAGGGTCAGCAGCTCCCAGAGCCCGTTTCCATTTCAGGAGCTTGGGAATGTGTTCTGGTTGTTTTGAAGAGTAATGACATTTACATTCATGAACAGCTCAGGGGGAAAGTCATGCCCATTTGTCTGCAAAATAAGACCCCTTGGAAATGAAGCATGAGCTGAAGAGAGGGAGACCTGGTCAACAGACACTTTGCTCCAGGGGAGCAAACCATGTCCAGGTTGGGGTTGGCCCAGCGCTCGGCCCCTCTGTGCCCACGACAGTCTGTTTGGGGACAGTCACGTAGGAGAGGGAATGGACATGGCCCCACCCACTAGTGCAGCCCAAACAACTGTGGCCCCATTCTTCCCACACCCGAGGTCAGTGGAGACCCTGACCAGGTGCATGGAGACCAGCCCTGTGGCTGATGCATCTCTGCCCTCCTCTCTGGAGGCTGGGGGTCCTCTGCCTGTGGACTCAAGGGAAAGGCTCAGTTTTGAGTGAGGAAACCTTGTGGTCTCATAAGAAAGATGTGGAATTGGGAACCCAGGCTTCCCTTGGAATTGTTATTCCATGAGCATGCTGCATGTTGCTTTTCTTTATTTTCTAGAGATAATGTTGAAAGGAAACATTGTACAAATCAGGGACTGAATCATGAAAGACAGAATTTGCCCTAGGCTAAGCAAATCTTAAGTGCAGACCAGGCATAAGCTACATTCCTGAGTGTAGACACAGAGAGTAAGCTCTACGACCCGTCCCCACTGATGTCACGACAAGGAAGCATCTTTTCAAGGAGGAGGTGATGATTGGTACCAGGTTTCAGCCCGGGGGAGGCTCCAGTGCCAGAAGGAAGGCAAACGCCACACGGGCCGTGGGTGTTGCTTTGTGCCAGCCAATACCCCCTTCGGTGTGAAATTCTAAAAGCGGCTGAAGTGGCCTGGGTGTCATTTGAATGGGGCTGTGCGATAGGGAAAGCAACCGCTGAATGAAAACTATTCTGCAAATTCCCTTTCTACCCACCATCTTAAACTTTTAAAAATTATTGCATATAAAATTATCACATGAGCAGCTTCTCGACATAATTTTGCCCGTTCTCTCTCTCGTCCACCCCCCCCCCCCAAATAATACATGAAATGTTGTCATTGTCACAGACAATGCAGTGAGTATCTGGCAAACCCTAAGGGTCCCCATTCACCCCTCCTCTCTCGCTCCCCTTGGCAGAGATGACCATTGGCCACTTTCCAATGCATTTACATAAATAGATGAACCTATGTACATCCTCCTCTAGCATAAATGGAATTTATTATACATATATTTCTGCAACTTGCTTTTAAGCTTCATTTATATTGGAGTACATGCCTTATCAGGACATATAGTTTTCCCGATTTAAAAAAAAAACATTGCAGCATGTCCCGTGGCTTGGATGTTCCACTAATGTATTTAACTATTATTGATGGCACTTAGATTGTTGCTGTGTTGTCTTTTATTACAACCAGTGTCCTTCTACATTTGGTAAACACACCTAAAAATGTGAAAAACACTGCTTATTTGCCTTTAAAAATGACTCCCCCGTTCACATTCCCCACAAGGACGCATGAGTGTGTTCTTTCTGGGCAACCCGCCAGCACTAGATATTCTCAGCCCTTTGAATTTCTGATCATCTGGTAATTAAGGCATTGTATTTTGTTTTAATTTTTATTTCCCTGATAGCCAGTAGGGTTGAACATTTCATGTTTTATATTGCCCATTTATGTTACTACTTGAATATATTTGGGGGGGTGGCTTTTTCTTATTGGTTTGCAGGAGCTTTTTATATATGCTGTATGTTAATTTCTTATGTGTCACACAGTA
The DNA here is from genome assembly GCF_008692025.1 of Phocoena sinus. Taxonomy (NCBI): domain Eukaryota; kingdom Metazoa; phylum Chordata; class Mammalia; order Artiodactyla; family Phocoenidae; genus Phocoena; species Phocoena sinus. The sequence goes on along the minus strand of NC_045777.1, from coordinate 2,228,570 downwards.
TGTTCACTTTCTGGCAGTCTGTTGCCTGCCTTTTTCTGCTCTTCTGAGTTCTGAACAGCACAGCGTGTAACCTGACACCCTGTGAAGGTGTGACACTCAGAAGGTGAGAAATGGGGCCACTTTTCCATTCTCACCTGGCACAGAAGGTCAGAGAACTCAGGAAACCTTGAACCCTTAAAGCACAACACGCCCAGATCAATTTATTCTGCCCGTGTCTTGCTGGACTGACAGCCTCAGCTGGAATTAGGCCCCTGGGGACCTGAGAGCTGGCTTCCCTGCTCCCCCACCACTTAGGGACAGAATGTTGCTTTTCCTCGGCTCCAACTTTGAAGACAAGGTTCACTCCCCTGGTTCTGACCCCTAACGGGGGCCCTCACCTGCCTGAGTTCCCCCTACTTTTCTCACCCCACATGTCCCACTTCTTGAGTTTGCTCTGATACCTCACAGGTTTCTGAAGAATTAAATGATGGATTTGCTTCTTCCTCCACTAGAGGCTAGCTAGGCTTGGTTAGAAGGTGGGGGGAATCTCAGGGTTGGGAGTGTGGTGCCCGGGGCACGAGGCACCAGGGCCTGGGACTGTGGCAGCTGTGTGTCTCTGAAGCAGCCTGTCTCCGGACTAACAATCGCCTCTTCCATTAAAATTAATTTCCGGGCTTCCCTGGTGGCGCAGTGGTTGAGAGTCCACCTGCCGGTGCAGGGGACACAGGTTTGTGCCCCGGTCTGGGAAGATCCCACGTGCCGCGGAGCGGCTGGGCCCGTGAGCCATGGCTGCTGAGCCTGTGCGTCCAGAGCCTGTGCTCCACAACGGGAGAGGCCACAACAGTGAGAGGCCCGCGTACCGCAAAATCAATCAATCAATCAATCAGTCAAATTAATTTCAGAGTCTCCAGCGAAGTGCCAAATCATGGCAATTGCATGATGCCTGTGACTCTGGCCTGTAATTTCACTTCACCACTGTTATCTAACTCATTCCCTCGTAAACCATCTTAGTGGACTGAGGGTCCACGGAATATATTCTTCACAGGAAGCCAGATTTTATTCCACAGCTTGAGAGTGGACACCATTCAAATTAATCACTCCCCCTGTAGCCCATCTTTTAATTCTGGTTAATTCTGCCTTCTTTGTCTTGTTCTTTTTTTTTTTTTGACCTGTAAAAGTTGATGAAAGCGCAATATTTATGATTTGTCCCAGTTCACCTTCCAACAGACGGGCAGCCCTGCAAGTCAGAGCCTGGGATGTGCCACTTTAGAAACATCTAAAAATGAAAATTGCTCTTTAGCTTGGCTGCATTAATGAGATTTATCTTTGGGCACAGTGGAGAAAGGTGGTTTTTCACCCCAGTGGTCCTGCCGTGTGTTTAGAGGACTTATCTCCGGTTTCAGTGTTAGAAGACTTTGTTTTCCTATTTCTAGATATGGGGAGTACAGAATTTACAGCAAGGGCAGTGATTCTGAAAATTCTATGGCACTGGTTTTCAGCTAGGGGTGATTTTGCTCTCAAGGGACACTTGGCAATGTCTGGGGACATTTTTGGTTGTCATGACTGGGAGGATGTGGGTAGAGGCCAGGGATGCTGCTCAACAGCCTCTGGTGCCCAGGACACCTCCCCACACAACCAAGTGTCCATGGTGCCAAGGCTGAGGCTTGATGCCCCACAGGCTCCGTGGGGGCAGGAAGAGCACAGGTTTTGCCAGCAGGCACTTTGCTGGACTCGGGGTCCCATACCTGTTGAGTTCCAAGCCTTACCTCTTATTAGCAACTTAGCTTCTCTGAACCCCAATTTCCCGTTATGTCCACTAGAGATAACTACCCACTCTTGTTGGATCCTTATGAAGACCTATCAGTAGGACCATTCACATTTAGGGTTTAGCAAAGTACCTGCAAATGGCAGGCATCGAGATGGTACTTTCTGCTGCGTTGTTTGATATAAATCATTGTCCCAGATTTGATGACCACACTCCTTGTCAAACTAGGAGATTGTGAAACGGGCTAGGGATGCACTGGGTGGAGGCTGAGGAGGGGTTTTTGCGGGGGATAACAGGGCCCAGGGACCCTGTCCCTGGCTGTGCTCTGGCAGCTACCACACCTAAGCACACCTGTTAATTAGGAGTTGCCGGCCACGTTGAAGAGTCATGCATTAACATTTTATAGGCCATTTGCTCATAAAGGAAAGCAAAGCCAACTTAATTCTTGCTGGCTTTGAGGTTTTGGCTTCACACTCAGCATATCCAAGGCAGCTCCTGTGAGGATAAAATCCCTCAAATGTGGCCATATTCATTGAGCAGGGAGGAAAGCGCTCCACTTCGGTTTCTTTGACAAAGACTCCCAAACCTTTCATGTCCAGGCAGTAAAAACTGAACGAACCTTCCCTGGAGAATTGCAGACCCCGAAAGGAACAAGAAAGCAGAGGTTGAGGGAGGCTGGAGCAGAGGACTTGTCTCCCTTTCTGCCTTTGCCAGGTAAAAAAATGTGTGTGTTTAGATGGGAGGGAGGCATAGTCATTCAGAGAGCTTTGCATGTCCTCGGGGCTCATAGGGACTTCGGCAGGACCAAGGGGAGGATGGCGAGGGGACACAGGTCAATCTTGCTCTTGTGGGGACTTTTACATCTAAGGCAAACACCAAAAATGAAGCAAAAGACCACCTGCATCCAAAACAGAAAACAGAGTCCATCTGAGCTCTTGCGCAGGCCTCACCGAAGACTGTTGTCTTGCACACATGTTCAGCCGTCTGGTCTTCTGGTTTAAGAGAAGAAACATAGGGCTGAAGGCACACACTGGGAAATAGTAGCTGATGGTTAAGACACAGGGAAAATCATGTAGACGTGTACATCTATGTGTGAGTGTGTACACAATCTGTGCATCTACCTATGCATTATATATGTGTATCTGTTTATCTTCCATATATATATATATCAGTCATTTATGCATCTATGTATCTATCAGTACACACACACACACACACACACACACACGCAAACACACAGCAGTCACAGAAACTGAACAGCATTAGGAAATTTGGAAAATCCCCTCCCTTCTTCATAGCCCGTAAGGTGGGAACTAGATACTGATGGATTGTTCTGGAAATGATCAGGTTGTCAGGAAAGCACCCCAGGGTTTCAGAAGGCATGAAGCTTATCGTGAACTTGCTAAAAGTTTGTTTCCAGAAAGGTTGAATTTTTTTGTTTTTGTTGTTGTTTTTTTGCTATTTTTCACTTCAGGAATTTTTGTTGATCTGGGCGTTGCACTGAGGTGGAATGATCAGATACTGCAGTGACATTCATGGAGCATTTATTGTGTGCCCGGTGGGGAGCTGGGACATGCTGTCTCTCATTGGGTATTGTCATTATTCCCACTGAATAGATGAGGAGCCCATCTGCGTAGAGGGTCGAGCCCCTTGCCCAGGATCCTGCAGCTGGAAGGTGACACAGCTGGTCTCTAACGGAGTCTGTCCTCTTATGGTGCCCACACTCTCCCACCTGGCAATACAGCCATTTCCTGAGTTGAGAGCCACCGTTTCCTGGGAGATCCTGGGTAAATGAGGTCTTCTGCATTAACCCCACCCGTTTCAGCCAAGAGCCCCGAGAGTCTTTATGCCCAGTTGTTTACGAGTTAAGCCAAGTGGAGAAATGCCACGGCCCATACTTGCATTAATCCCCTCACCATTAATTGTCTGACTATATTTTCTTCAAGAGGCCATGCAGTTGCTTTTCTGTTTAGCTGGTTGTAAATATTCAGCCAGAATTTGATTGGCAGTGCAATGTTATATTCCCCAAAGCTTGTGCCGTATGTGAATATTTTAATTAGGATTGTAACAAGCTATTGAGAAAGTTTGAGCTAAATTGGTTCAGCTGTTTTTGCATTAGTGAAGCATGAAAAGGAATTTTTTTCCCCTCTATTAGAAAATATCCCTTTAAAAAACATTAAGCCAAAGCAACTGAAAATCAGCCAGTTTGGAATAGTTATGTAAAGTCAGGAGATTGGATTGAGGCTGGGATTAACTGGACAGATTTTTAAAATGTAAAATGAAGTTCAAAGGGGTTATTCCTGTTCAACCTCTTCCCTTTGGCAGCCGTTTGGAAGGAAGAAGTGGTTCTTACAAGGACCCCATGTTCTAAGAAAGGAAGGAATCTAGCAGGTTTGGATTCCTCGGGGTAGCATCATCCAGGAAGGTGTACTGCTCGCCACCAAGTCCTACGCTGGGTGCTTGCTCAGCACACAACCCTCACCTTCATCCGACAGACCCCCCAGACAGCACATCTCCAGCGGTGAGGCATGGCCAGATCCGCCACCTGGGAGCGCTCTGCTAGAAATCCTGTGCTGCTGGGTGGAAACATGCCTCCTTGTTCGTGCCTCTCCTTGGACATCGAGCAGACCTTTTGGCTTTGGGGGAGGCTGAGTGAGACAGGAAGAGAAGGACATGGCTGACCAATAGCTCATGCTAATCCTGCATGTTGCCACTACCCTGGACTGTCGGGAAACCTCTCAGCTTCTCTGAAGCCATCCCTCACTCTCCTAGGTCTCAGGTGTGAGGAGTTGTTCTCCACTCTGGTGGTGGTGGCCTCTTCTTACCTATCATGGTCCTATGTTCCCATTTTTGCAGGGACCAGATGGTCCCCTCAGGGAAACCGGAGAAACTGGGCAGCCCAGGACCCATCGTAGGGTCACAGCAGCCCTGAATGTGGGCCCAGCTTGGCCAGATCTTCATGTTTTTCAGAAGAAGCCAGAAATCTGGAATTAAATGTGAAATCTACCATTATCAAATATTGGCAACAGTTCACACGTTTTTAAAACACTGTGCAGGCCCCACAAAGCAGACCCCGCTCCAGCAAGGACCGCAAGCCCAGCAGGCCTCTCCCACCTTGATTCAGGGATCCTTGAGAGCAGGAACCACGGTTCTCTGTTATTTTTCTCCTTGGTACCCGCTGCAACACCTACATAACTGAGCACTTGGTGGTGGTTAATAATTTTCTTGAAAAAAAAGTTTTTTTGTTCTGTTCGACACTTAGAACAGTTTTACCTAATGCACAGTGTTTATAGATGTTAGCGTTTTAACCGTTAGTTCCAATAAGACGTGTTAATGTTAATAAATAGGAATCGCCCTGATTGTCCTCTGCCTGGATATGCACACTCTGAGAAATTCCCATGAGCTAAGCCACAGGAGTGGCTCCTGCACAGAGGTCTCAAACCCCTGGCCCTAAATCTCTCCTAGGGCTGTTAGTTTGGGATGGTCAGTGGTGCTGTCTGCTTCCCTCTCCCACTGCCCATCAGACTGCAAGTTCAGTGGGGTCTTTATCCTGCTGCGTCCTTGCTTCCCGGAAGCACCGGGCCCCGCACTCAGCACACAGGGGCATCGGCCACGCCTCAGTCCCACAGTCCTGTGGTATTTACCGTGAACTGTAAGCTGCACGAGGGCAGGGCCCAGGCCTGGCCGTTTCTCCGCCAGATGCCCATGCCTATCAAAGGGCCCTGGGCGGAGTAAACACTCCATAAATACTTGTCGAATAAAGGCTGAATGAGCTATAGGTTTCCCATCAGCTCCCTTACAATTGCTCTGCTGTTGAAACGAGGACGTTTTAAATCATCAGCCGTATACTGTTAATTGGTAAAACCTGAAGTCCAGCCCCTTGTAAACAGATGGACCTGTATTTCTCTAGGAGAGGGTCAGGTGCATGGCCCTTCCCTATTTTGTTGCAGACCTCGTGCAGACATTGTCTGGAAAGCACGTTCACTTCTGTTTTTAAGGGCTGGTGTAGAGGCTGAGGGCAGCAGTGAGCCTGGCCTCAAGCCGAAGACAGTAATTCCTACCAAAGGGAACAATCCCATTAATGCAGGAGTTGAAGGAGAGGAAACCACATGAAACCACGTAAACCAGTGTGCCCCGCAGGGAGCCGTCCTGCTGAACTCACACCATCAATTTCAGCCTGGGTGGGATGAAGGGACAGGGCTTGCTCCATGGCGCCCCCGGCCTCTGGGCACAGGATGCCCCGCGCTAGAACACGGCAGGGGAGGGGGTCTCTAATCAGAGGGTCTGCCGTGCTGCCGTCCTTCCCCTGTCAAATTCAGATGGGGCAGCCAGGATGTGGAGAGAGCGAGGCAGAGGTGCCCAGAAGGCAACCAGCAAAGAAGCATGCCCATATTTTACTCCCTGGCAGCCTGAGTTCATTAATTCCAAGAGAAGTTTCTGGGTCAGTGACTTATCTTGGCTTTCTTTTCGTAAAGAAACAGTGAACTCACACATCATCCCCACGGGAAGGGCCCTCTTAAACCTGGTGAGTTATTTACTCTGTGTCCTGGGCTCACTTTCATAGGCGGTGAAGGGGGGCTTGTTACGAGGGTCAGTCTGCACATCCCCCCGAAATTAAGTGTGTGCATCAGTGTATGTGTTCCTGTGCGTCCATGTGTGCACATGTGCGTGTGCATATCCATGTATGTGCATGTGTCTGTGTTCATGCCTGTTTCCGTGTGTGTCCATGAATGCACACGTGCATATGTGTCTGTATCCCTGTGCACGTGTGTGCCTGTGCTTGTGTATGTGTGCACATGTCCGTGTACATGTGCTCCCCGTCTTCCCTTTCCTGGGAAAACCTGCAGGAAAATGCATATGGATCCAAGTGCCAGGTTCACTCAAGAAACACTCGTCTTTAAAACTCCTGAATTCCCAGCACTCAGATGGCCTGTGTTGTGATGAGGCTGGTTTGTTCTCACCGCTTCCTGCGTGGTGTGTGTGAAGGGCTGACAGAGGGCTGGGCTGGGGTCTTTGTTCTGCCCCACAAAGTGGTAAATGAAGCATGCAGCCCGCGGCCCTGGCGCTGGCAGACCCTCCGTGCCTTTCTTTGGGGACGAGGGATTTGGAGCCATCATCTCCTTTCCCACATGCTTCATCTTTCAGCTTTAGAGAGAAAGGCAGAAGGGAAGGGAGGGAATATAAAGGACTCGTTTTGCAGTCACTGCTCCCATTAGAGTCTGCGGCATGTCCTGATGAAAGCCGGTTGTGATGGAGGGAAATCAAGAGGACGACAGCGATTCCACCCCACGAGATGGCACTTTACAGGGAAAGGCCTTGGAAAGAAGTTCTTTGTTGAGTAATTAGCCGTAATAAGCTGAGATAAGACAGCAGATCAAACAAATTCTCTGGAAGGAAAGTGAACAGAGACGATGACTTTCTGGAAGGAGCAACAAATAACGTCCAAAAGCTGAAATCTGGAACTCTTGGCGAGATCCAAATAGAAGTAAACTGCCACACACAGTTTTCTTCTCCCATTGAACCCAAATTATAACCAGAGTCATTAAAATCCGAGCGAGGCTGCCTTGGAGACAGTCTCTCTGTATATGTAGTATCTTGGGGAAATGAGATTCCGGATTTGTTGGGAAGAGCAAAGGACACGAAAGTGCGCCCCATGTGTGTGGCATGACCAGAGCTGTAAGACAGTGAAGGAATGAGCTCCTTACCCTCGAGGACCTTTGAGAGGGATGAAGGGTATGAGGTGGAAGTGGGGAGGACCCTTCAGTGGGAGGAAGCAGAAGAGATGCCGGTGGGGTTGGCGTTTGCCCGTGGAGGGGCTGCGTGGGGATCTCTGGGTCATTTCCTAGGCGAATTCCTCCTTCCATCAGCCATTCATTCCAGGATGGTTCCCATTTATTTGTATTTGCTGTGAGCCAGGCACAGGGCTCTGCCCAGAGCTGCAGAGATAAGATGCTCCCTGTCTAGGAGCTCGCGGTCCAGGGTGCCATGGTCAAAGCAGACTGTGAGGAACACAGTGATGAAGGTCCATTTGGGATGTCACCGGGGCAGAAAGAGGCCACCTGGAGAAGGAGTCCAGGAGGAGGGGAGTCAGAAGGACAAAGATATTCCTTAGGGCTCAGTTCTGCCTCAGATACTGGTGAGTCACAGGGCTTTCTGCATTTGACACAAAGTAGAAAAAAATCTTTACACAATCTGTTAAAAAGCAGCTGGAACGATCAAATGCATATAAACTCAACTTTGGGAAGGATGTTTTGATAAATAAGAGCTGTACACATGTAAACTGATGATTTTTTAAACCTGCTGCCCAAGAAGAATGTAGCCTGGCCATTCCCATCTCCACAGAGTTCCAACAGAAGGAAGGGAGGTAAAATGCAGCAGGAGGAATCCTGAGCGAGGTGTCAGAGAATTTAGATTCCAGGAAGGGAGCATCCTGTGAGCTCTGGTCCAGCCTCAGTAGATGAGAAGCTCATGGAACCTGGTTAAGAGGGTGGCCAGTGTCAGAGTTGAGAAGCAGCGAAGTTGAGATTGAAACTTTCCTGGGGGCCTGGGGGTGTTTGTCATGGTGAGATTTGGAAGGAAGAGGCCACCGAAAGCTTAAGTCTCCATCTGCATGGAGCATGGGGCTCGCCGGATGCTCTGGAGACCCTTCCAGGTCCTCCTAGACTTTTCTAGAGTCACGAGTGGATGCCTCCCTTTGCCAAGAAACGTGTGCACACATGAGCTCGCGAGTGGGCTGTGGCAGGGGAGGAGGAGGAGGAGAAATCATTTCTTAGCTTTCGGGACTGAATGTGTCAAGAAGAGGAAAGCGAACTTGGGGAACTGCAAGGTAAGAGAAGGTCTTGGCACGTTGTATATGCAAATCCCTCCAGAGTATGATTTTCCGGGGGGAGGTGCATGCAGCGCTGGTGATCAAAGCAGATGAGTCCCAGACACGTTGGCTGGACCTCCTCCTTCTAATCCGCACAGCGTCTGTCTGTCGGCTTTCGGAAGAGAAAAATGCTCCCATGTTAACTTGGTTTCTGATGATCGCGTGTGAAGGAGGCTAGCCCCGATTCCTTCATTGAATGGACATCTGCTCACCAGCCGGTGCCAGACCAACAGGAGCATAGGGGCTGAGGAGAAAGAGCCAGCGTCCAGCCGGGAAATGGTGCAGGTGCGAAGTGAGGGGAGAAGGGGCTTTGCATCCATCCACTCTTCCACGTGTCCAGCTCCCAGCCCCCAGCGTTCAGGGCACCAGGTCCAGGGCATCCAGAAGGGGTGCTGTGGTGTGGGACCGGCAGTGTCTCCCCTCCAGAAGGTCAGCCCAGCATCTGGCCACCCCTCACACACTTCCAGGCACCAGGGATTCTGAGCATGGTATGCGAGTGGGCTCCTGCCTTCATGCAGGCCACAGAGGGGTGACCAGCAAGCAAGTGACTAACCCGATGGGAGCAGCTCAGATGCTGGAGGGCAAACTCAGCAGGGCTGCCGGACTCCCTTTAGCAGCAAGATCAGTGAGGACCCGGCCGGGGAGCAGCCGTTTGGGCTGAGTCCTGAGGCAAGAAAGAGCCAGGCAGGCAGCATCTCGGGAGAAGAGAGGTCTGGACGAGGGCACAGCACGTGCAGGGGCCTGAGAGGGATGGGGCGTACGCCGGGCCCCGTGGACAGCGGGAAGGAAGCCTTGAGCATGGTCAGCAGCAAGGGAAGCGTGCAGACTCAGGGGAGCTTGGGAAGCACCAGGAAAAGGGAATGTTTCTCCTGGTGAGTGAGTTAGAACAAGCAGATCTGGAAAGCTTCAGGTGTGAATTGTCCAGGGCCAGCATTTCCATGTGTCTTTTATACACGTACCAGGAGTTAACCGACAGACCAATATCCAGCCTGAAGCAAGGCCTTGAAAAAGCATGGTGCCTGGTTCTGATAGCACTCTCTCCACCTCCTTCATTGGGGCCTTTCCGATCAGTGGCTGGGCACCCCGGGAGGTGGCATCTCCCAGAGATGCGGCCTGTGGGCTGGGGACAAGGCAGCAGCACCCTCAAAGCCCTTTGCCTTCCTTCTGCTGATGCCTCTGAGGGCTCTCCTGCCTTCAGATCGGAGACAGGAACATTCATGGCCCCACTGAAGCCCCAGGAGCCCCCCAGGGCCTGGCCTCTGTGGGGACTCCTCCAGCTGTGTCTGCAGGGCTCAGCCCGGGCTCCTCTCTCTTCTACAGTCAGTACGGAGGTTCCAAGGGGAGCTTGGGGCCCATCTAGCCAGGTCATAGCCCACCATATTCCTGGATTTCAGGCTTCTGTGGGCATCTGCGTGGCATATATGCTATCCGCAAGTGGTCAAGAACATGCACAAAATGTTGCTTTCTTAGAATCCAAGGATGGCAATCTGACCTACGCCTTGCTTCTAGTAAGTGGACTTTGAAAGGAGGGAAACATCTCTGGTTCAAACCCAAGCAATGGTGAGGCTGTTTCCATAAGAGATAATGAAGAGCAAGGAGGCTTATATGATTCCCAGGGGTTCTCAAAGTGTGGTCCCCAGGCCAGCAGTGTCAGCATCACCTGTTAGAAATTCAGATTCTCTGTGGACCTACTGACTCTGGAACTCTTGGTGTGGGGACCAGCATTGTGTTTTAACAAGCCCTCCAGGGGTTCTGATGCACTCTGAGGTTGACGACTCGCTGCCCTGGACTACATGTACATACTTGCCCCATCCTGGTCGTCAGCTGGGACACTTGTAAATACACTTTCCAGGCTGGATCAGAGGCCGGGCTGGTGACCTTTTCTCCTTTGATTTGGTGTGTGTGGTTGTTTTTACTTTAGTATTTTTCCCCCTGAGATGGCTCCTGAACAATATGTGAAATATTAATGCCAACGAGAATGTATAACTGTGTTTTAAAGAATAGAAAAACAAGCTCCCAGCGTAAAGATAGACCCTTACGTGTCCAATAGGAGCCCCTGCCTGACTGAATTGTGTGTTCATCATTTCCTGTAACACTCATTGTTTTGTTTTGCTTGTTGATTGAGCTTTACAGAAATGGAAAATCATACCAGATGCTCTGTGATCTGGCTTTTCTCACTCAGTGCTGAGAACCAGCCTAGAAAAAGATTAACCATGTAGACTCTGGAGCCAGCCATTGGGTTCAAGTCCCAGTGCTGCCCCTGGGGTCTGGAGCCAGCCCACCCAGGCCCCTGGGCCTCTGCTTTCTCGCCTGGAAAACATACTTCTGGTGCGTTTACAAAGTGCAGTTATGTGCATCTGGTTGTGCCTGCAGCTTTTTTGTTTTTAATTTTTGGCTGCGTTGGGTCTCAGTTGTGGCACGTGGGCTTCTCTCTCCTTGTGGCACACAGGCTCTAGAGTGCGTGTGCTCCGTAGTTGCGGCACGCGGGCTTAGTTGCCCTGCGGCATGTGGGATCTTAGTTTTCCGACCAGGGATCCAACCCACGTGCCCTGCATTGGAAGGCAGATTCTTAACTACTGGACCACCAGGGAAGTCCCCTGTGCCTGCAGTTTTTTAAATTAAAAAATACATGTTTTACGTGACTCCCTCATGTTGCTGTTATAGTTGTGATTTGTTCATTGTCACTGCCCCACAGCTTGTATGAATATAGTGTAATTTATTCACCTGCCTGTTGATGGACATTTGATTTGTTTCCAGTTTTTTTCCTTTTACCAATGGTACTTCTCTGAACTTTTTTATTTCAGGTTTCTTGTGTCGATGTGTAAGTTTCCCTTGTTAACAGACCCACTATGAAATTGCTGGCTTGTAGACTAAGATCTGCTTACTTTCAACTTTAATAGAAAACATCACATTGTTTTCCAAAGCCATAGGGAAAACGGACACTCCCATCAGCAGTGTATTAGAATTCCTATTGCTCCAAGTACTTTTCAGTCTTTGGTCCGATATTTAAAAGATGTTTGACTTGTCACTGGGTGGTATCATTTCCATTTCCAAAATTCTTAATGAGGTTGAACATCTTTTCATATGTTTGCTTGACCTTTTTCTTTTATTTCTGTTGTTAAACTTTAGTTTGGGTCTTTTACTCATTTTTCTGCTATCATTTCCTTACTGATCTATAGTAGTTTTTTAATATACTCTAGATACTAATTCTTTATTAGATTTGTTTTGGGAAATATTTTCTCCCTACTGGTGTCCTGTCTTTCAGCTTTCTTTATGGTGTCCTTTGGTAAACACAAGTTCTTAACTGAGTGCTGGGGAAGTTATCAGTCATTTTCTGTATATATTGATTCTTTTGTGTGCCTTACTTAGGAAATTCTTCCAAAGTCATATAAATATTCTGCTACATTTGCTTCTAAAACTTTTCTAAAAGTTCAGGTTTAAGTTCTTCATCCTTTGGGAACTGGTTTTGTCAATGATGTGAGCCAGAAATCCAATTTCACTTCATTCTTTATGAATAGCTGATTGTTCCAGACAGTAGATTGGGTAACTATTCCTTTCCCTACTAATTTTCAATACCAGTTCTTCATATGGAAATTTTTCATATGTGTGTGGATGTGTTTCTGGATTTTTTATTTGTTGAAACCTGCACCAGTGCCACCCTAGATTAATGAAGCCCTTATTCTTAAGTCTCGGAGTCGTGTAGGCACAGTTCCCCCTAGTTCTCACCAAGACCGTCCTGCCTATTCTTGATCCTTTGCTCTTCCATAGAAAATCTCTTTCCACAAAAATACTCTGAAATTTTCATTAGAATTTCTTTGAACCTAAAGGCCAGTCAGGTGAAAACTGACATATTTACTTTAGAGATCTCCATTATGCAGATATTCTAATTTTTTCTGTAATATTGTATAATTTTCTCCCTAAAGTCCTTGCACATTTCTTGTTAGAGCTACTTCATATTTTTTATGTGATGAGAAACAACATCTCTTATTAAATTACATGTTCTACCCATTCTGTGGTATTGAAAAGCAATGAACACTTGTAAAATTCTATCTAGCAATCTGTTCAGTTTCTTATTTCTAATAAATTATAGGTTAATTGGGGTTCTTCCAAGTGGATAATCATATCATCCATGAATACTATTATTTTTGTTTCTTCCCATCTTTGTATCTTTGACCGTCCTTCCTTACTAATCAGTCAGTGTTAACTAGGGATATCAGTAGCAGGTGACTTTGTCTGGTCCCTCATCTAAAGACTCTAAGGACTCATCTTGTTTGCTGTATGTTTAACAAGATTATTCTTTATGAGCTTTAAGAAGGGGCTCTTTCATTCCCAGTTTGCTATGACATTTTCTTGGGACTTTTTTCCTTCTGTTGAGATAATCTTGTAATTTCCCTCTTTAATCTGTTCCCGGAGAAAATTGCATGAATACACAAATTTGTGTCGCTGGGATAAACTCTGCTTGGCCATGGGAGACAATTTGCTGGGTTTAGTTTGCTGAGTTTTACATCTGTGCTGAAGAGGAAGATTAACTGTAGTTTATCCTTGTACTTTTGTGGCTTGATTTTGGCATTAAGGTTATACCAGCTTTGTGAAACCAAATAGGGAGGGCTCCCTCGTTTTCTGCTCTCTAGGGAAATTATATAGGATTAAAATCCTCTCTTGATTGCTCGGTAGAACTTAACTGTAAATCCCCCAGGCCGTGTTTGCATGTGTGTCCTCACATGTGTGAATGTGCGGGCGTGCATGTGGACACATGCATGTGTGTACCTGTGTGTATGAACACTGTTGGTGACCAGCGTGTTTTCCTCGGTGAGTGGAGGACCAGTAGGTCCTACTTACCATCCTGCTTATTGCTGAGCTCCTGCATCTGGTTCATCTCTAGCAAGTGTCTGCAGCATTGGATCTCATCTTAAGGTGAGGCTCCTGTCTTGGTTGAGAGTCCCCTAAAAGGAGAGCCTGCCACAAAGATGGGGTGCAAGCTGCTTATTTGGGGCATGAGACCAGGAAGCTTAGGGAGGGGTGACAGAGCAAGGAGGAAAACCAAAAAAGGACGTATTAATGGGGGTCACGGACTTGAGGAACTTCAGCTCAGTCTCTCTGGGGACCCCCTAGGAGGCCAAATAGATCCCACTGCAAGGAAGGAGGAGGCCAGCCTTCACCCAGCACCCCACCCGCCAGTCACTGGCTGGGGTGTCCACCTGGCAGGCCCAGTCTGTCCAGGCACTGACTCACAAGTGTCCCAGCCGCAGTCACACTGGGGCCCAGGGTTATGGGCAGGGCTCCCGAAGTATCCTCTAGGGTTCCCGTGAACACCTGGTCCCGCAAGCTCCCCGGGTCTGAACACATCTGACGCTTGTCTTTGGTTAACTGCTCGCTCTGTGCCAGATACTTTCCAGAGCTGAAGGCGCCCCAGTAAATGAGGTTGATGTTAAGAGAAGCTAGTAACTAAGGAGGTAGACACACAAGTCAGCCTCAGAATTCCAGCTGCTTCTAAGCAAGGCCGGTTAGAAGAGCAGTGTATACACTAAGGGAACATGGTGAAGAGACACGGGACCCAGCCTGAAGGGGCTCCTGCTGGCCCCGTCTGGGGACATTTGAGAATCAGAAACGAATGATGAATGAGGACAGTAGTGGGTCATAACCTATAGAATAAGGTAAGAATCCTCGAGTCCACACTGACATTAAAAAAAAATGACGGTGGGCAGGGTCAGAGGCTCCTTACAGCAGAACATCAGCTAATGAATGAGGAGTGAGTGACGGACCCAGAAAATCACTGTTTAACAAGCACATAATAATAGTTGATTTAGGGAGGAGGCGCCAGTAGGCGCTAAACCTAGTTGGTGAAGTTTGAGGAGCAAAAGATGTGTATATAATACCTCTCTGAAGATACTGTTTATAAGATAAACAGTAAGTTTCATGGGAGAAACCTGGCAGACACTGTCTTGCGAAGTGATCGAAGTTAACATCACCAGAAACAGAGCAAATCGTGACCGCGTGCCTCCTGGCATAAGGCACTGAGAAGGACACAGCATCATTCTGTAGTATCCTTAAATATCCTGAATTTACTCATGGGGAACCATCACACAAACCCAAATTGAGGAACATTCTATGGTAACATTTACATTCTATACTAAATGTCTTAAGTCATGAAACACAGAAACTGATTAAATTTCCAGTCAAACAAAATTTGAGTGGAAACAACAGAGTACAATGCCCGATCTGGGATTTTTCTTTTTTTTTTCTTTTTTTTACTAAAAGGACATGCTTGGGACAGTTAGTGAAATCTGGGTATGGTCTGTAGATTAGATTATAATATTGAGTCAACGTCATCATCCTGATCTTGATGTCTGAATTGGGATGTGTAAGAGGATGTCCTTGGTTCTAGAAAATATACATTAGAGTATTTATTAGAGATCAAGCGAATGGGGGTTAAGGAAATCTACGTGAAGGGAATATGGGAATTATTTGCCATATTCTTGTAACTTTTCTGTAAGTCTGAAGTTATATTGAAATAAGAGTAAAAAAAAAAATGTAAGTGAGCAATGTCAGATTCAGAGAGATGGGATCCAGGGAGCTCTTTAGATCAGATGGTCAGAGAAGACCCCTGCAGAGGCACCATTTGAGTTGAGATGTGAATGAGGAGAAGGCAGTGGCCACACTGATCAGAGAGAGCAGAGGTGCAGGTGGCCACAGCGGGAAGCTTTTCAGAGTCCTGGGGACACAAAAAGGCCCTGTCTTGGGGCTTTAGCTCAGGAGGAGGGGGGATAGTGGGAGAGGGGCAGGAACCAGAGCACAGGTAGGGTGTGGATTCTATCCTGGGTATTGGGGAGCCTGGGGGAAGGTTTCTAAGCAGCACAGTGTTTGGTGTGTCACTTGTCTGCTGCTGATGGGAGAACTGATTGGGGACCAGGTGGGGCTTCCAGCCAGGAAGGACATTGCTGCCATCCAGGTGGAGCTGCCATCCATGCTGGAGGCCCACACCTGGAAGAGCAGTGGGGGAGGGACGTGAAGAGGAGTGGATGGTTCAGATATGTTCTGCAGGTGGAGCTGGGGGGCCCCAGGAGGAGACGAGGCTCAGAGATGACCCTGTCCTTTCATCTTGAGCACCTGGGTAGAGAGCTGGGCTGAATCCGTAGTCTCCCTGCCTTCAAGGAGCTCCTGGCTCTGAGATAAATGCCGATGGTGGCCTGTGTGATGCACGCAGGATGGGAAGGAGCTGGTGGCGGGCATGGGGCGTTGGGGTGGGGGGGCATTCTCCAAGGCCAGGGCATCCAGGGGCCTTTATACCTCCCGTGGCCACGCCTCCTCCCTCTGACTGGCAGGCCTCTGACCTCTCGTGGGTCATTGTTTGCACCAGGACGGGGCATTTCATCCTCAGAGGTCCAGGACCAACTATTCGTTGGTTCTAAGTCCTGGAGAAGGAGTCAGACGCTGCCATCCCAGGCTTGTAACATGACCACGTTAGGATAAGACAGATCATTCCAGCGAGTTGCTTAAATACCGATTGCATCTCTTACTTTGTAAATAAATCAGTGGTAAATTTTTACAGTATTGTTTTTACAGAGGCTATAATGTGAAGGCAATTTTTTCCCCCTGTCGCCTGGATATTAAGCTCTTTTAATGAGAGTACCCAAAATGACTCCGTAAAACTTGGTTTGGAGTAGGCTGCGATGAGGCTTAGTGCTGTGCCCAAGCGTTGAGGGGTCCAGGAACCCACGGCGACCCTCTTGTCCGAGCCAGGAAACAGCAGAGCGCCTGCTTGGTCCTGTCTCTTGGCTCTGCCCCGCCTGTCCCCCCAGGATGTCAGCTGCGAGGGTGGTGGTCACTTCCTGGGAAAGATTGGGAACGCACAGCTTGGGGGTTTTTATTTGGGAGCCTGCCTACTTTTTAATTGGCCTCGGTGTGAATGGATGGATTTGTTCTGTGTGCAGGAGGGGGCTGGGCGCTGGAGCGTGTAATCTGATCGCAGCCTGGTGCACTGAGCCCTGCACGAGCCTCTGGAGCCGCCCTGATTGCTTTGGCCACGGGCTGCACAGGACCTGGTAGAGACTTTTCGGGGATGGTGGGGGGAGGGGAGAGGAGGCACACTCGGCCCTGGAGGGCCTCCACTCTGAGTTTGGAGGCCAAAGGGCACTTTTGTCAACTTGCAGCGTCTCCTAGAGACCACCTTGAGGCTTGTGGTCCTGGGGGGAGGGCGGAGAGACAGTCTCTTCCTGGGACAGCGCCATACACACACACAACACACACCGCCAGCATCCAGGAGGCGTCAGTAGACTCCCTGCTTCTCACTCAGGAACTGGGCGACTCCGCAGACATACTTCAAACTGCCAGGCCGCAGTCCAGCCAGCAAAGGCCATCCAGCTAGTGTGGTGCAGACAGACCATCTGGTCACCCTCCAGACTCCTCCTTGTTTCTCTTTCGGGGGCTTCTCAGCCCTCTGGCCATTCTGCGCTTGAACACCTCCCTGCCCCCCTCCGACCCCCAGGGCCCAGCAGGCCTTTGTTGCAGGGTCCACACCTCCACGTGATGGAATGTGTGTGCTTCCAGCTTGGTCACTGGATCGCGGCCCTGAGAGTGAGGGCTGTGTGTTCCTGTGGGACCCCAGAACTGCACTGTGGGAGCCCAGCGGAAGACTCGGGTGCCGGAAACCAGCTTCACCGCAGTGCCGGGCATATCTCGGAGGCAGGTTTAGCATCTGAGGTCTTCCTCTGCTTGATGTGGCTCCATCTTCTGCCCCTCACCCCTGCCAAATGTTTGCTGCTGTCATTTGTGGACACACGCCAAGCCGGTCTGGTTAAGATGACTGAGAAGTGGGGTTTGATCCGGTGTTTGTAAACACACTGCCCATTTCAGGTGAAAGAAATCACTCTACGTGAATCCACGTTCCCACGCTGGGGTTCCACGTTCCCACGCTGGGGTTCCACGCCTGAATTCAGTGCTTTTGTTCTACATGTGTGATCCTGTGTCCACCTCTGACACTTTGTGCTGGCTGGGTCTTTTGGCCCCAGAAGAAGCACGTGGCTGGCTTGGCTGCCCAGTCGTCCCTGAGGGCCAAACACCACACCCTCCCAGGCCCCATCCATCCTTTGTGTCTGACTCAGCCCCTGTCCTGCAGTCACACGGCCAGGGTGTGGCCGGAGTCACACGCAGCTGTGTCAGGACCTGGTACCCCAGCCTTTCCCGCCCAGTATTCATGTCCAGAGAAAACCAGCAAGGCCGGTGCCTCAGCACACAGGCTCTGTCTCTCTCTCAGTCACCACAGTCTTGCCCGGGTACTATGCTCCGTGGACACTGTGCTCCACGGACACCGTGCTCCGTGGACATTGCTCCCTGTAGTTTAGGAAAATCTACGTGCAGATACAGTGGCTTCACTTGGACCATGAGTGGCAAATTCCTCTCTCAATAAAATGGGAGCAACCAGGAGCAGCCTCCAACCTAGCTGGACCACTGGCACCTTGGCAACACTCATGAGCCTGCAGAGATCTTGGTCACCCTGGCACCACTTCTGGGGGACCCCCAGGCTGGGCCTCCCTGGCAGCAACCCCAAGCCAGCGAGCTATCAATGTTATCTCACATGAGGAGCAAACCTTGTCCCCCAGGCCTTTGCCAGGTGGAAGGAGGGCCAGCTCTTTAGTAGTAGGACACGGTCACTGGGTTAGAATGCAACATCGCATGTCTAGGGTCAGGCCAAAAGTGCGTTGCAGTTCCTGGAAATGAGATTAAATGTTCTAAACCTGCAGCATAAAGGAGCAGTCAGGCCAGATCCCATGTCTTTTATGTGCCTTGTGCAGTGTTTCAGATTTTTGTTTTTTCATTCAGATGTCAACACTTAATCATATTTTTCATAAAAATCATTATTTCTGGCTTGTTTTCTAACACAGTGGAGGCTCTGGCTGCGGGACCCATTCCTGCTGGTAGGGATGGCCGGCTGGGGCATCAGTGGCCCTTGGTCGGGATGGGTTCCCTGTGTCTTCACCGCTCCCACCCAGCCCTGTCGCCCGGGATAAAGTCGTGTGCCTTTGTGCATGTGACACTCAACACCAGTCAAGTCCGGGGCCCAGGACAATCGCAGCTCTGAGGGGAGAGCCAGCAGAGATCGGTGAGCAGGAAGGCTGTCTGCACCGTTTTGCACCAGATGAGTGAAACAGGCTGTGCCCTTTCAGTCGCTCATTTTGAATTCTTGGAGACTCATTCAAGGGCTCCTTGTATTGTTCTAAAACAGCACTGATGTTCTTTGTTCTTCTCAGGTAGTGCAGCGGAATTTCGTCCTGGGCCTCTCAGGACCATTTGGACGTAAATCGAGAAAAAGCAGCAGATAAAACTATAGAAGACCCTCGCTGTCTCTGACCTCCCCGCTAAACAGGACTAGAAACCAGAAACCAGGGCCATCACTTCTCATACCAGGCTTACACCTGAATTGTCTGGTGACCTTGGCCAGTTGTGGGGGGTATCAGGGCTATTTTGTCAACTGTGAAACCACAATCGTAATTCTTCCCTTCTGGATGCTATTGGGTTGAAAACATCAAGGGCACCATAAGTGCTCAGTGTGATTTATTCAAATGCGTGGTGGCATGAAGAGGTGGAAATACGTGTGTAACTGTGTGAACTCTTGGGACTCACATTAAACACGTGGGACCCCCTGGCCTCTGCAGAAATGACGGAAACAGGCGTGGGTGCTGCTACTCACAGAGCAGGGGGTGGTCCCTGGGTGCGGGTGCAGGCGCCTGGGGTGCACGTGGCGGGTCTGGGAGAGCCTAGAGCTACGAAGATCGTGGTGCTCCGGACGGCAGGGAGTCAGCCAGCCTCGACGGACCAGCCCCTCCGAGTTTCTAAGCATTTGTCAAACACCTGCTATGGATTAGGAATGGACCTTGGTGCTGGCTTTCTGACAGTAGGATGGCACGGCCCCTCCTGAGGAGCTCACGGGCTAATAGGGGAGGAAGAGTTAGAAAGGAGAGGTATGACCCCTTCACACACAGGATCCGGAAAGGCTGCTCAGAGGAGCTGATGGCCAGGCTGGGGGGTGGGGAGGGCGTGAGCTGTGAGGTCGACCAGGGCATCGCTTCACAGCAGCGTGGCATGTCAGGGCACACCTGGGGAGTTCCCAGGGAGTCCAGAGAAGGGGGTGCTCTCGGGGTTGGAGGTAAGAGTGTTGACTTGAGTCAGACTGCATGGACTCAGGTCCTGGCTCCTCCACTACTTCCCCTGTGGCCTTGGACAAGTTACTTAAGTTGTCTGGGTCTCTGTTCTCTCATCTGGAAAATGGGATAAAAATACCCACCTCACAGCGTTTTTATAAGGTTGGTACTTAAAAGAATGCTTGGCATCTGTTAAGTGCTCAGTAAAGTTAATGGTGATGGTGGTCCTTGTGGTAAAGATGGTGCTAGGTGATGGTGGTGACCATTACGGTGGTGGTTGTCACGCTGGTGGTGATGAAGGGGGTGGTGGTCATAGTTCATAGTGGAGGTGATGGTGGTGGTCCCTGTGGTAGAGATGGGATTGCTGATGGTGGTGATTGTGTGATGGTGCTGGTGGTTATGTGGTTGTATGGTGATGATGATGGCGCTGGCGGTGGTGATGTGGTAGAGATCGTGGTCCCGGTGGCGACTGTTATTGTGTGTTGGTGGTGAAGATGGTAGAGTGGGTGGTGAGGTTCTGTTGTCTGCACCCCACTGGTGTTGGTGAGGTGAGCATAGAATCCGTGAGAAAGTGGCCACGAGGATGAATCACCCTGGAATTCTGTGGTGTGGAACGCGAGTGCTGTTAGAAAAAGCCTCGGGAGAGGGAGGCCAGAGTAGCGGGGGTCGTCTTCCTGGAGAGAGCGACGCTCGGACCGGGACTAGGAAGGGAGGCCAGCTTGTCCCGGTTGGAGAAACGGCCCCAGCGCAGGTGTGGAGGCTGGACAAGCCTGGAGCGAGCGGGCGAGATTGAGGGGGTAGGGGCGGGAGCCATGGACTTGGGCATGGTGAGCATGGGAGACGCCTACCCGGGGCAGAGTTCAGATTAGCCGTCGGGGGAGGGCCAGCCCTGGAACAGCCGCTTCCTGTGTGTTCTTCCCCCTGTGGTACACGTGGTCCCTCCTTTCTGTGGGACCAGCACGGACCCTCCGGCCAGCCCTGGGAGGGGTGCTGAGATTTCCATGGCACAGGTGAAGGACACAGGCTCAGGGGTATGGTGAAACTTCTCCGAGTCACCCAGATTTGTGCGCCAAGCCAGGACCGCAGGCGGCGTGAGGCATCCCCACACGGCCCCTCTTCCCAGAAGGTTCCCTTGGCGGGTATCCTGCTCCCACCGGCTTCCTGGGTGGTCCCCATGGAAGGACGCGTTTCCTGAGTTGAAAACCCGCTTCTCCTGCCTGTAGGGCCGCCTCCTTCATCCCCACCTAGGAGCACTAGTCAGGCAAGCTCGGAGCCGTAGGACGATCAAAACACGAACGTGCGCCCACCGCCAGTACGTGACGGGCGGCTGCTGTCGTTCATGTCTGCGTTGCCAAGGTAACTGGGAATTTGGAAGGGACGGCTGGTGACATATTTTGCAAGCAGCGCTCTGTAATTATTGAAGACTTTGTGGCTTGATCTAAAACTGAGCAGGGAGCGTGGGGAGCGTGGCCGTCTCTCGTGGCCCGTTCACCGAGGAGCTCGGGCTGCCGTTTCTGCTTTTCCCGCTTCCTTTAAAGAATGCCGCGGTTAGGGACTCCTGGGTTCTGGCAGGTCCAGAGGGTCCGGCCCCGTGTGTGCCAGTGGACGGCCGAGTTGTTGGGTGGCCTCTACCCTTCTGTCCCTGTCTCTCCCACTTGCACCCCTGGCCTCAGTGCGAAACATTCCGGCACCAAGACTTTGCCGAGTGCCACTTGGATGAGAAGTGATCGTTAAGGTGAACTTGAAGTGTCATCGATCCTCGGGGGCGTGTGGGATGCTCGGGATGGTACTTGGCCCAGGGGCCCTCCCACCCTGCGCAGGTAGCGACCTTGCTGCTTTAGCTGCCTCAGTGCATGTAGGGATGGAACCCATCCCCATCCCAAAGCCCCGATGCCCCTGGGAGCTTTGAGTAAGACTGACCTCATGCGAATTCTAAGAGCCTTTGGAACTTCTCTCTGGAAGGAAGGGAAGCTGGTCTTTCTCCTCTCAGCTCAGATCTGAAACAAAACCGCCTGCCAATGGCTTTCCGTAACCAACTGACCACCTTCGCTTCCAAACCTCAGAGTCTTGAATCAGGTCCGAAGGGCGTGCACCGAATTCTCAGAAACAATTCCGTGTTAAGCTCATTTCGTGTCCCTTTCAGAACCAGAAGCTCCTAGGCTGTTACAACGTAGGAATCACGGTTTAAGGTTTAAGGCAACCCTTCAGTGCCCTGTAAATGGCGCTACCATCCCTCCCCATCTGACTTCTTAAGGTGGGGCCCCACACAGGTCTGGACCTCACTGGGTCGGCCCCTAGGACTGTGGCTGAAGAGCGGTCAGCATGGACCCCGTAAGGAGTGGGTGGGCAGGCCCAGGGTCCCTCCTTGTGTCCCCATGTGTCAGCACTACTGTGACTGCGCTGTCCTTTTAGTTCTCAATGTAGTGTTGGCTTTGCTTGATCTGAATGAACGTGTTTGCGGAAAATGGTTTTACAAGTTTCATTGGGCTACAGATTTCCTTCCTTGAAAAGTTTGAACGTACAGTGGACTAGGTTCCTGAGGCTGCTGTAACAAGGTGTGGGCAGGGTTGTGCCCCCCGCAGGCTCTCGGGGAGGGTCCTTCCTGCCTCTTCCAGCTTCTGGGGCCTACGTCCCTGGGCTTGTGGCCGCATTCCTCCAAGCTCTGCCTCCGTCTCCACAGGGCTTCTCTCCCCTGTGTGTCTCTTACAAGAATCCTTGTCACTGGATTTGGGGCCCAACCAGATAACCCGGGATATTCTCTTTATCTCCAGATTCTGAATTATGTCTGCAAACTTCCTTTTTCTAAATAAGGTGACATACACAGTTTCCAGTATCTTTTGGGGAGGGAGCATCATTCAACCCACCATATGTAGTTTTGGATAGAGGGATAAAAGATGGCTTAGCATAACTGATAAACTTTTACTTTGAAGTAATTAGAGATTTACAGGGAAGTTGCAAAGATAGTACAGAAAGGTCCCTTTACCTAATTTCCCCTACCTGTAACCTGTCACATGACTCTAGTACAACATCACAAGCCAGGAAGTTGACAGTTGGTACAGTCATCATATTGGAGGCATACTCTTCTTTCGAGGGCTTAATTTCAAGTCAGAGAGATGTGTGTTTATATCCCAAGCCCCCGCTTCATAGCTGTGTGACTTTAAGTAAAGTCTTCACCATCCTGACCTCAGGGGTTTTTTTGGGTTTTTTTACTTATGAAAGGGGAGTTTGAGAATGCCAGGTAGGGTGACTGTGAAAATTAGGAGGTGATACGGATGCTGGGCTGCACCATCTCGCCTGCCTGTGGCATGGTGGGGGCGCTTCCTTTTGATAGATTAAAGCTGGAGCTTAGAACATGGTGCGTTTCAGGATCTGCTCCTTGGGAGGGTCTGGAGATCAGATGTGAAACACATACGTGGTTTCGGAGTGAGCCCCTCAGCTAGGTCTCTGTGGCTCCAGGAAGCGCTCTGCTCTCTCAGCCCCTGATGGGCAAGCCCACAGGACAGAGCTACCTTAACTGGCAGTCAGCCATGCAAAGTATTCCTGCCCTTCTCCCAAATACCAAGCAGGACAGAATAGTTACAATACATCCATGATTTTTATAGTTATCAAAGTTAGTCCAGCGTAGGAAAATCCTGAAGGCCATTAAGCAAATCCGGGACCTCCTCTCCCCGAGGGAGAAGGCACTGGTGGAGGTGCTCTTACTGCTGGTATTTAAATACCCTGTCCCTCCCTGCAGTTTACAGCATAACTATCACTTTTTGCAACCTAACATGGAGGGAGAGGGATGGTCCTACTTTAAAAAAAAAAAAGGATATTCAAATGCCTCATTAAAATGCACTGATTTGACTAAGGATCCTTCTAAGGAGCAGTAGGAAAATTGCAGTGACATTCTTTCCCGTTCTCACTGTTGAACCAACTCTACTCACCGCCCCTGTGCTGGAACAGTCTTTGCTTAAGTCCCCACTGCAAGTTTTAGAAGTGTAGTGTCAACTTCAGGAATATAAAACAAGAAGAATCGCTTCAGGTAGCATTGCTTAGAGCGGAGACAAATCATTCAAAGAAAATCAGACGATAATTGGCCTTTGTTTAAAGTGGAGAGTTATGCAGATAAGGATGGCGTAGATAATTTTGTGGCAGACTTTTTTTTATTACACAGACTAATTTGATATTGTCCTGGGAAGCCGTCCCTTTGAATATTCAACAAAAGCAACAAGGTACCCGGAGAGAAGGTATTAAGGGTATTATTTTTGCATAATTTATATTCAGTGACAGCCATTGCCTGCTTCACTTCATCACACATTTATGGGGAGACTGCTCAATTCTTCCGATCTCATTAAGCTATTTATTCATTGTAATGAATGGTTTTAATGTACAGCATTAAGGTTATGCCACACTGAACTGTTAAAAAAATCCATCTTACTGTACATATTTTAATGTTTGTGGCTAAATTAATACCTTTATTGCTGCCTCGTGGTTGAACGGACACCGTGTGGATGAATCACACCCTCTGCCTTGCCTCCCGGTCCTGGGCCCCGTCTTCATGGAGTTGTGATCCCTTCTCACAGACGCCATGTCTGTGGACAGATGCATTGTCCGTTTTGCATAAACTCACAAGGTTCAGGGGCTCCTCTTTGCAGACTCTCCTTCTCCTCTGCCACCTCCCACCCGCGTACACCCCTCCCTGGATCCCTCAAGATGTTGTTGGCAAGTTGCAAAGACAGGAAGATGCGGTCTTTCCAGAAGATGGAAGGGCAATTCTAATAAAAAGCTGTCATTCACAAAACCAGATCCACTGTCACACGACATGCATTTTAAAGACCATATGAACTGTTAAATGGCTCAGTATGGGCATGCTTTTTACAACTGGGAGATTTTTAATGGTAAGAAAAGGGGGCGTGGGGCCTATCATAGCTTTGGCCAAGGAGAAGTTTGGGGTTCTACAAAGAAAGATGGCATCAGAGCTCCTTCAGAGTTCTCCCTGCTGCACCTGCTTCAGAAGCCACCAGCAACAATCACCCAGAGGAGGGAAGGACGTGGGCAAATGTGTATGTAATGAGAACACTTTTTAATCTTTTATAACCTAGCAAATATTTGAAAGCTACAAGCCATGCCGAATGACATTGCCACCATCTGAAAGCGGCAGATGGAAATTCAGAATGGTGCTTTGCAAGGGGAAGCTTGGGCGGGCCTCAGGGTGGAGCATCCTCACTGTGGAGGGCAGCGGGGGGCCTGCGCTCCCAGCGCCCGCACCGCCACCTCCGCATGAGCTGCCTGATGCCTGAGCTCTCCCTGATGTGTCCTTTGAAGGAGCCATGAGGGTTTCGCCCTGAAAGGTCACTGGGACATTTGTGAGTGCCACTTGATATGAGATCCTGCTCATTTTATAGATGATATCACCAGGGCCCAATCAGGTACTTGGGCTTTGAAATTTAAGGGAGAAAGAAAATGCAGAAGTTTATAACAATTACTCTGGGCTTGTTTTAGACCCTGCGGAAATAATTAGTCCATCTCACATAACCCAGCAGTTGACGATAAACAAAAACGTCCACATAGAAGATTCTTCAGTTTTAGAGGCGGAGAAACGAGGGAAGAGTGTGCTCCACGCCCCCCCCCCCCCACTACGCCCTACCAGGTGGCTCGAAGCTTAGAACAAAGTGACATCATTACTAAGGAGGAATCCAACAGAATCAGTAGGGCTTGGACCTTGGCAAGTCCCACTTTGAAAACTTGAGCCGCCCTCCTGCCCACTCAAAGGAATGTGAGTTACAAGTCTTTTTTTTTTTCCCAATCTGATTTTTACATAATCAAGTAAAGGGAAAAACCTCAATCAGAAAATGTCTTTCAGAGAATTATTGGAAAACATGACTGTTATCAGCAGAAATGTCTAATAGAAGGGACACCTGCTACCTCTGGCCAAATCCTTCATTTAATTAGAGGCTCAAATGTAAAAATAAGAAATGAGAACTAGAAACAGATTTCACTTGCTGCTTGTTAACTCTCTAGATGCTGAATGGAATTTTCAAGCTTGGTGGTGCTAACTTACTATGTAAAGACCAGGGGTGGGGCATGGGGTCCCTTTTTCATCGGGATGATAAGAAGGAGAGGCGCAGGCTCTGGAGGGGGTGCATGTGAGCACCCAGACAGGAGACCCTGATGTGGAAGGAGTCAGCCGGGCATGGACGTCCCCGTGAGCAGGTTACCAGGGTCTCCTTCGCCACCCCCTAAAAAGGCAGAGGGCGTGACAGTGGTGTTGGTTTCCTGGGGTCATAATGAATTATCACAACTGGGCGGCTTACAACAAAAGTGTATCCTCTCACCATTCTGGAGGCCAGAAGTCTGAAACCGAGGTGTCGGCAGGGCCAGCTTCCTCTGAACGTCTAGAGGAGGGTCCTTCCTGCCTCTACCAGCTCTGGTGGCCCCAGGCATCCTTGGCCTGTGGCCACATCCCTCCAAGCTCTGCCCTCGTCATCACATGGCCTCCGTGTCCTATCTTCTGTCTTATAAGGACGCTTGTCACTGGACGTAGGGCCCACCCCAGTCAGGATGATCCTTAGCTCGATCACACCTGCAGAGACCCCTTTTCCAAATAAGGTCACATTCACAGGGTCCAGACATGATGTATCTTTTGAGGGGACACCATTCGTCCCACTATGTCTCCCAAAGTAGGGACAGTGGGCGCAGTGGAGGGGTTGTCGGGACTGACACTGGGGCAGAAACCTGAGGCTGGAGTCAGGGTCACTCCACAGTGTGGAAACTGGGTCAGAACCGCGCCACAAGTGGCCCGGGTAGGGGTGCTGAAGAGGTGGCGTCTCATCCAGGCCCCATCCAGGGATGGAGAAGCCCCACGCCCACAAGGGGCCAGGGGTCAGTTTGCTGCCCTAGTTCCAGGAGCTGGCCAGTGAGCTGGGGACCTGGGGGCCCCGCAAGTCTCCTTGAACTCATGTCCAGATGTCTTACAGCTTCTCCCTCCTCCACCACCCCATGCCTCCTGATGTTCTGTCCAACCCTTTGTCTCTACACAATGTTCTAAATAATCTCTTCCGACCTACCTTCCAGCTTACTTTGTCCTCCCACCAGCCCTCCTGCTGTGGTCCTGGCATGCGCTGAGCCTACGCTAAGCGCTCATGCCTTTGGGGGAGCAAGGAGGGAGGGAGGGTCTTGAGGTCTCCGATGGGCAGACAAGACAGGGTGGTGCTGTGAGGTCATGGGGGCCCGGGTTCCCTGGCTCTGCCATTATGCAGGGGCTTGGACAGATTCTTCCACCTCCGAAATGCTTAACTTCCCCCCAGGGACGGAGCGTGTGCTTCCAGATTGCTGTCAGGGTCGAATGAGGGAGCTTTGCCGAAGTGCTCAGCACGGAGCCTGGCACGTAACAAAGAGCTCAAGTCAATAAACGGTAGCTGCCGACCTTGATATTTGTGTCTTCAGGAAACTTGATTTTTGAACTGCAGGCACCAAACGGCTTCTTGGAAGAGGTCAAAGCTGGACCTTCCAGGGAGACCAGGTGTGGCCCGTGGTCCCCAGAGGAGGGAGCACTGGCCATCCTGGTAGCCCACCCGCATGTGACCTGAGAGGGGCAGAACCCACCCAGCCCTCCTGTGACTGATTTTCCAACCTCTGATTTGGGTGGGATTCTTTTTCAATTTTGCCATTTTGTTAAAAAGAATGATAAAAGGAAAATATACCCGTGGTTAGAAGAAAAAGAAAAACCTTGCAGGTCAGAATGGTTGAAGGTGAAAGATGCATGTCCCTTGTCCCATCTCCAAGTCTGCTAGTATACCCCACTGATAGAGCAGACACCCCATTCTAGCTGACACGTAAATTAAATCAAGTATACCAATTAATCCTAACACTTGACTCATGGAACGTTCTCATTTTTATAAATTCATTTTTAGTAATAACCCCCTAAAACAAGAACATAGACAGCGTTTGCACCCGCCTTCATGACCGCTCCCCCATACCCTATCCCCACCTTCCACTGCCCCACCCCTCACCTCCCCTGCCAGGGAACCACTGTCCTACATCACGCTATCTTCTGTTCCCAGTTTGACTTCTAATATGGTTTTATCACATCTGAGATAGTATATATATATATATATATATATATATATATATATATATATAAAACCAAGTATATATTCCTTGGTTTTGGTTATTTTAATTTTAATAAATGGGCATCTTTGTACGTAATTTTGGGGCACTAAGTGTTTTTCACTCAAAATTATTTTGGTAAGGGTCAGAAAGTGTACCTTTTGACCACCATCTAACGCTCCGTTATGTGAGTCCCCAGTTTGTCCACACCCCCGTGTGTGGACTTCAGGGTGTGGTTCACGTTTCCATGGACACATAGGTGAGTTTCTCTCCCTTGAGCAGAGGCTGAGGAATTCGAATGTTCCACACGTCGTGATCATGCCTGATTACTCTCCAAAGTGTAAATAACAAAATATACTCCCACGAGTCCCGGCCAAGGAGCCTGGTCCTCGCACCCCCATCACGTGTGACAATGCCGGGCTGCTTAATTTGTGCACTGGGACGGGTCCAAGATGATATCGTGACCTCTGATTTACATATTATTGACAGGAAATATGGTTTACCATCTCCTCATGTACTTAACAACATACGTGTTACTTATGACACTCCTAGTTATCTCTTCTGACCATTTTTCTATCTTCTTGGTATTTTTTAACACAAATAGATTTACTACATACTGTGCTACAACTTGATTTTTAAATATATCATGGACAGCATGACAGTTGATGGAGGTTGCGTGTATATAAACACACACACACACACAGGAGACCCATTTTACTCTTTTATGGTCTGCTTTTTCTCATTTAACAGCATCTCCTGAAGCAGTTTCATAAAAACAAATTATACCAAAACATAACTTTAATTATGCTATTGTGTGAGTACAACATCCTATATTTAACTAATCCTTTATATTTTCAATTTTTCACAATTATAAACAGCTTTGGGATAAAGAGCCTTGAATTTTTACATTTGAATTTCTCTGCCCTCAGGAGATATTTTAAGTAGTAGAAGTGTTGAGTCAGGGACATACCTTAAAAGCTTTCTGATATGTTTGGTAAACGGGTGGAGGTGTTTTTTGGTGGCAGCGTTTGTTTTTGTTTTCAGAGAAAGAAAATAACCAAAAGTTGTTCCCAGGGAAGGCGGAGTGTGAGCTGTGGCCCAGCCAGGCTGTGACTGTGCTCTGAGTGTGGCTTTCAGCAAGGAAGACAGAGGGTGGAGGCAGGGCTGGTCTTCCTCTCCCCCTCCCTCTGGCTGGCTCCCCCTCGTGGTGCAGCATTGGCTTTTCCACCTTCCTGGGTGGGGTCTCGCCCCAGATACTCGTTATCCCATGGCCCCGTGTGTGTTTCCCAGGGAGCACTTGCTAGCACTTGGGGCAACATGTAAATATCTGTTTGTTCCCTTAAAAAAGTGAGCTTGTCTTTCTCACCACAGTGTCTCTCATACCTCATTCCAATGCCCGGCACATAGTAGGTGCTTCACAAGTACCTGTTGAATGAGTATTTGATTTGATATGATTTGATTAACGTGTGGAGCGAAGATGAGAAGAGTGCTGGCCAGCGTGTTAGAGTGGTTGTGTAGGTCAGGACGGGTCAGGACTGGCCAGCTCGGCCACATCTGGAGACATTTTTGTTTGTCACAAATCAGGGGTCAGGGGAGAGTTGCTGCTGACATCTAGGGGTGGGGGCCAGGGATGCTGCTAAACGTCCTGCAGTGCGCAGGATGGCCCATCACAGACAAGGATCCACCCAGGATGTGGGCAGCGCCAACTTTGAGAAACCCCATTCTAGGTCACAAGGTCATTTCTTCTTTTTCATTGTGTCAGTTTTCCAAAGTCTCTGAAGTCATTTTGTAATTAAAAATTACTTATTAGAGAGGTGTTTTTAACTGCAGTGAGCTGGGAGTGAAGCAGCTGGGAGTCTCAGGAGCTCTCTGCCCACAGCCACCTGCCGGCTGGCTTTGTCCTGCAGGGGAGTCTCTGCACTTGCCCTCAGGCCTCAGAGCCCGGGGGTGCTCAAAGCATGTGCCAGAAAACTCCCTTGAGATGTGCCCACTCTGACCTGCCACGTATGTGAGCCTCAGAAAGCGGTAATTCACCCAAACGGACAGAGCCAGCATCATTTAGGGAGGGAGGTGGGGGGCCCAGAAGCAGGTGGGCTGGACTGGGCTGGGCTGGGGTGCGGGAAGAACACACTCAGCTGACACCTGCAGCATCACAGGTGCCAATCAGCCAGGGCAAGAGGCTGCCCGCTGGACCCCGTCCACTCCCCGAGCCCCTCTGTTGGACTAAGGGCCATCGTCTGGGCTGGACAGTGTCCCCACCACTCGAAACGCCATTCCTACAGTCTCGAGGGAAAGTCCCATCCCGCACGTGGGGCTCGGGGCCTGGGGTGTCTGAGCTGAGACAACGCAGTGTGTTCTACATCCGTCCGTGTTGTTTCCTGTGGGAACGTCCCTGCTTCTGGCATGTGCCTGTGCTTGGGTAGTAAGGCCAGTAGTTCCAGCTCCCCTCCTGTCTCCTTCAGGGGACATAAGCACAATAATCCTTAGGTAAGAGACGGGGAGCTGATATTTTTGCGCTAGTGGACTGCCCTCCTCCAGGCCTGAGGGACAGGCAGTCACGGTGTAGGACACGGTCTGTCCCTGCGTCTGACCTGCCTGCATCGGGTAGCTCTCCTGGGCCTTCCCCAGGTGCACAGAGCCGCAGGAGAGAGAGAGGCACCCTGGCTGCAGGGTCTGGGGGATTCATTTCTGCTGGGCACCCTCCCTCTCCCTGCAACCAGCAGAAGGTGACGAGGAGCCAGCGGAGGAAACGGCCCTTCATGAGCGGTGCACAGAGATAATCCTGGTAAACAGAAAAGCGAGGAGAGCAGGCCAGTCCCCGCCTTCCCCAGGCCTGGCACGCAAGGAGGCTGTCCTGGGAGCTTTGGGTGCCTTCTAGGGTCTGAATGTGAGGTCAGGGTGAACTCGGCTTTAAGCTTCACGGGGGGCTTTTGGGACACACCCTTGCCGAGACTCTTGCCGAACAGATGTCCTTTGGGTGGAGACCCTCGTGCTGCAGGATGTGAATTGGGGTGCCGTACAAAAGCCCCTCTGTTTCCAAGCAAGCCTGACGTTTGGCCAGCGTGGACTTTGGCAGCAGGGTGTCAGCCGGGCCACGCTCCCGATGGTTGGTGGTGACGTGACGGAGCCCCCGTGGAAGCTGGTCCCCATCCTGCAAGTCTCCGGAGCAGCCGCCCTCCCAGTGTGCGCCCTCACAGGGAGCTGCCGGCGTGGAACACGTGAGACTCTGACGTTATTTTCCAGAGAACTGAGTTCCTTGCATATGAAAATTAACCTTTTTTAATAACAAAAATGATATAGTCCATTGAAGTAGGGCTGGATTTTTCTTGTGACAGTGCTTGTCATGGCCTTGAGTATTTATCGAGTAGTTTTAAAAGTTCATTAAACTCCAGAGATTAAGTGTTGCCCTGAGCAGTGTCCCATAAAGGGGAAATATGGTCCTATTACTTGGTAAAATGTTGTGCTCTGTGGTTTATTCAGCTCCCCTGAGCTCCCATCTTCTGATTCAAAAGACATTTTCCCATGCTGTTAAATTTGACATTTTCAAAGAACCTGGGACTGTTTCTCACAGCACTCACCAAAAACTCAATATTGCATATTTATTTCATGGTGGGGGGCAGGGCTGGAGAAACACTAGCCCCCCAGTGTTTCTCCAGAAATGTCAAATGCATTAGCCCTCACTTTTCTCCACCGCTGTCTTCCTGTGTCACTTAGCTTAGAAATAACCAGTTGACCAACACAAAATCTCCCCAGTGGGGAGGAAGGTACAGAGGCCCTGTCTACCCTTGGGAGAGGCTCGGGGCCCTGGCTGGGCTTGCCCACATCATCCACTGGAGGACGAACAGGACAGAAAGGGTGAGGGGGAGAGGCACATTTTCTACCTACTGGGCCCAGTCTGTGATTAGTGCCATTTATTTTGCTTCTAATTTCTTTTTGAGTCAGTTCCCACTGAATCTCCGTAGGAATATCCTTTTTATTATCTTATTTGACCTGAGGGCCTTTGTTTGCTTTCTACAGTGAGGTCTTGGTGACATTGACAGCGCTGTTTTAATTAGTCCTCACGTAGGCCAGCTGGGGCGGCTGCGTCTCCTTTTCCCCTGATGGGGGACCCCGTGTTCCTCGAGAGAAAAGCCAGAGCAGCGCTTGGCCTCCCATCAGTGTGTGGGGCCAGGGGGCCTTCCTTACCAGTATCTGATGCAAGGATGAACAACCTCCAGCCTCACTGATCCAGACGACCCCCAGGCACTGGCAAAATTCAGCCTGGAAGCTTTGATTGGCAGCAGAAAGGGGCATCCTGAGATGAGGTGCTCTCATGGAAGTGATTCTGAGTTAGTGCCCAGCCTGGGTCCATTCCCAGCACATCCATCACTGAGCAGGTGTTTGCTGAACAGCTGCTGCAGTTGAGCCCCATGTTAGGTGTCAGCCCTGTGGCTGTCACGCAAGGACGCCCCACGGCAGAGCAGAGCCAGCACAAGTTTTGGAGGGACTTCCTGGCTGTGTGTCCCAATCACTCCAGGCCTCTAATTCCTCCATCACATCAGGAGAATAAGAGCGCAGCTCACTGGGCTCTTGTGAGGATTAAATGAGCGAATGCATATATGGAGGTAAGCATCATGCCAGGGATAAATGCTCAATAATTAATAACGACAGTCACCACCACCAGCAGCAGCAGTGCCAGCGTTCATTAAGTCCTCGCACGTGCCAGGCAGTGGTCCAAGCAACACTTTACTGTTAGCGCGTACAGTGTTCAGAATACTGTAGATACTCTTACAATATACATAACAGGAATATTGGGCTCAGAGGGGTTAAGTAACTTGCCCAGGGTCACACAGCTAAGAAGCAGCAGAGCCTGGATTCATACCTAGGCTGTCTGACCTGGAGATTGTGCAGCTGACCATTATAACAACAGTGTCAGCTGCTTCCGCCCTTACTGCCAAGATGGGCCTAGGGTCCACATCCACGGAACTTACATCACCTGTAAGATGGGTACGTAATGCACCAGGCAGAGTGTGCACTCAGTAAGAGTGAGCCATCACCATCCACATTGTCGTCGTCATCATCATCATCAAGACTGTTACTGTCTTACTATATTAATGTGGTCTGATAACAGTCTATGTGCATGTATCACATGTATCGTAATATAAAACACTTTTACAAGTAATCGCATTGTTATTATCATTGGGGTTGTTATCGTTACGAATCTAACGTGGTGTGGTGCGTTCTGAGATATGTGAGAAAGGGGATGGGTCACCCTCCACCTGGAGGGATTCCTAGGTGGTGTAGGCTTGCATCTCAGGTGAAGCCAGCAATTCCTGGAGAGCGTCCCTCCTCTCGAACTGCCCCCATACCTTCGACCTCAGGCCCCCTCCATCAGATGTGTCCTCTCTCCCCTGAGGTCCTCCTCTTCTCTTGTCAAGGCTCAACTCAAGGATTTACTCCCCACCAGAGGCTCTCCCACCCCACCGGCCTCTCTCGGGCGAGTGAGGGAAGCGGTTCTGGGAATCGCTGTATCTCCATGAAGAAAGATTGTGCTCTCCTGGACCTTGGGAGACTTGGCTTTCTAAAGCCCTTTCATGTTCCCACTCTGATGGGGACATAGAGGGACAGAAGTGGGACACTTCACCTGAGCGCTGCTGTAAGGAGTTGGTGGAAGACACTGGGGAGGGTTGCGGACTGCAGCAAAGGGTGGATGTGCCTCAATCGGAGCGGTCAGCTCTCCTCCCCCAGCAGATCCTTGAGCCAGAACCACCGCGTCTACCAACTTCTCAAATGGATTCACATCCAGATTTTATGTGAAATCTTTCCATTTTTAAATGTTGGAAGCTTCCTATTAAAAAACAGAGAAACCACAACAGCCATCTTGTGGGCCAAATCAAACACTTGTGTAGTTTGGAAGCCTCAGCAACTGCTGGACTGTGAGAGCCTCAAGCCCCCTCCCCTCGCTTCCCTGACACCCACAGTCATTCTGCAGCCTCCCCAGGGCCTGTTGTGAAAGTCTGCCCCCCCCCCGCCCCGGGCTCAGAGCCGCTGGCCCGGATCCCCAGCCATGGATTCAAGCCAGGGGGTCAGCATGTCCCAGATAATCAGGAATTGTCATCTATCTGAAGCTGGGCTCTCCCCCGGGAGGGCAGGACGTGCCAGGGCAGGGCTGGGCCTTTGGGGAGCCCCTGGGGGTCCACCTTCAGCTTCTCAGTTGCTCGCCTCTTCCTAGGCCTGAAAGTTTGATGCTTTGTAAAAAGAAGATGTGCTGGGAAGCTTGTCACTGGATCAGTGGCTCCCAAACCCCAGAGAAAAATATTTGACCACTTAGCCCATATTTGCTATTTTATAAATTATATGCAGGAGCTCCTGTATTACTGTTGTTTAGTAAAAACACACAGCATAAATTGACATGTCAAAGGATGAGGAAAACAGATGTTTACTTAATTTATTAACAGTAAAAGAACTCTTTGCACTATTAATATGTATATGGCGTTATTAATAACTTTACTAATATTCTAAACACAGCTTTTAAAGGTCTTGCTAACTCTGCCGTCAACATTTTATCTCCAGGCACAGTAAACACTTAGGGCGAGCTCTGTCACTAATGAGGTGGGGATAAATCCATGTTAAATCCAGAGGGTCTCGTTAACTTCACATGTTTGGGATGATTTCATCCAGTCTGCTTTGTTCCTCCATGGCCCTTAACCTCTTAATGTGGCTGACAGCTTGGTTTAGGACTATAAGTAGGGCCGCTCTATCTGGCCCTCTGCCTGTTTTTATAAATAAAGTTTTATTGGCATAAAGCCTGCTTGTAAGGTATCGGCTGTGGCTGCTTTTACACATGACCAGGGTCTCTCGAGGTACATCTGTCCTCAGACCATCTACATAGGAAGAGTCCAGCTCAC
This sequence comes from Phocoena sinus, assembly GCF_008692025.1. Classification (NCBI taxonomy): domain Eukaryota; kingdom Metazoa; phylum Chordata; class Mammalia; order Artiodactyla; family Phocoenidae; genus Phocoena; species Phocoena sinus. The sequence goes on along the minus strand of NC_045777.1, from coordinate 2,193,842 downwards.
AGGGGTGCTCACAGCAGACGCACATCCTGCCCCTACCCCCACCGCCTGGTGGGTGATCTGTTGTTTTAACCACGTCTGAACCACGGCTGTGTGGCAGGGTCCACGCCAGGCACAGCCTCGGAGCAACCCGTCTTGTGTCTGGTCTCTCCCCAGCTCAGCCTTTCCAGGTCTCTCAGGCTCAGAACCCTGAGGGCCGTGCGGAGGCACCAGAGGGGTAATTGTGCCCCTTTATCTCTGTCACCGCCCCACCTGTAACCCCATTTGAGCCTTGGGACACAACCCTAGGGGGCTGGATGCCCCAGGAGTGGGGAGTGGGTGATAGGGGTCTAGCGGGTTTCTTGATATACTTTTTGATACTACTTAAATCTTTAAACTAGGTGAAAATTATTTTGATAAAAATATTTTTTGAAATAAGGGCCATCTAGGAAGTCTTTGAAAATGCGGCCTCTTCTGGGTGATTCCTTTGGGAGGCGGGAGGCCGGGTAGTTCTAGGAGGTTGTCAGGATCCTTCCCCGATACAGGCGGGGCTTTCCAGGTGGGTTCGCTTTGTGAAAATCCATCAATCTGTACATTTATGACTTCCTTGCTTTTCTGCATGTATTATGTGCTTTCCTAAACACACTTTTTAAAAATACAGGCTTTTGAAGGTAGGCCCAAGGTGACCTAGAGTCACCTTGATGTGCTGACAGGATTGAACTTGAAACCTGTGCCCTGGGAACTGGTACTTTTTAATAGGTCCTGTCATTTTCTTCAGAAAGGCATTGTATTCTTTTCTTGTTTAAAATGTTGAGGTACAGAATATAAATATTTAAATTACACTACAGTTTTCATTTGAAAGAGAAACAATTTCTGCCCAAGTAGGAATCCCATTTGGTGGGTGTGGGCAGTGCTGGCGGGGCCTCTGCACCTGCCTCGGGAAGGAGCTGTTAACGTGGATGGAGGGAAGGAACGATGAGATTCTCTCATGCGTCAAAGTTTAGGAACCAGGCTACGAAGACAGTCCCGTAAGGGCCTGGCTGTGTCACGGTTACTATTTTTTAAGCACCCCATCCACAGAATGAATTTTTTGTTGAGGGGGGAGGTTTACTTGTGTGATGGACAACCAGTCGTTGACCAGTGGGCAGCTCTGCGCACCATGTACTGTGGGGAGTGAGCTCAGAGTGTTTGTGCAGGATTCACTCGTGTTTTCATTTACAGAGACTCGTATTCTCACATTAGCATTGAATGAGCATCCAAGTAGATCAGTCTTGCTTATTTATCTTGGGATTGATGATGTACCTCGAAAGATTTTCAGCTTTAAATATTTACGGAGGCTTGATTTTGCATCATGATAGATTTGCATCTATTTACAACTTATGTAGAGAAGAGATGATGTTCCCAAGAGTGCTATTTAGAGATAAAGAAGAAGACTCGAATCATGTTGTTTGAGACTTATAAGGGTGAGGGAAACAGGAAGGACTTTGCATTAGTGGCTTCTCCAGAGAAAGACAACTGATAGGATGTGTATGAGTGGAGAGAGAGAGATTGACTGTAAGGCTTCGGCTCACGCAAAGACGGGGGGAAATCTGCAGAGCAGGCTGGAGACCCAGGGAAAGTTGATTCCATGGTACAGTTGCATTGGAAGGCAGTCTTCTGGCAGAATTTTCTCTTTGTCGAGAGACCTCAGTCTTTTCTTTGTGAAGCCTTCACCTGATTAGATGAAGCCCATCCACATTATGGAGGACCTTCTGCTTTATTCAAAGTCTACTTGTTTCGATGTTAATCTCATCCCCAGATACCTTCAGCCACCTGTAGACTGGTGTTGGATGGGACATCCGGCCCGAGCTGACCCACAGCATTAACAATCACAGACCTGGTCTGCTTCATAGTTCACTGATGGCTGCGGGTGGGGGAACCACCTGCCTCTTGAGAAAAGCAGGTCGTGTTCTCCATGAGCCACTGAAACCTGCTCTAATAGGAAGAATTGTACCTACCAGTGGGCAGGGAACGACACTTGCCATGCATGCCGGGAACTCTGTCATTTCTCCTGGAGAGGAAACCAGAGCGATTAGAGGCACGAGGATGGCCTTCCTCTTCTGCCGGTGTCCTCTTGTGAATCATGCACTTTTCACCTCTCCAAAGCCCAAGGCGTGGCACCCAGGCTGCACACCCATGCCTTGGGCCAGTAGAATCCAGCTGAGCGAGGATTAATTTTGACACATTTCTTGGGCATCATACATTCTATCCTGATGTATTCAGATACAGGTCCCAGAAAAGCACTGGATTTGGACATGTTCCAGACTGCCTTTCTCATTAAGATTCTTTTTTTTTTTTTTAACATCTTCATTGCAGTATAATTGCTTTACAGGGTTGTGTTCGTTTCTGCTGTATAACAAAGTGAATCAACTGTACATATTCATATATCCCCATATCCCCTCCCTCATGCATCTCCCTCCCACCCTGCTTATCCCACCCCTCTAGGTGGTCACAAAGCACTGAGCTGATTTCCCTGTGCTATGCAGCTGCTTCCCACTAGCTATCTGTTTTACATTTGGTAGTGTATATATGTCAGTGCTATTCTCTCACTTTGTCGCAGCTTACCCTTGCCCCTCCCCGTAACCTCAAGTCCATTCTCTATATCTGTGTCTTTATTCCTGTCCTGCCCCTAGGTTCATGAGAACCTTTTTTTTTTTTTTTTAAGATTCCATATATATGTGTTAGCATACAGTATTTGTTTTTTTTCTGACTTACTTCACTCTGTATGACAGACTCTGTGTCCATCCACCTCACTACAAATAACTCAATTTCGTTTCTTTTTATGGCTGAGTAATATTCGATTGTATACATGTACCACATCTTCTTTATCCATTCATCTGTCGATGGACACCTAGGTTGCGTCCATGTCCTGGCTATTGTAAATACTGCTGCAATGAATATTGTGGTACATGACTCTTTGTGAATTATGGTTTTCTCAGGGTATATGCCCTGTAGTGGGATTGCTGGGTCATGTGGTAGTTCTATTTTAGTTTTTTAAGGAACCTCCATACTGTTCTCCATAGTGCCTGCATCGATTTATATTCACACCAACACTGCAAGAGGGTTCCCTTTTCTCCAGCAATTATTGTTTGTAGATTTTTTGATGATGGCTATTCTGACCGGTGTGAGGTGATACCTCATTGTACTTTTGATTTGTATTTCTCTAATTATTAGTGATGTTGAGCATCTGTTCATGTGTTTCTTGGCAATCTGTATATCTTCTTTGGAGAAATGTCTATTTAGGTCTTCTGCCCATTTTTGGATTGGGTTTTTTTGATATTGAGCTGCATGAGCTGCTTGTGTATTTTAGAGATTAATCCTTTGTCAGTTCCTTCGTTTGCAAGTATTTTCTCCCATTCTGAGAGCTGTCTTCTCGTCTTGTTTATGGTTCCCTTTGCTGTGCAAAAGCTTTCAAGTTTCATTAGGTCCCATTTGTTTATTTTTATTTCCATTTCTCTAGGAGGTGGGTCAAAAAGGATCTTGCTGTGATTTATGTCATAGAGTGTTCTGCCTATGTTTACCTCTAAGAGTTTTATAGTGTCTGGCCTTACATTTAGGTCTTTGATCCATTTTGAGTTTATTTTTGTGTATGGTGTTAGAAATTGTTCTAATTTCATTCTTTTACATATAGCTGTCCAGTATTCCCAGCACCACTTACTGAAGAGGCTGTCTTTTCTCCATTGTATACTCTTGCCTCCTTTATCAAAGATGAGGTGACCATATGTGCATGGGTTTATCTCTGGGCTTCTATCCTTTTCCATTGTTCTATATTTCTGTTTTTGTGCCAGTACCATACTGTCGTGATTACTGTAGCTTTGTAGTATAGTCTGAAGGCAGGGAGCCTGATTCCCCCAGCTCCATTTTTCTTTCTCAAGATTGTTTTGGATATTCGAGGTTTTTTGTGTTTCCATACAAATTGTGAAATTTTTTGTTCTAGCTCTGTGGAAAATGCCACTGATAGTTAGATAGGGATTGCACTGAATCTGTAGATTGCTTTGGGTAGTATAGTCATTTTCACAATGTTGATTCTTCCAATCCAAGAACATGGTATATCTCTCCACCTGTTGGTATCATCTTTAATTTCTTTCATCAGTATCTTATAGTGTTATGCATACAGGTCTTTCATCTCCGTAGGTAGGTTTATCCCTAGGTGTTTTATTCTTTTTGTTGCAGTGGTAAATGGCAGTGTTTCCTTAATCTCTCTTTCAGATTTTTCATCATTAGTGTATAGGAATACAAGAGATTTCTGTGCGTTAATTTTGTATCCTGCTACTCTACCAGATTCATTGATTAGCTCTAGTAGTTTTCTGGTAGCTTCTTTTGGATTCTCTATGTATAGTACCATGTCATCCGCAAACAGTGACAGTTTTACTTCTTTTCTGATTTGGATTACTTTTATTTATTTTTCTTCCCTGATTGGTGTGGCTAAAACTTCTAAAACTATGTTGAATAACAGTGGTGAGAGTGGGCAACCTTGTCTTCTTCCTGATCTTAGAGAAATGGTTTCAGTTTTCCACCATTGCGAATGATGTTTGCTGTCGGTTTGTCATATATGCCCTTTTTTATGTTGAGGTAGGTTCCCTCTATGGCTACTGTCTGGAGAGTTTTTATCATAAATTGGTGTTGAATTTTGTCAAAAGCTTTTTCTGCATCTATTGAGATTATCATACGGTTTTTATCCTTCAATTTGTTAATATGCTGTGTCACACTGATTGATTTGCATATATTGAAGAATCCTTGCATTCCTGGGATAAAGCCCACTTGATCATGGTGTATGATCCTTTTAATGTGCTGTTGAATTCTGTTTGCTAGTATTTTGTTGAGGATTTTTGTATCTATATATCTATGTTCTTCAGAGATATTGGCCTGTAGTTTTCCTTTTTTGTGACATCTTTGTCTGGTTTTGGTATAGGGTGATGGTGGCCTTGTAGAATCACTTTGGGAGTGTTCTTCCTTCTGCATTTTGGAAGAGTTTGAGAAGGATAGGTGTTAGCTCTTCTGTAAATGTTTGATAGAATTTGCCTTGAAGCCATCTGGTCCTGGGCTTTTGTTTGTTGGAAGATTTTTAATCACAGTGTCAATTTCAGTGCTTGTGATTGGTCTGTTCATATTTTCTATTTTTTCCTGGTTCAGTCTCAAGGTTGTGCTTTTCTAAGAATTTGTCCATTTCTTCCAGGTTGTCCTCTTTCATTGGCATATAGTTGCTTGTAGTAATCTCTCATGATCCTTTGTATTACTGCAGTGTCAGTTGTTACTTTTCCTTTTTCATTTCTAATTCTGTTGATTTGAGTCTTCTCCCTTTTTTTCTTGGTGAGTCTGGCTAATGGTTTATCAATTTTGTTTATCTTCTCAAAGAACCAGCTTAGTTTCATTGCTCTTTGCTATTGTTTCCTTCATTTCTTTTTTATTTATTTCTGATCTGATCTTTTTGATTTCTTTCCTTCTGCTAACTGGGTTTTTATTGTTCTTCTTTCTCTAATTGCTTTAGCTGTAAGGTTAGGTTGTTTATTTGAGATTTTTCTTGTTTCTTGAGGTAGGATTGTATTGCTGTAAACTGCCCTCTTAGAACTGCTTTTGCTGCATCCCATAAGTTTTGCGTCATCATGTTTTCATTTTCATTTGTTTCTAGATATTTTTTTATTTCCTCGTAGATTTCTTCAGTGATCTCTTGGTTATTTAGTAGCGTACTGTTTAGCGTCCATGTGTTTTTATTTTTTACAGTTTTTTTTCCCTGTAATTGATATCTAGTCTCATAGTGGTGTGGTCAGAAAAGATACTTGATACGATTTCAATTTTCTTAAATTTACCAAGGCTTGATTTGGAGAATGTTCCATGAGCATTTGAGAAGAAAGCGTATTCTGTTGTTTTGGGATGGAATGTCCTATAAATATCAATTAAGTCCGTCCTGTTTAATGTGTCATTTAAAGCTTGTGTTTCCTTATTTACTTTCATTTTGGATGATCTGTCCGTTGGTGAAAGTGGGGTGTTAAAGTTCCCAACTATTCTTATGTTACTGTCAACTTCTCCTCTTATGGCTGTTAGCATTTGCCTTATGTATTGAGGTGCTCCTATGTTGGGTGCATAAATATTTACAGTTGTTATATCTTCTTCTTGGATTGGCCCCTTGCTCATTATGTAGTGTCCTTCTTTGTCTCTTGTAATAGTCTTTATTTTAAAGTCTATTTTTTCTGATATGAGAATTGCTGCTCCAGCTTTCTTTTGAGTTACATTTGCATGGAATATCTTTTTCCATCCCCTCACTTTCAGTCTGTTTGTGTCCCTAGGTCTGACGTGGGTCTCTTGTAGACAGCATATATATGGGTCTTGTTTTTGTATCCGTTCAGCCAGTCTTTGTCTTTTGGTTGGAGCATTTAATCCATTTACATTTACGGTAATTATCAATATGTATGTTCCTGTCACCATTTCTTAATTGTCTTGGGTTTGTTTTTGTAGGTCTTTTCCTTCTCTTGTGTTTCCTGCCTAGAGAAGTTCCTTTACCATGTGTTGTGAATCTGGTTTGGTGGTGCTGAATTCTCTTAGCTTTTGCTTATCTGTAAAGATTTTAATTTCTCCATTGAATCTGAATGAGATCCTTGCTGGGTAGAGTAATCTTGGTTGTAGTTTTTTCCCTTTCATCATTTTAAATATGTCCTGACACTCCCTTATGGCTTGCAGAGTTTCTGCTGAAAGGTCAGCTGTTAGCCTTATGGGGATTCCCTTGCATGTTATTTGTTGCTTTTCCCTTGCTGCTTTTAATATTTTTTCTTTGTATTTAATTTTTGATAGTTTGATTAATATGTGTCTCGGTGTGTTTCTCTTTGGGTTTATCCTGTATGGGACTCTCTGCGCATCCTGGACTTAATTTGACTATTTCCTTTCCCATGTTAGGGAAGTTTTTGACTATAATCTCTTCAAATATTTTCTCAGACCCTTTCTTTTTCTCTTCCTCTCCTGGGACCCCTATAATTCGAATGTTGTTGTGTTTAATGTTGCCCCAGAGGTCTCTGAGACTGTCCTCAATTCTTTTCATTCATTTTTCTTTATTCTGCTCCCTGGCAGTTATTTCCACCATTTTGTCTTCCAGCTCACTTGCCCGTTCTACCACCTCAGTTACTCTGTTACTGATTCCTTCTAGAGTATTTAAATATCAGTAGTTGTGTTGTTCATCACTGTTTGTTTGCTCTTTAGTTCCTCTAGATCCTTGTTAAATGTTTCTTGTATTTTCTCCCTTCTGTTTCTGAGCTTTTGGATCATCTTTACTATCATTACTCTGAATTCTTTTTCAGATAGGTTGCCTATTTCGTCTTCATTTATTTGCTCTTGTAGGTTTTTACCTTGCTCCTTCATCTGTAACAGTTTTTTGTCGTTTCATGTTTTTTTAATGGGTGGGGCTGTATTCCTGTCTTACTGGTTGTTTGGCCTGAGGCGTCCAGCACTGGAGTTTGCAGGCAGTTGAATAGAGCCGAGTCTTGGTTCTGAGGTTAGGACCTCCGGGAAGCCTCACTCCAATTAATATTCCCTGGGGTCTGACTTTCCCTGTTAGTCCATCAGTTTGGACTCTGAGCTCCCACCACAGGAGCTCAAGCCTCACCTCCAGCCTGGGAACCAAGTTCCTGCAAGCCTTGTGCCGTGTTAAGAAAAAGGAGGAAAGAACAAAAGGAACAGTATAATATCAAAGAATAAATAAGAAAATAAAATTAGAAAGATAAAAAATATATTAGGAAAAGTAAAACTATAATTGAAACAACTGCAACAAGGTAAAGTAACACCACAAGAGAAAAAAGGAAAAAAAAAAAAATGGGGGGTGGGGAACAAGCCCAAAAGAGGGATCACTAACAAGGTATAAAGAATAAAGTAAAATTAGAAAAATAAAAGATTTATTAGGAAAAAGAAAAATATAAAAGAGTCAACAACAATGAACCAATAGGGTAAAACACAGCCCCAATCTAAAAGAGGAAAAAAGAAAAGAAAAGAAAAAAGCCTTGGCTCTCCGGCCGGAGTTTAGGCTGGGTGTGGAACTTAGGCAGGGGTGGGGTTCAGTGTGGGGCGGGACCTAGGCGGGTGGGGGGTGACTTTTGAGCGTGGGGCAGGGCCTAGGCTCAGGACCCATGTAGCTGGATAAGGCCATGGGGGCGGGGCTGAGGTGGAGTGACGTTTGAGCATGGGGCGGGGCCTCTGCTTAGGACCTGCCCAGAAGGGGAGCAGCAGCACATGGAAAGGCGGGCCTCTGGAACATGGGGTTCCGGTGTTTGGGGCTAAGGCCCAGAGTCGGGTGTGTGTGGGGGGGGTTTAGGTCCAGCGTGGTGGAGGGCGTCTCCGAGGGTCGACGCAGGGCCCCGGGTAGGGTGCAGGGGCGGGGCTTGGGCTCTGCGCGGCAGGAGGGAGGCTCCGAGGGCAGAGGATTGGGTCCCAGCAGCCTCCCTGCACCTGAGTGGACAGGGAAAGCGCCGGCCGCGTGCCCTACTGGTCCTCCGTGCCCCTCCCCCACCGTCTCCTCCGTTGTCTCCCCCGTCCCCGCTGCACCGCTAACCGTGGGTGGTCACCCTGGGTGTGGGAACTCCTCCCCTTCCCCAGCCGCCTCTCAGGGATGCAGGCCCCGGAGGTCCGGCCTTTACTTTTGCTCCCCCTTCCCTCCCTCCCACTCCCTCAGGATCCCGTGGCTGGAGGGGGCCTCGAGGAGCAGAGGATCAGGCCCGGGCTCTCAGCAGGTTCAGGGGGCCCAAGTGGGCAGGGGAATCCTGGCCATGCTCCCTTTTGGTCCTCTGCCTTCCCAGTGGTTCCCCCCATTTCCCCCTTCGGGCATGGGATCCCTTCCCCTCCCTCAGCCACCCTGAAGGGGCGCCAGTCCGTCCCACCTCCACTTCTCCTCCCCCCCTCACTCCCCCCACGCCCCACGTCCTACCCGGTCGCAGGAAGTTCCTTCCGTCCCCTTAGGTGTCTGCGGTCCCCCGCCGGTGCCTGATAGGTGCCCTAGCTGTGTGGAGACCGAACTCCACATCCTCCTAGTATGCCATCTTGACTTCGCCCCCTCTCATTAAGATCCTTACCAAACAACATCCTTGCTCTTGGAAAAGCTAGGAAAGTGTACATTTCTTTGCTTGGTTTTCTTGTTATAAAGTTGTTGCACAGACGTTTGTTTAGAAGTGACCTGGAGCTGTGGCCACAGTTCCCGACCATGATGGTTTCAGTCAATGAAGCCAACTCTTCTGAGTCACTTGGTGAAAGCAGCTGAGCTGGTTTCTCACTCGCTCTGGGTCCCAACAGACCACCTCGGCTCAGCCACTGACCCCTCATGAATCAGGATACCCCTTGGGCCACTTAGTCCACTCTTGGAAGTTGGACTACAATCCCCCTTTCCTTCCACCTATTGGCCTTTTCTCTAGAACAAGGAAGAGGGGCAGCATTTATATTTGCCTTGTACACACAGAGAGAAACCTTCCCCTCCATTCCATGGCTTCCTCGATTCTGGGAAAACTATTTTACTTGCATTAGCCATTGTTGTCCCTTTAATCATAGTGACAGTTGTAAGCAGAGTACCTAGAACAGAACACCCACCTTTAGACCCCAGGATAGAACACCCACCTCAGGTTACCATATCACCCTGCAATCCCACTTCTGGGCATATATCCAGAGAAAACTCTAATTCACAAAGATACATGCACCCCAATGTTCATTGCAGCATTATTTACAATAGCCAAGGCATGTAAGCAACCTAAATGTCCATGGACAGATGAATGGATGAAGAAGATGTGGTGTATATACACAATGGAATATTATTTAGTCATAAAAAAGAATGAAATTATGCCATTTGCAGCAACATGGATGGATCTAGAGTTTATCAAACTAAGTGAAGTAATATAGACAAAGACAAATGTCATATATTACACGTGGAATCTAAAAATGATACAAATGAACTTATGAAGCAGAAACAGACCCACACACACAGAAAACAAATTTATGGTTACCAAAGGGGAAGGGGGGGATGGATAAATTAGGTGTCTGGGGTTAACGTATACACACTGCTAAGATAATCAACAAGGACCTACTGTATAGCACAAGGAACTATACTCAATATTTTATAATAACCTGTAAGAGAAAAGAATCTGAAAAAGAATAGATATATTTACATATGTATATATATATAAAAAACTGAATCACTTTCCTGTACACATGAAACGAACACATTATAAATAAACTATACTTCAATTAAAAAAAAAGAACACCCACCTCAGACTCCGACTGAGCAGGGCCCATTCTGCCCCATCACCCCCGCCGTGGCCCCTCCTGTAAGCTGGCTTGCACGTCCGTTCCAGGATTTCTAGGTTGTGCAGCCTCTTGTAGTGGAGGCATCCCTCTGGCCTTGACTGGGGTTAAATTTGTTATCAGCTGAACCTCAAATCTTTATTTATACTAATTTCTTCCAAGACTGGACCCTCTGAACAGGATTGTCAAGTTTGTTGTTTTTTTGTTCTAAGAAAAAGGAACTACCCGTTTTTTAAAAAAGATCTGTAATGGAAATTTTCAAACATACTCAAAAGTAGGAGAATATTCTGAGCCCCCAGGGTAAGTCTCGGCTTTCCAACCTGTGACATGTCTTTTGCATCCGTGCCGCCACCGAATCACCTGCCCTCCTTCGCAGAAGCAGCGTAAAGCACTGAGACTGACCCACTGCTGTCTATCAGGCCACACGCCGCCTCACTCACTCCTGGCATCCATCGTTAAATCCTCCACATGGCCGGTCTGTGGTTTGATATCTTTTAGCCAGTGTTGTATTTGGTGCCTGCTCTCATATGTGATGCTGCACCTTGAGAGGCTGGGATGAAATGAACTCTGCACCTGCTCTCCAGGGGCTCCCAGACAGGTGATGGCCTTCCAGGCAGGGGCTGAGGACAGGGGTCATGGGCTGACCTGTGCCATTTAGGGTGAGGAAGCTGTGAGCCCACGGGGCTGCCCCCGAGGCTAGTGGTCCTCGCACAGCCCCCACTGCAGGGACCCCACTGGACAGCTGCATTCAGGTGCCAGGGGTGGAGTGAGGGTTTGCTGGGTGGCCCTCCCACCTGGACCCCCTCCTGTCCTCTTTAGACAGGTACCCTTGCAGGGGACAGCTCTTCTGGAGGTGGGTCATGGCCTGACCCTAACTGCGGAGGATGGTGACATGGAGGACGGTTCACTCCATGCTCACGGCTCTGGTCGCAAAGCAGAGCTACCCCTCCATCTTCAGGGGGCTTCTCCAGGGGGGTTTCACTCCCCTCAACTTGCAGAAACCTTTGGAGGCCAGAATGTTTTTATACCTGTTCAACACAACGCACTAGGATTTAAGGCTGTTAAAATCTTGCTTGCAATTAGCAGCATCTCTCAGAAGCCGTAGTTGAATACAGAAGTACCTGTTGAAAGGAAGGAAAGGACGGAGCCCGTTAGTGTTGATACAAGGTGAGGTGGGGGTGTTGCTGAGCTGTGGCAGCCCAGGGGAAGGGGTGCAGTCCCGCTAGCAGCCTGGACGAGCTGGGGTCTGCTTGGGGGACAGACACCCCCCAAGTCTCAGGACTAACATCAGAGGTTACATCTTACTCCTCCTTCTCGTCCCCATGAGTCTCTAGGGCTCTGCTCCACACAGTCAGGCAGGGATCCAGGCTTCACCCTCTCCTTCCCATCCAAACCTGGGACTCATCTGTCACCACTGCAGCGACCCGCCCACTGGGAGGAACCCAGGGCCAGGGCGTCCATTGGGCAGAATTAGACTCACGGCCACACTAGAGAAACTGAAGTCGCACGATATGGGGGAAGGGCCGGGGGTGGTGGGGACGTGGGAGCACCTTCAGGTCCATTGGTGGGACAGCGTGTCTCCTTTGGCATTGATGCAGCCCCACCTCACAGACCTGTCGTGGGGACAGCCAGTGGGGGTCAGGTGCCGTTTACGCAGCCTGGAGATCTCCCCTATAATGTCTGCCCTGGTTATTTAGCTCTTGGATGTAACAGGGAGTTTTTAATAATGAGTATTTGCAAAGAGCTTTAGTGTTAAGGCACGTACTTCTCTTACCTGAATGAGTGTTAGACCAATTTACAGATGAGAAAACAGAAAGGTTAAGCCACGTTCTCGCAGGGCACCGTGGTGGAGTCTGTTGGAGAGCATCCTTTTTCCCTCTCTTCCTTTTTTACAGATCCACAAATTTATCCAGGAAAAATGATATATCAGCCAAAAAGCTTGTCTCCTATGTTCCATTGTAGCTAGGTGTTGCCATGTGACTAAGTTATCACCAGAAATATTTCGTGGGACTTCTGGGAAGTTTTTTTTTTCTTTTTTTTTGCAAACTTTCCCTTATGCCTCCCCCCTCAACCTCCTTCCTTCCTCCTTTTTTCCTGTGTGGAACATAGAAGTGATGGCTGGAGATCCAGCAGCCACCTTGGACCATGAGGGGACTTTGAAGATGGAAACCCCACGTACACAGGGCAGAGAAATACACCATCCTGCCAGCAACTGTAATCCTCTGGATTGCCAACCTCTGGGCTTCATTTATGTGAGCAAATACACCTTTACAAGTTTGAGGGAGTGTCTATGTGTACAGGTGAATCTAATGCAGCTTTTCCTACAGCATAACTTTTGTTTTTGCTGGGGGAAGGGGTAGTACTTCAGTCGTAGCTTCACTCATCTTGGGTTGTTGTCATACTCTGTGGTATGTTGTCACCTCTCTAGAAGTCAGGACATTCTGGAAAGTGACCACTTTGTGCCACCAGCACCATCCCCCCCCCATGCAGGTGCAATGATTCCAATCAAATAATCTCAGGGAAAATGTGTAAGCCGGATTCAGAGAACAGGAAAGGGTCCTTCTCCACGTCACTTATTTCTGCCCCATACTAGGGTATCACTTTCCAAATTATTCTCCAGGTGTCTGTGCTTTACCTTACATGTTTCTGTGTCTGCATCTTTCTTCCAGCAACTTCTGCCTATGTCCCAGATTTTGCATGGGACACTTTTTCTGCACAGATAATAATAGACCTTGAATTCTCTTTATCCCCTAAACCAAAAGGGTGAACGGGAAAGCAGCATTTTTGACTGTGGAATCACTTCCCCCTTTAGCTAAATACGACAACGAAGTGGGTGGCAGCACACAACTTATCAGGAAAAATCTAGAAATCGCAGTGTGCTATCTTCAGCTCATGTAAATATCTCCACATGTTATTCTTAATTAATTATATTTTATTGAAGCAATTAGGTGAATGACAACCTCGGTTAAGGACTAATGAGAGGGCCATGTCTTTTCACGTGCTACTGATCAGAAGGTGCAGCCAGGAGTCCCAGTGGCCAGGCGCCAGGTGGGGAGGGTGGGGAGGGTGCCCAGATGCTGCTGGGAAGCCAGGCGGGCAGGGGCCCAGGACCATGACTCCCACAGTCCTGGCTCAGGGAAAGAGGCCCTGCACTTTCCCCCCCTCATTCCTCTGCTCTTTTTCCGTTTGTTTTAATTTCCAAAAACAATTAAGACAGCTGCTGAGTCCTAAACAATGGCGCTTCTCTGGAAAGTTGAGTTAATTTGTCTACTTTTCACACCTTTCGCTGTCCTCCACAGTGGTAGAGTGTTTTTGTGTCAAGGCATCAGATAAATTTCATGCTTCCTGCCTTTTCTCAAATATCCAGTGACACCAAAAGCATCCAGTGCACCTGGCCGTGACCCAGTGCTTCCAGACTTCATTGTGATTATGACTGTCAGAGGAGGAGACGTGATGATTCTTGACGTAGCTGAGATTGAGGGAAGGATTTGGGTGGAAATAGCACCCTGTTCTCTTAAGGCCAAATTTCCTATTAATCTGCATCCTTTCCTAAGGGAAACACCCAACATCCGGGGCTTCAGGGATTTGCGATGGGGGGGGGGGTCTTGTTCCTTTTAGGAGGAACATTGATAAGAAAACCATGGGTTGTTTTTATTCGTACCGTTGATACATCATCTAAATACCTTTTCAGGCTGATTTTGTTTAGGGGTCTGGTGACCACAGTTAAAGCTTTCAGTCCCCCTGTCTTTTGCACCTGCCTCCCCGGGAGGGGCAAGAGCTCTGGTCCCACTTCCCAGAAGCTATGCCAACCTCACTGCTCTGCACTGCCCTCCTCGGGCCTGGCAATTTCCTCTTGCTCTGTCCAGTGAACACTGTGCTGCTCCCACACCCGTGCCACGAGGAGATGCCCAGGCTTTAGTCAAGCACCCTGCAGTCACCCATCCCCGTGGCACTGATATTTCCCAGCGGGGCACAGTGCCACATCTTAGAGATGGACCTGGGTGCCCACGTAGGATCTTAGGGGACGGAATCTACTCTGTGTTCAAAAGTGAATAAGAAATTAGAGTGGTTGAACCACGTACATGTAGCTGTGGCCCTAATGCCTCACGTTCATACTATGGAAGTAGTTAGTATTCTCACATCTGCCGCAGAGGGGAGGAGAGATCTGAAGATGAAATGAAAGTATAATCCAAGGGTCTCGACCCCTGTAGTTGTTCAGATAAGTCGTTTTCAGTGAAGAAGTGGTGAACTTGTGGTTAAAAGTCATGATGGAGGTGTGGAAGAACTGTGCTCTTGGCTGCGTTGGGTCTTCGTTTCTGTGCGAGGGCTTTCCCTAGTTGCGGCAAGCGGGGGCCACTCTTCATCGCGGTGCGCGGGCCTCTCACCATCGCAGCCTCTCTTGTAGCGGAGCACAGGCTCCAGATGCGTAGGCTCAGTAGTTGTGGCTCATGGGCCCAGTTGCTCCACGGCATGTGGGATCATCCCGGACCAGGGCTCAAACCCGTGTCCCCTGCATTGGCAGGCGGATTCTTAACCACTGCGCCACCAGGGAAGCCCAAGAACTGTACTCTTATTCACGGCTTATGAATCGTGGTAGAAATCAGTGCAAACACTTTGGACAAGGATTTGCCAGGTCTCCCTAAAGCGAAACAGAGACTTCTTTATGAAGTTTCTCTAGAAATTCTACTCCTGGGTATATTCCCAGGAGGCATGAGTGCGTATATCACAACAAAAGATAATTTTTAAAATGTTCAGGAATGTTCCTAGAAGCTTTATTCATAGTCGCTCAACACTGGGAGCTGCCCAAGTGCACACACAGGGGAGAGTGGGTAAAAAGACCAGGGCACGTGCATCCCGTGGGATCCAGCACAGAAGTGGAGGGAAGGAACTATTCACGTGACATAGATGAGGATCGTCACCCAGCTGCTGAGCAAGGGAAGCCAGACTCCAAAGGGCACACGCTGACCACTCCAGTTACGTGATGCTCGTGAACAGGCCAAGCTAAACAAGTTGACACCTACACGTGTTTGCTTACAGTCCTGGGGGTTGGACACCTAGCGTAGGTCAGCAGGGTCCTGCTCCTTTGGAGGCTCCAGGGGAGAATCTGTTTCTTTGCCTTTTGCACCTTCTGCAGGCACCCACACCCCTTGGCTCCGTATCACCCCGTCCTGTGCTTACATCATCACGGGTCCTTCTCTGACTCCGACCCTCCTGCCTCCTCCTTAAGGGGACCCTCGTGATTACCTTGGGCCCACCCAGAACCCGGGAAGATTTCCCGTCGCAAGGGCCTTAACTTAGTAGCATCTGCAAAGTCCCTTTTGTCATGTAGTCACATCTTTACAGCTTCTGGGGACGAGGACGTGGACATCTTTGCAGACCATCCTTCTGCCCCCTACACTAACGGATGGCCACAGAGCAGCAGGCTGCCGGTGGGGTCTGTGAACGGAGAGGAGGGAGTGTCCAAGGTCTGCATCTCGGTGTTGTTTACCCGGCACCCGCATTTGTGAAACTGATCAGGCTGTCGCCTGAAAACCAATGCACGTTACTACTGTATATATGTTACACATCGGTACACATTTTTTAGAAAAGAAAAAAAGTTAAGGTCAACTTCCTTGCAGACACTACACTGTGTGGTGCTGACACCCCCATGCTCAGCAGGATAAAGGAAGAAGGAGCCAGATTCTGGTGTGCGTTCGCCCTGATGGAGCTTGGGCTCTGGAGCACAGGGTGGGTGGAATGAAGCCCTGTTTTATAGATCCTCTTTGGTTCTCTTTCATTTTTGCATACCATGCTCATGGAAGCAACAAGCTTCTGGAAGGTGGGATAACTTACTTTTGTAACGGGGCCCCTGACAGTCTGCAGCATGGGCCTTCCACAAATGTCTGTGGCACAAAGCTTTTTGTGATCATGGGTGCCCCAGCCGCTTGTGTGTCTTCAAGGAGCCCAGCCCCATGGCTGCCAGGGGACCAGGTCCGCTGGGGCTGGGGCCACACGCAGAACGTCTCCCTTTGAAGACACTGACTTCCGCTGGCTTCTTCACTCCTGAGTGTCACATTTAAGCTTCTGCACATTGAGCAGCTTAGAAAACTGCCGGGTAGTTGTGTCAAAAGCAAAGCACCATGGACATTTGCAGGATGTTTTTGGTTTCCAAAGCCCAGTGTGGGCTGGCACAGGCGTGGAGGACTTCCCAATACTTCACTGACCTTGGAATAGCCCAAGCTGCCCCTGCAGCCACTACGGGGAGTGTGGCCTTGACCTTGAGCTTCTCCCTCATTTGGTACCAGAGTCAGAACCGGCAAAGAGACGTTGAAACAGATGGGATTCAGAGAGAAACACACCACACCCCCGTAATGCTCTTTAAATAACTTCCACGTTGAGAGGGGTTCCCTCCCTCCTCATAAGGAACTAAAACGTGTTCTTCACAGATAAATATTTCAGACTAGACCAACTCATCTGGATCAAATGTTACCTTTTTAAAGATGCAAATTGAAAATTAAACATCGGACTTCCCTTGTGGCGCGGTGGTTGAGAATCCGTCTGCCAGTGCAGGGGACACGGGTTCGAGCCCTGGTCTGGGAAGATCCCACATGCTGCGGAGCAGCTAAGCCCATGCGCCACAACTACTGAGCCTGCGCTCTAGAGCCCGTGAGCCACAACTACTGAGCCCATGTGCCACAACGGCTGAGCCCACACATCTACAGCCCATGCTCCACAATAAGAGAAGCCACCGCAACGAGAAGCCCGTGCATTGCAAGGAAGAGTAGCCCCCGCTCGCCGCAACTAGAGAAAGCCCGTGTGTATCAACAAGGACCCAATGCAGCCAAAAAATAAATAAACTAATTAATTAAAAAGAAAAACGAAAGAAAATTAAGCATGAAAACACAAGGGTTCGCTAGGGCCTAGGGAGGGTTCCATGCTCAGCAGAGCCAGTGCATGTCATAAATCGGGACCCCAGCCACCTCCGACCTCAGGTGGAGCTCAGGGCATGCTGTCGCTTCACTTTGTGTATTTTAGAGTTATTTTAAAGAGGAAATAGGGTAAGAACTACTAAGCATGTCTCAAGTAGGTGGAAGCTGCTGTATATGAGAGACATGAGTCCCAGAAATCATTCTGGAAGGATTTTGGGAGCTGTTCTTTAACACTGCAATTTCCCCATGGCCCTGAAATGTCATTTATTTTTTAATGTTCCTAGTTTAGAAATTTTGAAAGGGGATCAATCAAAGCTAGCAAAGATACAGCATTAAGTAGGTAAGAATATTCAGTATTTTTTTTTTTTTTTTTTTTTTGCGGTACACGGGCCTCTCACTGCTGTGGCCTCTCCCGTTGTGGAGCACAGGCTCCGGACACGCAGGCTCAGCGGCCATGGCTCACGGGCCCAGCCGCTCCACAGCATGTGGGATCTTCCCAGACCAGGGCACGAACCCGTGTCCCCTGCATCGGCAGGCGGACTCTCAACCACTGCGCCACCAGGGAAGCCCTGTTCGGTGTTTTAGAACACTAATAATCTCTTAGTTCAGGTTTGGGAGCTTACAGACCACAGCCCGTCCTTGCCCAGACCTTAAGGTTAGTGTCATTTCACCCTCTCTTCCCAGACGAGAACTAGGAAACTCAGAGAAGTGAAGCAACCTGCTCAAGGGCACACAGCTCGAAACTGAGCAGGGATCTCAACCAGTCAGTCTAGGCCCTGAGATCAGGAGACCTCCCCTCCTACACTGAGCCAGGACGGGCTGGTGTCGTAGGGAAGCCTGGTGACACTTTAATGCTTTTCCCATAATTTATTATAAAAGAAGAATACCTTGTGACCATACATCCACTCAGGTACCCATCTGTTTACCCACCCACCCATCCATCCACTTATCCATCCATCCCCGCACCCATTCACCACTCATCCATCCACCCACCCATCCATCCACTTATCCACCCACCTATCCATCCATCCACCACCCCACCTACCCACACATCCATCCACCCATCAATTCACTTACCCACCCATCTATCCACCCACGCACCCACGCACCCACGCACCCATGCATCCATGCATCCATCCGTCCATGCATTCATTCACCCACCCATGCATTCATGCCTCTGTCCATCCCAGATAGTGAGGATTCTGCAGTCAAAGAGGCTGACAAAGTCCCTACTCTCATGAATCTACTGTTCTTATTGTTACTCTTCACCATCCTATACCGCCCTCAAAACGGGAGACTTGAGTGGTGTCCTGACGAGGGTCCCCTGTGCCTCCACCTTCCGGCTCATCTAGGACGAGTCTGATTTCAAAACTGCACTAGTCACTCCCTCGTGCAAGGACAAGCTTTCAGGGTGTAAAGGCCTTACGAGAGACTGCACCTAGGTGATTGCTTTGGCACGGCCTCAGGTGAGACTCTTTCATCTTCTCTATTTTAGTTTTCACAGGGACAGCTTTCCCACAGGGTCAGAAGGCCCAGCTTCCACACGGCGGCTCAGCTGCCAGCTGGGCTCACTGTGTCACCACCTCAGAGATGCCGCCAGCAGCAGCGCTCCGACAGGGCCCGCCATGTGCTCTGCATCTGTGCTGGGCGGCTCATTTCCTGGAGCTCTCTCAGGTGCAGAGTGAGTTTTCAGCTAAAAGAATTAATAAAAATAAAGTGAGCAGTGAGTGCTGGGCCTGGAAGGGAAGCAGTATGTGGATGGTGGGGCATATGTGCGGGCCGGGGTATGTCCACACATGAGCGGACCAGGGCAGGCCACCAGCTGGCATGTGCAGGGGGGACAGAGGCTCAGACCACGAACTGGTCAGCGCCACCGGCACGCTCACTCCTCAGCGTGGTCCAGCAGGAGGACCGTGGATGAGGCCACATCTCAGTGTGTGACCACGGGTTCATCCCTTCCCCTCTCTGAGCCTCCTGCCTCATCCAGAAAGAGGTGGACAAGATCCCCCCCACCCTGAGAGCACAAGAGCCCGGCCCCCTCCCTGTCATTCCTCTCAGCAGAGCAGATGAAGGATGCTTGGGTCACTGAGACAATCGACCCTCCCCTGCAGCCACCACTTTTTCTTCTGGGGTTGCCCCCCGCCTGGTTCATCACCTAATCCTGGTAGGCAGATGAGTACTGTCTTTAGCCTAGTTCGTACTAAGATGAACCAGGGTAATTTCAGTGACTGTTAACAGGAAAATCTGGGTGCTGGGCATGAACCAGGGGTGACTGCAGTTGGCTCGCAGCATCTCCCCAGAGCAGCCTCTCCTGGACTCTGGTCAGTAGAGGCACATAGGGGCTTGAAACTGGCTGTGGAGGGAGCAGTTACACCAGGAAACTGGCAAGTGCTACACATCAGCCTCCTCCCAGAGGGCCAGCTGTTAGCATCCACCAGCACCCCCCTGGCTTGGCCTCCTCCAGTTCCTTAGTGTTCAAGGCCCCTCCTGCTTTTCTGACTCAAAGTGACGTAAGGACGAGAGGGGTATGGGGAAAGGATTTATTGGCTCACATGATGCATTTCCATGTGTTGCTGCATCCCTAGATCTGGGGGCTCTGACTGTCCTCAGACTGGTCTGGCTCCACCCCAGCCTCACCTCCCCATGCCTACAGCTCCGGGTCCAAACCCAGAGAAACAAGAGCTCTTCTTGCCAGGAACCCTAGCGGAAGTGCTGGGATTGCATCTACGTCTTGGTTTTCCCTCAAACCAGTTAGGGCCTGGGTCGTGTCCTCACCCCAGAGCTGTAGGGGCAGAGTCAGCCCACTGAACTCGGGGCCAAGTCAGGGGGAGCCGGGGGGCCGGTTCCGAGGACGGGCCGTGGGTGCTGGGCAGGCTGGATCCCGGATGCTGGGGTCTCCTCTTCGCCTCTGGAAAGTACTGCATTGAACCGGTCGTATGTCATACCCGTGTCCCTGGCTGTTTGACTTTGATGTTACTTCCGTGCAGAAGCCCTTCTGGTTCTGCCTGGTTTTAAACCCTCCCTCCTGAGGCCCCCCCATCGCGGCGCCCTCCCCGCCCTTTCCTTTGCAGCAGAGGCCCCACGCCCGGAGCCCACCCTGCACCGCCACCTGGATCCCTGCCCCTGCCTCGTTTCCTCCTTGCCTTCCTTCCTTCTAGACGAGGGAGCTCCCTGACTTGTGTCTGTACCCCTTCAGCTCCCGGCGTTGCTCTGTCCCCGGGGGGAGGGCGTGAAGGAGAGAGGGGGCCTGGCACGTTCTTTTCCTGCTGCAAGGTTGGGGAGCTGCTGGGAGCCGCTTGTCCTCCCGACGCACGTGGGCCACGCCTCCCTGGGACCTAGCTCTGCAGAAGCCTCAGGCTCCTCACCTGGAAGCCAGGGTGGTGACAGCACCACTGCAAGCTCAGACGAGCCCAGTGTGCGCCCACACAGCGTAGGACCCAGGTCATCGCTGTCACCGTGTACTGATGAGGTCGCGGCCTGGCACACAGTAGGGACCCAGGTTGTCACCGAGGGCCCCCTCCCCCACCCCAGGAACTTTCCAGCTTCTCCCCGACACCACCCATCTGTGACCGGCTGCTTCCTGACTCCCAGCCAGCGCTTGCCCCCAACCCAGGGAAGCTGTCAGAAGGTCTTTCCTATGTGTCCCCTCGAGCCAGCGGGGCGCGGACCACAGGCATGTTTATGTAAATAGACATTTATCTACTCCTAGTCCTGGAGGCTGGAAGTCCAAGGTCAGGCTGTAGGCAGTGCTAGCTTCTCTGAGGCCTCTCTCCTTGGAATGTGATGACCATCTTCTTGCTGTGTCCTCACAGGGTCATTGCTGTGTACGTTGTCTGTGTCCTAATTTTTCCTTCTTGTGAGAACATAGTCCTATTGGACTAGGGCCACCCTAGTACCCTCATTTATCCTTAATCAGCTCTTTAAAGACCCTGTCTCCAAATACAGTCACATTCTGAGGTCCTGGGGATGAGGACTTCAATGTATGAAATGTGGGGGGACCCAGTTCAGCCCATCACATTACCCACCAGCCCCTTGCTGCACACGTGTCACGTGGGGCCCCTGGAGTGGGCACACCCCGGAGCCCAGCTCAGCCCTGATGCCAGCAGGCAGGGAGGGTGCATTGGCCACATGCGTTTTCCCTGCACTTGGTCAGCTCATGCAGCTTGCTACTTCGGCTACAGTATGAGACCATCTGGGAGGAGAGGGGTTCCCTCTGTGGCCCGCAGTTCTAAAGCAGAGGCTCATCCAGCCCACTTCCACGCCAGCTCGTTATAAACACCGTTCACCAGCAAGCTCCTGGCAAAGCTGACGCCCAGCATTTCCATGTGATCTTATTGTCCTCCTGGCTGTGGTACTGATAACACTCCCATCTCGCAAGGGCAGCAGAAAGCCAAGGAAGGGGCCGTGCTACGGTGGAGGGTGGGATTGCTCTGCAGTGGCCGAGGGGCTCCTCTCGGCCGGGTCACTTCTCAGAATCAGAATTCCAATTAGAGCCACAGTTGGGAGGTTTCCCCGGTGGGAGAGGACTTTGAGAAGCCTGTTGCTGTCCTCTTGTTAAAGTCAGTTGGTCTCCTGTGAATCAGGCTTGAGCAGCTGGGCTGGACCTGCCACCCCCAGTAAATGCCGACTAGAGAACAGGAGGAGAGGCCTGTTGCAGTGGGTGCTTTGGTGCCCGCCTGCCCCTCTTCTGCCAGGTTGGGGCATCATGGTCCTGTGTCCCTGAGAGGAAGCTGGACCCTCTGCCAACTGGAAGTTTCAGAGCCACCAGGAGGCAGGTGGCATTTGAGATCCCCTCCAGCCGTGGTTCTGAGAGCGGGGTCAGTGCCATCAGCATCACCTGGAAAGTGTTGGAAGCTCACATTATCAGCCCCACTGGAGACCTGCTGAATCACAGCCTCGGGGTGGGGCCCAGAGATCTACATGTGCCCAGCCCTGAAGCGCTGCCCAGGCAAAAATGAGGTCGTCACAGCGATTTTAAATGGTCTCTGGAGCCACATCAGAAAAAGAAAAAGAAACCTTTGAAATTGATTTTTTTTTTACTGTGGTAAATATACATAACATGAAATTTACCACCTTAACCAGTTTTAAGGGCCCAGTTCAGGGTCATTAAGCACATTCACATCACCACCATCATCCCCAGGATGTTTCCATCTCCCCAGACTGACACTCTGGCCCCATTAAACACCAGCCCCCACATCCTCTCTCCCCCGCCCCTGGCATCCAGCACTCTGCTCTCTGTCTATGAGTTTGACTCCTCGAGGGAACTCCTGTAAAGGGAATCATGCAGTATTTGTCTTTTTGTGACTGGCTTATGTCACGTGGCATAATGTCCTCAAGGTTCGTTCACGTTGTAGCCTGTGTCCGAATTTCCTTCCTTTTTAAGGCTGAATAATATTCCATTGTGTATATACCCCACATCTTCTTTACCCATCATCTGTTGATGGACACTTAGGTTGCTTCCATGTCTTAGCTATTGTAAGTAATTCTGCAGTGGACATGAGAGGCATGTCATTTGTCATGACAAATCCTGTTGTCATTTCCTTTGGATAAATACCTAGAAGTGGAATTGTTGGGTCACATGTTAGTTCTACTTTTGACTTTTTGAGGAACCTCCATACTGTTTTCCATAGGCGCTGAACCAATTTATATTCCCACCAGCAGTGTACTAGGGTTCCCTTTTCTCCACAACCTCAACAATACTTGTTAACTCTTGGCTGTTTGCTGGTAGCCATTCTAACAGGTGTGAGGTGGTATCTTATTGTGGTTTTGATTTGCATTTCCCTAATTGTGCTCGGCCCCGGGCGTCCCCGGGAGTCCCGACCAGCAGGACAAATCCTTGTGAGTCCGAGGAGGAACCTGTAGGGGTTGAAAAGAGAAGAAGGGGCAGGAGACGCGAAAGAATGGAGGCAAGACAAAATCCTGATCAAGCCTCAAACCTTTATTGCTGCAGTAGCTGTATTTATACAGTACAGAGAAAGGGGGGCGGGATCCAGAATAAGGGAAGTACTTGGCAAATTATCATTGGTGCTGCGTGCGCGGGCTTTCGTTGGAAGCGCGGGCTTTCGTTTTTAGGCGCGGGCTTTTATCTCATTAAGCAGGAAGAGAAGCAGGATGTCGGCCATCTTCTAATGGCGAAAACTTCTTGGCTCCCAACACCTAATGACTAGTGATGTTGAGCATCTTTTCACATACCTGTTGGCCGTCTGTATCTTTTCCGGAAAAATGTCTATTTAGGTCTTCTGCTCATTTTTTAATTAGATTTTTTGTTTGGTTGTTTTTGGGTTTTGCTATTGAGTTCGGTGAGTTCCTTATATATTTTGAATATTAACCCCATATCAGGTAAATTATTTTAAATATTTTTTCCCATTCAGTATGTCACCTTTTCATTTTGTTGATTGTTTCCTTTGCTGTGCTGAAGGTTTTTAGTTTGATGTAATCCCACTTGTCTATTTTTGCCTTTGCTGTCAAATCCAAAAGTATCATCTCTAAGACTAATGTCAGGAAGCTTACCTTCTGTGTTTACTTCTAGGAGTTTTATGATTTCAGGTCTTATGTTCAAGTATTTAATCCATTTTGAGTTAACTTTTGTGGATGGTGTAAGATGGTGTCCAGTTTCATTCTTTTGCATGTGTCTGTCCGGTTTTCCTGACACTAAGAGATTGTTCTTTCCCCATTGTATATTCTTGGCTCCTTTGGCATATATTAATTGGCCACATACGTGTGGGTTTATTTCTAGTGTCTCTAATCTATTCCACTGGTCTCTGTGCCTGTTTTTATACCAAAAATTACCATTTTGATTACTACAGCTTTGTAATATAGTTTGAAATCTGAAAGTATGATGCCTCCAGCTTAAGATGGCTATTCAGGGCCTTTTGTGGTTCCATACACATTTTAGGATTGTTTTTTTCTATTTCTGTGAAAAATGTCATTGGAATTTTGATAGGGGTTGCAATGATTCTGTAGATCACTTTGAGCAGTATGGAAATTTTAACAATATTAAGTCTTCCAATCCATGAGCACAGAATATCTTTCCACTTATTTGCATCTTCTTCAGTTTCTTTGATCAATGTCTTATGGTTTTCACTGTACAGGTCTTTCACCTCCTTGGTTAAATTTATTCCTAGGTATTTTATTCTTTTTGATGTAATTGTAAGTGGGATTGTTAATTTCTCTTTCTGTTAGCTCATTATTAGCATAGAGGGATGCAAAAGATTTTTGTGTATTGATTTTGTACCCTGTAACTTTACTGAATTTGTTTATTAGTCCTAACAGCTTTTTGGAGTCTTTAGGATTTTCTACATATAATACAATGTCACTCAAAAACATGATGGTTTTACATCTTCATTTCTGATTCAGATGCCTTCTATTTCTTTTCATTGCCTACTCGCTCTGGCTAAGACTTCCAAAACTATGTTGCCTAAAAGTGATGAGAGGGGGCATCCTTGTCTGGTTCCTGACCTTAGAGGAAACGCTTTCAGCTTTGCACCATCGAGTATGATGTTTGCTCTGGGCTTGTCGTGTGTGGCCTTTACTGCGTTGAGGTGTGTTCCCTCTGTGCCCTCTTTCTGGAGAGCTTTTATCGTGAATGGATGTCGGACACAAGGTTTCTGAGTATGATTTGGGCTATGTGGGTTTATGCATTTCAATTAAAGGCAATTTTTTTGAGAGGGTAAAACCTGGACAGTTTTTTCCTGACTTGCTGCCGTTGGGGCGGATTGGATGTCTGCACATAGACATGGGGTGCGTGTCTTGGGAGCTGGCCCAGTTGTTGGGTGGGAAGACTTTGGACCCAAGGGGAAGCTGAATTGAGGAGGTGTTTGGAAACTCTCATTTGGAATGCAGCAGGACTGGCCCAGGCCGGCACTACGGCTCAGTAGAGAAATACGCGGCTCACAGAGCTGAGCAGAGCTCTGTGGATGAGACCTGGATTCTGCGGCCGCTTCCTTCTTCCTAAGAAAAGGCCTCGCTTGGGGGCTGTGCTGTCCGGGCCTCTCTGTCTGTGTCCTCCCTCCCTCCACCCCCTCCTTCCCCCTCCCCCTCCCCCCATACCAGCAAACCTGCTGAGGTGGCCTCTTCCGCCTGGAACCAGCTGTGGGGTGTGGGACGCCCACTGAAGTGCCAGCTGTTGCCTCTAAATATACTGCGGGTGTGAGCAGGCACCTCAAGGGTGATGCGTCAGGCAGTCAGCGCATCCCCTTCTGAGCCGATTGTTACCAACAACTGTCTCCACACACCCGTCTCTGGCCGCAGTATCTTTATATATACTGATGTCCCAGGATGCTGAGATTGGCACCGCGCACCCGGTAGGGCATCTCTAGCTGTTTACCTCTCAGAATGTCGGCCAGTTTTCCAGACTTGCATTATTTGTTTTACTGCTGAAACAGTTCCGGGAGGGCTGGAGACAGACGCTGTGCATGTGCAGTGGGGGGAGGGGGACACACGCGTGGACGTGACCCTGTCCCTGTGGCCTCTGCTCTGAAGGTGCTGCCAGAGGCCCGACTCCCTCCCCGTGTGCTGAGCGCTGGCCGTCTTGGTCCAGCAGTGGGGCCAGTAACAGCCAGGCCATCTTTATACTCAAAGGCACGTTTGGAAAGGACAGGCCCCAACTGTCCATTAGACTTTCTGTCTGAACACTTTCTGCCCCGTAGGAAGCGCACGGGTCTGTCCCGTCCACCGCTCCTCTCTCCTCTCCGCAGGCCTGGCTGTCTCTCTCTCTGTCCTCGAGCCAAGGCCGTCCCCGCTCCCAGCCTTTGCCTCCCGTGCTGTTCCCCTTTGTCTGGCGAATGCCTGCTCGCCCTTCAGGCCGTGGCCTAACCGTCCACCTTGCGGAGGTCCCTGCTTTTTGTGCCCTGTGAATCCCCTGTGGTCTGTCTCTCTGCACTGTCCCCTCATAGCTGACGTCGACTCTGAACTACACAACCATCGGTGTCACCTGCCCCGTGTGGCCCTGAGGGTGGGGATCACACCCGAATGTTTGCAGCCTCCTGAGAAGCACCCAGCATGGGAGGCGTCTGTTGTGTGCACTGTTCGCAAAGCCTGTGAATTCTCATCGAATTCTAACCTTAACCCTCCGAGTGGGCATCCATGAGCCCCATTTTACCAGGAAGTGTAGGGAGATGAGGAGGCCTCGGACCCACAGTGGTAGAAGATACCAGGTGCTGACCCAGTACTGTCTGGCTCTTTCCCAGCGTAGTCCTGATGATGTGGTCCTAGGAGTGTGTGTAGCTGCGGGAATCCTTCGCTCTGAGAAAGAGCCGCCCTCTGCAGACGGCTCCTCCTGCTGCAGGGAGACCTGCAGGGGGCCTGGAGGCCTTGTTGGTGGGAGGCGACAGGTCAGGGCCAGGCCTGGTGGGGGTGGAACTAAAAATGGCTGAAAGAGTGGGAAGAGAGAGAGGGGCTGCTTGCAGGTGCCCCTCACTCTGGGTGTGATCCCGTCACCATGGCAACGTGGGTGGACATCTCAGCAGGGAGACATCATCTGTGTCCTGTGGGCAGCCATCCCCAGGTGGGCCATGTGAGAATGTCCCTGAAAGGCTGGGAAGATCTTACTACAACTTCCATTAACATTTTTTTTGCCAGTAAAAAGAAAAGAAATGGCCCAACCATTTTGGAAACCCACATGGCAGGTCTTTTAAAGCTGAACATGTGCATTTCCAGGGACCCAGCTACCCCCCTCCTAAGGTTATGCCCAACGAAAACTTGTGGTGTGCACGAAAATCACATCCTAGAGGGTTCACAGCAGCATCTTCCTAACAGTCCAGACTTGGGAACGACCCATAGCTGATGAATTGGGATTTCATGGAACTGAACAATATAGACAACGATAAAGAGTGGCTGCAGGTGAATCTCAGAGATATGGTATCAGTGGAAGTAGCCGGCCTCAGAAGAGTACATGACTCCATGACCTGGAGCCCGAAATCAGGCAAAACTAGCCCATCGTGATGGAGGTCATGAGCGGCTCATTTTTGTGGGAGGGTTGACCTTGTGGGGCATGGGGAGGCCAGAAATCTTCTCTAGCTTCACTGGCTGGTGGTTACGTGGGGTTGCACAGCTGTGAGATTTGTCGTTAAGAGTGTATCCTTTACTCCAGCAACGGTACGCTTCAATTTCAGAAAATTACCCTTGGAACAACCTAAATGCCCCTCGAAAGAGGAAGCAATAAAGAAGATGTGGTCCATACAGACAATGGAATACTACTCAGCCATAAAAGAGAATGAAATAATGCCACTTGCAGCAACATGGATGGACCTGGAGATGATCATGCTAAGTGAAGTCAGTCAGAGAAAAACAAATACCACGTGACGTCACTCATATGTGGAATCTAACTTTTTTAACTTCTTTATTGGAGTATAATTGCTCTACAATGGTGTGTTAGTTCCTGCTTTATAACAAAGTGAATCAGCTATACATATATCCCCATATCTCCTCCCTCTTGCATCTCCCTCCCACCCTCCCTATCCCATCCCTTTTAAAAAAGATACAGATAAACTTATTTACAAAGCAGAAGCAGGCTTACAGTTATTGAAAACAAACTTATGGTTACCAGAGGGGAAACGTGGCAGGCAGGGAGGGATAAATCAGGAGCTTGGGAGGAGCGTACACACACTGCTATATATAAGATGGATAACCAACAAGGACCTACTGTATAGCACGGGGAACTCTACTCAATATCCTGTGATAACCTATATGAGAAAAAAATCTAAAAGGAATGAATATATGTATACGTATAACTGAATCACTTTGCTGTACCCCTGAAACTAACACAACATTGTAAATCAACTATAAAAAAAAGAAAGATAATTACCAAGAAAATCACCAGGAAATCTTCCTTAAATCCAGTAGTAAGAGGAGACTTCATAATTCTAGACAAAATGGAAGCCACCAGAAGGGACGTGGGTGAAACACGTACACAAACTTTTGATCAAAGGAGCCAGACACCAAAGGGAGCATTCTGGATGCTTCAGTTGATAGGAAATACTGAACAAGGTAGAATTTGTCTACACAGTTAGAAGTTGGGGTAAAGGTGTCTCTTTGGGGTGGAGGGTGTTTCAGGGCTAAAGGGAATTAAGGGGGGTTTGGGGTGGTGGTTACACAAGAGAGGTAAGGTGGTTTTCACAGTGAAAATCCATCAGGCTGGGTACTTGTGATGTGTAGACCTTCCCTGTTGTACTTTGATGTCTACTTCAAGGAAAAACAGAAGACATTGAACTTGACTGATTTTCATGATGGGGGTAGAGGAGAACGCTCTGCCTGTGCCTGGATCTGAGGAGCTGAGTTATGTCAGGAGGGGAGCGCAGAGCAGGTGGGGCAGGCTTGCTCACTGCCTGCAACCAGCCCGTGGAGGCTGGGCTCATTGGGAGCGCACTTGGTGAAGTGGATTTATGAATTATTGCCTAGTTTTAACTAAACTCGCCTTAACACAATAGACAAGTGGCTTTCACATATTCCTACAGGGGAACCTCAAGCTGGAGACAGTCCTCACGGCATCAGTGTTAAGTGAGCCAGAGCTCCAGAGCTGACACCCCTTCTGGGTGACGGCCAGCCCCTTCCCGGCCAGAGTCAGGGGTGAAAAAGCAAAAACAAACAACGAGTGATGATCCCATCACATCTGAGAGAAGTCAGCCCCAAACATGCAGTGTTACCGGGAGGACTTTCCAAAATGTAAATCTATATGCATTATCCTTATGGAAGAAACCTCTCCCAGCCTCCCCCGAAGGGAACCCTGTGCCTTAAACTACTGAGTACTGACGGCAGCACGTTTACAAACATGTAAATATCCACATAATTAGGGTGCATGCCAAAAAAGTCCTTCTGTCCACGGGGTACCTGAGCACAAAGGTTGTGACCTCTCATCCGGAACATCCAGAGTCTAGCCACAAGTTCTGAGTGAGGACAAGGGCTGCAGCTGGGGTGCAGGTGGGAGGTGTGTGCCCACCACAGACGCAGCAGCCCCTGCCCTTGTGCCTCTAAATCAGTTCCCTCCTGTGCCAGCCCTGCCCTACCCGGGCAGTGAGGGAGATTCTTCTGTCCTGGCTGCACTGGCCAACGGCAAAGCTTCCACAGCGTCCACAACAGAGACAGGTTGTGTGGAGCCCCGGGCTCTTTTCCTCTGGCTCTGGTTTTGTTTAATTTCGCAAATGGACTCGGATGAACTTGGTTCCCATCGACTCAGATGACGCTTTGAGAAATTTCACTTGCGGGAGACTTGGTGGGGGATTTCTCTGCGTGTGACTTGCATTGGATCCCTTCTTTTACTTGGCAGGTACAGTTGTCATTTGCTTTTTCTTTCAGTTTGAGATCTACACACTTATACCCTCTGATTTCTGCATGATGAATAGTGCTTTACTTGGTCCGTCCCTCTCTCTGCCTCCAGGCAAGCAGTCCTGAATGCATGGTCCTACCTTATTGGAGGCTAGGCTTCAGCAGCTTCTCGGACCTTCCCCCACCTGGCCTCTGCCCGCTTCTCCAGCTCATACCTGGTCACACGCTCATGCACACAAGTTAACATCCATGTGATGCACGTACCACGCATACCCATGTGCACACGTGCAGGTGTGTGAATGTGTTCGTGCCCACAAATGCACATAAAAACTTACAAACGCACATGTGCATTCATACAAGCTGAAACCTGGCCCACAACCCCAGAGCGCACGGGGTCCACTGCAGGGCGGGAGCCTGCGGGCTCGGGCTCTCACCCATGCAGGCGCATCTGAGGAAGATTTGCAGAGATGGGCTCTGTGTCAGGCCCTGGGGCACCAGCATCAGACAACCTCTTCTCAGGGAAATGAGAGTTAGTGCAGGAGACAGTCAGAGAGACCCACAAAGTAGGACGAGGCCGTGCTGGGCTGGAAAACCACGCCGGGCATTGTGGGGCTCCAGTGTAGAGGCGCAGAGTCCTGGAGGCCAGGGGAGGCTCTGGAGGACCGGCCTCGAAGCTACACCTAGAGGGACGAGGTTCACCTGTGAGAGGTGGGGTAGGAGAGATGGCGTTGCAGGTGAGGACGCAGAACAGGTTTGGGGTCAGGAAACCCCAAGGGTGGATCCTGGACAGTCCCTCCCTCGTTGGGTGTTTCTCGCTGCTGCTGTTGCTCTACCTGCCATCCAGGTGAGGCCCTGGTGCACCCAGTACGCGGCCCAGCCCAGCACACGCAGTCCTTCCCCGGCCCGCAGGCCGCGAGTGTCCCGTTTTACAGCCAACTCTACATCTGTGCTGTGTGCGGGGCTCTGACGGCGGTGCTGGGATCACACTGGCCCCTCGGACCGCATACCCGCTCTCTTGAGCGCTGCTCTGCCCACAGGAGGGTGGGGATAGGAAGGCGGCCAGGATGGCAGCTCAGCCCTGAAGCTGGAGCAGCCACTTGGCCCCCTTGGGCACTTGGGGTGAAAAGAGGAAGGGATCTGCCAGGGAGGGTCATCAGAGGCCTGGGCGGAGCCAGGGGGAGGGGGCAGGGGCTCTAGGGAAGGCTCAGGACAGGGCGGTAGAGCCCGTCCCTGTGTGGATGTGTAGAGCCCGGGTCTGCAGCAGGCACCTGCTGGGGCGCAGTCCTGAGGTCAGGCCCAGGAGAGACCCTTGAGGAGGGAAGACACTGCAGTGATTGCCTGTGAGATGAGGTGAGAGCCCGTGGAAGGCCGTCCAGATGCAGAGACAGGGAGCAAGTGACACCAGAACCCCAGTCGCGCCCCTAGTCCCCTAATCCCCATAGCAGCAGGCCAGTGGTTCTGGTTGGCGCTGCCCAGGAAAGGACCAGGACCGCCCGCTGCTGGAACCCGGAAGCGTGCTCACATCCTCTGTGTGATAATTCAGGGAAACACACAATAGACAATTAGCAATACATCCCTCGGGGAGATCCCAGGGAATTTTATTCTGTGCTCTTTGCAGTTAAAAAACTGATGAAGAGTTATTTTATGAGAAAACAAAAAGCGATAAGACAGAGGAATGCATAATATATTGAGTAGAGGTTACTAGTTTCGTTTTTTTTTTAATCTGACAGTTAAAGGAATGATCTTGTTTTTCCACCGAGCAGTGTTTTCATCCCGCTGGTTGTGATTGAAGTTTTGCTTGGAAAATACTCGAGCTTCATGTATTAAAGATGAGAAATACAGGAAAACGTAGGTGTATATGGTGAATAATGTTACGTCCTACAAAATGTTATCCGTAGCTCATACACAGTATTGCCGTTTGACTTAAGTTCAGTGAATGTACGTTTACATCATGCTGATGGGATTGTGGGCTACCTGGATCCTGGTGTGCCAGGTGGAGGATTGCAGAACCTCCACATCTTCCTCAGGTCTGAGCTTCGGAGACTGCGGAGGACACGTTTGCCTGTTTGCTAATTCCGTCCCACCACCTGCATTTCCGTTTCGTGTGTGAGTGGCTCATATAGATCCCAATTGTGATTGCCGGGAACATGGCCAATGACATTGTGATTGTGCCGGGCAGGCTTGGCCTTCCCAAACTTTTGGGGATCACGCTGTTGCCTCGCTATCCAAGGTCTCCTGGGCTGTCAACACCAGCGAAGGTGGCAGAGGGCGTTAGCCGGGAAGGTTCCCAGGGAGGATGAGGCTAGAGCAAGTGTTTGCTGCCTGGTATTCTTTCTGGGTTGTCTCAGAAGCACGGGATGTGTGTAGGGATGTTTGGGTGTTTAGGATTTCAAAATAAAGATACACTTCTACGTAAACATCTTGCTTGTGAACTTTTACTTAAAACCAGCTGTCGGCTCCTGGGTAATTGTTAGTAATTTTTCGGTTGCTGGTTACCACATTCATTGTAGGTGGTGTTTTCTTTAATAATGTCCGTGTCACTCATTTATAACTGAAGTGAGCACTGTACATATGACGGCAACTCCGGATCTAATTAGGGAGAAGAAAAATCAGAGAAGTGGGGGCTTCACGGGCTGGCATCTTTGGAACAAGCAATTAATACAATCTCGAAGCCACTACCTAGCTTCCTGCTGCATTTTCAAACAGCGAGGTGGAAACACCCTGTCTTCCCCTCTCTTCTTTCCAGCTCCGTGCTCCCAGCCCTGCAGAGGAGACCTTTGCCCTGCATTGTGTGAAGAGCACTGGTTCTGTGTGGTGGCGGCTCGCCCTGTTCTGCCCAGCTCCGTCTGTTCTGCACAGCTTTGCTGATGGGGCTCAGTGGCCTGTTTCTCAGTGGGCCAGGAGGGAGGATGTGTCTTTCCCCCGGCACAAACAGATCTAAAGGCCAAGGGCGTTCCCAATTTTCCTGCAGGGGTTTTAGGGACTGTTGCGTGAAGTCAGAACATCATCATCTCTGATCCTCGATTTACATGTCATCCTGCATCAGTCGGAACTGTTTTCCAGCTGAGGTTGTCTTTGGACCACCTGGCCCCTTCCAGCCCCTCCGCTCTACCTCTCATCCCCACACTGTCCACCCCTTACATGTTACTCTCCACCTTCCCAAACTGCTGCTTCCAGGATCCTGAACAGGATCATCTACGTGGAGCCCCTGGTGTGTGCAGCCCCTGCTCCGTCTTCTGCCTGGAGTGCCAGTTCCAGACCCCGAATTTCATGACAGGCAAATGGCTATCCAGTCATTATTTACTTTTCTGCTAGTAGCTCTTTCCCACCTGCCCCTCGCACCAGGCAGTCAGTCCATACCTATCGACCGGGACCTCCAGGTCCCATATGTCAGAGCTGCTGGTATCCAACTAAGTCACCAAAAATCAAAGGTTGCATTACGTAGGAAGAAAGAAGGAAGGAAGGAAGGAGGGAGGGAGGGAGGAAGGAAGACTTGAAAGCATCAGAAAGCAACCAAGGCAGCTAGGACCTGAGGGGCCAGTATCCCAGAGCAAAGAGAACTACAGAGAACAGGGGCCAGCATCTGCATGGCGTTTTCCCGGTGGGTGCTGACTTCTAGGCTACACATTCTCTGATGGGAGAGACGCCGGGCAGAAAGCAGCTGCTCAGGGGGTGAAGAGTGGGGCAGAGTGGGAAGGCCTGTGGTCCAGAGCCTCTCGAGGCCGGGAAGGTGGGTTCATTCAAAGTCCTCCTGAAGAGGAAACTCGGACACTGCCCACCGTGGGCAGAGGTGTGCAGCACCTGGAACTCTGACCCACTGTGGGGCGGAAGGCAGTGTCAGCTGGTCCAGCCATCAGAAAAACTGTTGACAGTTGCTATCACAGCTGAGTGTGGGACTTCCCCTGCAGTCCAGTGGTTGAGAGTCCACACTTCCAAAGTAGGGGACATGGGTTTGATCCCTGGTCGGGGAACTAAGACCCCGGGTGCCTCATGACGTGGCCAAAAAATTAAAAATTAAAAAAGAAAAAAAGCTGAGTGTAAGCCTATCCTGTGCCCCAGGAGCCCCACTCCGGGATGGGTCCCTAGCAGAGATGCGTGTGGATGGGCACCAGGAAACAAATACAAGAATGTTCTCATAGCTGGGGGGAAGCAGCCGCAAGGCACAGGGATATGAGCTCGGTGCTTTGTGACAGCCTGGAAGGGTGGGATGGGGAGAGTGGGAGGGAGGGAGACGCAAGAGGGAAGACATATGGGAACATATGTATATGTAGAGCTGATTCACTTTGTTGTAAAGCAGAAACTAACACACCATTGTAAAGCAATTATACCCCAATAAAGATGTTAAAAAAAAAAAAAAAAAAAAAAAAAGAATGTTCTCAGCGGCACCATTTGTGATTTCCCCAGACATCCGAATGCCCATCGGTAGTAGAATGCACAAGAAACGGTGGGATGTGTGTGCAGTGGAATACTGCACAGCGTTCAAACACAGTGAACGCTGCCTTCCCTACAAGGACGACTCCCAGACTTGATGCTGGCAGAAGGCATAGTCGTGGTCACCCTTGCAGGTGGGCACTGGACTGTGGCACGAGGGGGCTTCCGCGGTCCCAGTGATGGATGCTTCTAACAATGTGGGTGTGTTCACTTTGAAAATCCGTCGAGCTCTACACTTATGGTTTGTGCTTTTTACCAGATGTGTGCTTTAGTGTAAATCTTAGCTAAGCAGATAGATGATGGGTAGGTAGGTAGGTGGAGAGAGACCGTGATTGCTGACTGTGTTCCAGGGACAGCTGTACACAGAGCCGTTCCCCCATGTTCTCAGCACGTGTGTATTCTTCTTCCGCTTCTCTAGACGTTTTGTTGTATCGTACTTCTGTGCATTTTTCAGACTCTGGGTTCCTTGTTCACAGGGATGACAACAGAGTGATGAAAATAAGCGCAGCTTATATTTGACTGCTCACTCTTTCCAGATACTGGTCTTCATTTATGAACTCGTTTAACCTTTACAAACAAGTCTTGAGGTAGAGACCGTTATCACCTCCATCTCACAGATCTGACAAATTTGAGCCTCAGAGAGCTTGTTCAACTTGCCCAAAGTCACACAGCCACGCAGCGTCAGAGGTGGCATTCCAAGCCTCACGGGCAGCCTCGGAGCCCACTTGTGCTCTGGCCATCAGGCCTTCTCACCTCTCCTGGTGATGAGGTAGACTAGGCGTCAGTTAGTTTAAGGCCAACTGTGGGCTAGAGACACAGAGGGCACAGCACCCAGTGGGCCTTCTCATCCCTGGGTCTGCAGTCCCAGGCAGGAAATCAGCGCCCAGTATCTGTTGGTTGAGTGGATGGATGGATTGGATTGGTGGATAGATGGGGGTAGGAGTGGCGGGTAGGTGGATGGAGGGAGGGATGAATGAATGAAGGGATAGGTGGATAGCTGTGTCAGTAAGTGGGTGTGGATGGATGGATTAGATAGGATTGGATGGGTGGGTGGATGGATGGATGAATGGATGAGATTTTCAGTAAGTGTTTCCTCTGAAGCCTCCCCCTGAGCCTGTCTGGCATCTGTGTCTGCAGGTAAGTGATTCCTGAGAAAAGCACCAGAGGCACAGGCGTGCTTGAGAGCCGAGAACAGGGCTTAGAGCTGCGCTTCTCACGTGAAGGTGCCCGTTAAAACAGATCCTTGGGTCCACCCCCAGAGATTCCGAGTCAGCAGGCCCCTGAGGGGTCTTGGGACCCTGAATTTCTAAGGAGCTCCCAGGAGAAGCTGCTCTACTCAACTGTGGACCACACTCGAGGCAAGGTGGCAAGGGCGTCGAGAGCTCTCCAGCGCCTCTGGTGCTATGGCTCTTGCGACGACACTTCATAATGTTTCCCTAAACCCTCTGTTAATTGGACCAAGCAGCGCTAATGGGAGAACGGTTTCTAAGGCGTGTCTTAGGGGCTCTGCAGAGTGGGTGCACGCAGAGAAGGGAGGGATACGGATTTTCGGCAGCCCCCCACCTCCGCCCCGAACGTGAGTGTGCGCTCAGCTTTGAAGCCCGTCCATCAGCGTGCCAGGCAGCCTTATACCTCGAGGCCGTTTATAATGCCTAAGTCTGTGCAGCTAAAGCAGTTTGATGTTAACTGCAGGAGGAAAGGGGAGCCTGCTGAGCGCGGCGGGATGCAGCGCCTTATCACGCTTCATGTACAGCGGCTGCTTGCCGGCGTCGCCAGCGGACCCGCACCAGGGACACAACGGTGACACTGTTCATGGGCCGCCGTGTTCTGAATCAACACTGCAGCAGTGCGATCAGAGAGAGGGAGGGAAGCGCGCAGTCACCGGCCGCTGCCGACAGTCCGGCGCGAGGCCTGCCTCTCTTATTACTTGCTGTCTGGTGTGATATGCAAAGCAGCTTCTCCAGAAGCACTGCACCTTCACATCACCGGAAAATTGAGTTTTATTTGGTGGCCCGCGTATAATTTATAGCACTCCTCCAGTACACTTCAGTTCTCATTCAGCTAAAAGTGTATTCTTTATTTCCCACCGGCCAAGAGACGGAGAAAGAAGCCCGAGTGTTCCTTTGTGCTGACACCCCCCAGGCCCCGGGTTCTCTGCAGAAGTGGGTTTTAAACTGTTCCGGCTCTTCGTTGACAAGAGATGCCCACGCTCCACAATGCCCCGAGATGAGGTGCCTCCTTCTAAGGAGGTGCCGCCATCAGCGTTAACAGAAGAATGTTCTGGAGCTGTTGTTTTTCTGCTCGGCTGTAATGTGCTGCTTCCATATACGGAAGTGAAATTAGTCACCTGATAGGAACCGCCTACCAAGTACAGCACGTCAGTCAGGGGTGGGGTGGACCTGAACCTTAAGGGCTCACTGAAGTAGTTTTCTTTTAAACAAACAAGCAAAACCCCCCACCCCGACTATTTCAAATCATAAAGTACTGAATGGGGAAGATCTCTTCGACAAATCTGGAGTTCCAGTGTAGGAGAAAATCTTGCTTGGTCAAAATTACTCTTTTTTTAAATCAAGTTTATCGAGATAAAATTTCCATACAGTAAACTCCGCCCCTCTAAGCGTACATTCCGATGAGTTTCCACAGATGAACACGCTCGTGAAACCACCATAACCGAGACTTAGAGCTTTTCGTTCCCTCCGCAAAGCTCGCTTTGCCTCCCTGCAGTCAGCTTCCCCTCTGCCATCCCCTGGCAACGCTGATCAGCTTACTGTCGCTGTAGAGTAGTGGGCATTTTCTACAGCTTTATAGAAGTGGAGTCATTTGGTGTTGGCTTCCTTCCCCCAGTGTAACGACTCTGAGATCCGTCCGTGTTGTTTGTGTGTCTGTTGTTCCTTTCTGTTGCTGGGTAGTATTCCCTCGTACGGAGACGCTTTTTGTTTATCGTGCGCCTGCGGATGGACGTTTTGGATTGTTTCTAGGTTTCTGCTGCTGGGAATAAAGCTGCTCTAAGCATTTGGACTCAAGTCCCCCATGTTCTACCTGTCTGGGGTGAGCCCCTAGGAGTGGAACAGCTGCTGGTAGGGGTATGTTTACCCTTCCTGACAGTTTTCCAAAGTGGTTGGACCATTTTACATTCCTACAGCAGCCTGAGAGTTCCACATCCTATCCCGCAGGTGGTGTGGTCAGTGCTTTAAATTATGGCCATTTTGGCGAGTGTGTCATGGGACCTCGTGGTGGTTAATTTTCATTTCCCTGGAGACTCATGATGTGGGGGACCTTGCCATGTTCTCATTGTCATTCATACCTCTTCTGCTAAATCTTCAGTCCATTCTTAGATTGCATTGTTTGTCTTCTCATCATTACCAAACCAAACTCGGGTCGCTCTCCTGACATGTGGTACAGACAATCTACTGACACCTGGTTGTGGTGAAGGAAAGCTCAGTGTTTATTGCAGGGCCAACCAAGGAGAACGGGCAGCTCGTGCCCAAAGGACCCAAACTCCCTGATAGCTTTTAGGAAAGGGTTTTTAAAGAGAAAGTGAGGGAGGATGGTCGCAGGGTATGTGATCAGCTCCTGCACAATTCTCTGATTGGTTGATGGTGAGGTAACAGGGTGATGTTTCTGGAATCTCAATCATCAACCTTCTGGTTCCAACTGGTCTGGGGTCTACATGCTTGTGGTCAGCACACGGTTAACTTCTTCCAGCTGGTGGGAGTCTTAGTATCTGCAAAATGGCTCAAGGATATGGCTCATAAAATTATCTATAGCCCTTGAGGAGGAACTCAAGGTCCTTGACTTAGTTTTATGGCTAAACAATTATTGTTTTGTCTTGCTTGACTGTTTTCCTTTGTTTCTGAATTTTCTTACTTCTCTGATTAACTTTGCTCTTTGGAACTTGGGGAAGGCCAAGGAAGCTAAAAGTTTTCTACAAATGAGAGGCAGGGGACATGGGAGGAATCTCTCCCCTGGAAGGCCCCACAGGGTCCTGCATGGTTTCATTATCATTGTGTTGAACTGATCTTCATATCCTAGATATAATTTTTGTCTATATATTAAAACATTCTTTGCCATTCAGTGGCTTGCCTTGTTTTCTGGGGAGTGTCTTTCAAAGAGCAAAATATCTCATTTTGATAGAATCCCATTTGTCGATTTTTCCTTTTGTGGATCACACTTTTCTGTGTTCTATCTAAGAAATCTTGTCCTACCCTGAAGTCTCAGCATCTTTCCTCCTATGCTTTCTTCTACTGGTTTCAAAGTTCTAGCTTCTACATTCAGAGCTGTGATCTGTTTTAGGGTGAACTTTCTGTATGGAGTGAGTTAAGGATCAATGTATCTTTTCCTTAGGGATATCCAGTTGTTCCAGCACCTTTTGTTGGAAAGACCTTCCTTTTCCTATTTGATTACCTTGGCAGTTTTGTCACATAACAGGCGATCTTGTGTGTGGCTCTGCCCTTAGACTTTCTGTTCTGTGCATTGTTCTACAGGACATCTTTCTGCCAATACCACCTGCCTTGATTACTGCATCTTTATAGGAAATCTCGAGATCTGGGAGTGTAAGTCATCCAATTTTATTCTTTTCAAAATGTCTTTGGTTCTTCTGGGCAATTTGCATTTTCATGTAAATTTTAGAATCTGCTTGTCAATTTCTTTAAAAAAGAAAAACAGAAAACCTGCTGGAATGTTGATTAGGATTGTCAAAATCACTCTTGAAAATCACATAAGTTGACCCTAAAGAGCCAATGCAAGGCTCTGGGTGTGCCGCCCTTCATGTTGATTAATCCTCATGCATGCAAAAGTGTAAGAACCACTGTGTTTCCGTAGTGTAGAGGTTACACATTTGCCTCATAGAAGTGTGAGAACTGGGGAACTAGGCCAAAGGAGATGAAGAAAAGAATGAAGCTGTACGGCATTCCTGAAGGCCTCAGTCTGCCTTCCGAGAGCTTCCTTTTCCTTGGAGTGACCCGCAGCCGGATGGAGGGGGATTCCGTGGCATTCCTGTGGGGCCTTCCACACTATCTTATCTGTTAGACTCTTCAACTTTAATAAGAGTTAAAAGAGTAGCTTATGGTTGTGGGGATTAAATAAGGTATGGCAGCTTGCAGGTGAGCTGCAAATGTTTGTGGATTGCAGTCTAAACCCAGCTGGTGTAGACCCATTTACCATGTTTCTCTGTTGGTATTTCTTCAGCAGTATGGCTTTCTTGTGTCGGGGCCATCAGTCTCGTGACCCCTGGGAGGTATGATGTCTCTACGGCGTGCCATTCTTCAGGGACTTCTGTCCCGGGGTGGATGCTACGTGACTATTCTTTGGTCATTTCTACCTGTAAGTATCAGGGGTCACATCAGACAGTAGCTCATGGAACTAACATTTCACCCCTGGATACCTGCCCGGTTAACAGTTGGCTTGCAGCTCATACCCGCCATAGCTCCGTTGTGTTTCTGAAAATCCTTATTAGATATGCGCGATCTAATTCATCCCGGCTCTAAGAAGCCCTGAACGAGCCCGTGCTCTCTCTCTGAGTTTGAGAGAATAATAGATGCATAGGAGAATTCATTTGTAACTCTAAGCCCCGAGTTAAAGACGTCTCGGGGGATAAACGTGGGTGATTTGTGGAACATTGCGATGCATTTATGAGATAGATTGCATGTTGGCCGAGCGCGGTGAGACCAGATCAGCTTGCATTAGAGGCACCAGGCTGTTCCCCACCGTATGCAGCTCTCCTTTGGGGCGAGGAGGGAAGCTTTACAGAGCGCTGAGTATGAGAAGCAGCAGTGGGAATTGCTGCCGTGGCACCGGTGCTGGGAGCAGGTCCTGCTTCCCCCTCATTTAAGCACATTAGGGGACTTGATAAATCCTCACGTGCCTCGCGGGACGCTTAGTTTCTGGGCCCAGCCGCACCTCCTCTGCCGTCACAAGGAGGCCACCAGAAAGCGCGTCTTCTGGGTGTGACGGCGGGAAGGCAGCACCAGGCCCATGGCAGCATTGAGACAGCCTGTGAGAGGCTGAGGGCTCTTTCCTCAGTGGCCGCCCCTCGGTTTGCCCCCCCGCCGTTCCTTTTTATGCCCCTCCCACACCTTCTTTCTCATGCTCCCCTTGTTAGGGACTCAGATGATTTGACCATTTGCTTTTCTGGAGCCCCACCGGGACGTAGAGTAGGTGAAACAGTGAGCTGGTTTGCCTTTCTTCTTGATGCACAGATGCCATGCAGCCTTTACCCCAGCCCCCGCCCACGTGTACAAAGTTGGATTAACTGTCTCTGCTCGAGCCAGCTTGTGTAGGCAAACATGGTTTTTCTTCTGACACCGTGAAGCTCCAGGATTCGTGACAATCAGTTTTTGTAGAAGCTACGGCTTACTGCGTCTGCATGATCTCTACATCTTCGGAATCTTCAGAATGCCCGGGGGTGTGGATTCCATTGTGTGCCCATTTCCAGCAAACTGAGGCTCTGCCCAGGTCTGCAGGCAGAGGCAGAGGAAGGAGGATTCGAACCTGCATCTCCGAGACCCAGCCTGTCTCCTGCCCTGAGCACAGCCCCAGGGATTCACTTCCGAGGCTCCTACCTGGGGCTGGGATCCCCAGGAGGGCTCTGCTGGGCCCACAGGCCCTCCAAGGATATCCAGTCTGGCCTCATCCCGTACCCTGACCTGGGCGCACAGAGGGGGAAGAGGTGAAGGACGTAAAGTGAGGTTTCAAAGACACG
This sequence comes from Phocoena sinus, assembly GCF_008692025.1. Classification (NCBI taxonomy): domain Eukaryota; kingdom Metazoa; phylum Chordata; class Mammalia; order Artiodactyla; family Phocoenidae; genus Phocoena; species Phocoena sinus. The sequence goes on along the minus strand of NC_045777.1, from coordinate 2,153,264 downwards.
AGTGGAAAGGGGAAGTTAGACAGAGGGGCCTGGGAGAAGGGAGTAAGAGAGGCCAGGAAAGGCTTGCAGCGGACACAGGCCCAGCCCTGCCCACGCGGCAGCTCCCTGAGCCCTCTCACCTCCAGGAGGCCTGGGCTGCTCCTATTCCAAATGTTAGCTGAGGGCTGACACCCCAACAGGTGACAGGACACAGGGCATCCACTCCCCTGTGGCCTCCCCGACCTCGCTCACTGTCTGTCCCCAGCCTGGCTCGTCCCTACTGTTCTGGTGACTCATGGCTTTTTGCCCCTAGCAGGGCCTGAGCCCATCCTTTAAGTGGATTTGCCACTTTCCTTCTAGAGGCTTGTGCCCAAGGACGAATTCACAGCCTCGACAGCCACTGTATTGAGAGATCACGGGGTTTGTGGGACCAGGGGAGGAAGCTTTCCGATTAGCCATGAGGACCAGCCGCAGGGGTCGCAGGTTCTAACTGTGGAGGTGAGAGGACCTGGGGCACCCATCTGGGTGTTGGGGAGAGTCTTTCTGGGTCTGTGGTGCTGGGAAGGGTCTCCTAGGGTGTGGGGACACCTCCTCCCTGACCGTGGGGACACCTCCTCCCTGACCTTGGGGCCGTCTCTCTCCACTGGGGCGATACTGTCTCCTCCCAGTCCTGCCACGGGGCCTTTGCACTCGCTGTTCCTTCTGCCTGGAAGGCCCTTTCTGGGCCTGGTTAGCCCTGCTCGCCTGTCAGATCCTGAGGGAAGCTGCCCCAGACCTCTCCTTCTGGGTCAGACCCTCCTAGTCTCAGCTTTGACTCACGTTGTTCCTCTCTGCAGTACTGTCACCATCACTGTTTGTGCAGGTCAGCCCATCCCACCCCAGCCAGGTGTCTTGCAGTTCAGTTCTGACACTGCCCACCCAGAGTTAGCTCAGACCGCATAGGTTACGGGCAAATTCCTCCAAAAGACACCCCCGATTCTGATGCCAGTTACAAGTCTTGAGGGGTCCGCAGGCCACCTGCACTTCCAGACAACGGATTATAAATTGGAGACTTTCCATGCCTCCCACCCCGCCCCGATTCAATATTTCAGGAGAAAGACTCACAGAACTCAGGAAGGCAGCACTTCTGGTTACAGTTTTACTATGAAGAGTGCATGTGGGGTGAGGTCTGGAGGCTGAGCACCCCTTCCATCTCTGTCCCCTTGGAGGCAGGGCCTCACCCTCCCAGCACATCTGTGTGTTCACCAACCAGGAAGCTCGCTGAGCTTCTGAGTCCAGAGTTTCTACTGGGGTTCATTACCAGGCATGGTTGATTGCATCATTGGCCATGTGACTGTCCCCCCTCCCCAGAGGTCAGGTGGGCTCAAAGCCCCCAGTGCTCCAGGCAAGTGGTTAGTCTTTCTGATGACCAGCCCCCCTCCTGCAGTAGGCGCCCCCAGCGAGTCACCTCAGCAGCATAACCACGACACTCCCATCACTCAGGGAATCCCCAGGGTTTTAGAAGCTCCCCGCCAGGGACCGGGGGCGAAGACCTAATTCTTATTACACAGCAGTGTGGTTGTTCCATTCTTGTCTGCGGCCTCAGTAAAAGCTCGGGAAGGGCAGGGCCTTGCCTGGTTTTCCTCTCTGCTGTATCTTAGCCCCGCACAGTGCCTAGAACTTGCGGGCGCTCCCCAAATATTAACATGAGAAGGGGGTGTCAGTCTGAGTGATGGCAGAGAGCCGGCAGCAGACTCGGGAGGAGACAGGAGAAAAAGTGTTCACCAAAACGCACTGGCACCTTTGAAGGCCAGAGTGCAAGCCCCAGCCCCGGCCCCACCCTGCGAGCACCCTGCTCTGTCCCTTGCTCTTTTTAACTGTTTCTCATTCAGAGAAAAAGTCCTAGGCCCATGAGAGGAATCTGTTTGTCTACCTTGATGTTGATTTTTTTTCCCCTTTTTGGTGTGTTATAATCTTCCTCTGGCAAGGTCCCTGTTTTCTTTGGAATGGTGCTTAAAATGATAGCATTTAGTAGCAGAAATAGCAGCTCTCTCTCCATCTCCCAGTGACACCACAAAAATGCTGGGGCCAGTGGAAACGCCTCCTTCTCTGCAAGTTCATGCCGGGCATGATTGCTGAGTGAAGCTTCCTGGCCCACTAGTTTCATCCTGAGAGCAGTTGTAATCAGAGTTTCAGCAACATGGACCACGCTGTGGGGAGAGAGCATGCAGGCCGGGCTGACTTTTAAAAATGGATCTTCTGTGTGTTCAGGTAACAAAAAAATGAGAGTGTTTTTCTTTTGCTCCCAAGTGCCACTGCCTGGTGGTTTCGATTGTGTAATTCAGGTCCACTGCACTCCATTTAAGGGGAACTGAGTTGCTAGGGGTCTTAGAATGACGGCTCTGCTGTAGATCCTCTCATTGTGCAGACACGCCCCACGAGACTGATAGGAAAATTCCACCGGGCCTGTGCCATCCCCTTAGAAAACTAAAGTCACAGTGGTAATTCCAAAGGGACCGGCCGTTCTCAGTCCAGAAGTCAGCAACCTTCCTCCATTAAGGCCAGACAGTGAATGTCTTCTGCTTTGTGCCCCTCCCTCCGTCACGACTACTCAGCTCTGCTATTACAGCAGGGAAACAGCCACAGGTGGACGGTCTGGATTCCAGGAGCATTTGTTTCCCACAAGCAGTGCAGACCACTGTGGGTGGTGGGTAGGAGTTTGCCAACACCTGAGCCAGTCTCTGACAATTCTGATTCAATGTCCCAAGCTAGACAAAATGTACCACACATTTCCCTAATTTATGGATCAAAGTTTACCAATTATGCTTTGAATGAAAGCCCCAGCACTTGAGAAGATTTCATGTTTTTTCAATTTATACCATCATTAAAAATAAACATACCCACCAGTAGGGGAGTGCAGCGTCCACGAAGAATTCACATTAGAAAATACAAAAACCCATCCCCCATGTCACGTGGTATTCTTCTGAAAAGCCAGGAAACCTTTCTTTAAGTCCCAGTTTTATACGTGTGTTTTGTTCTGCCACCGAAGACCTCATAAATCAATTGGACACGTTTTGCTATAAAAGAAATATTTTCTGTGTGAAGTACTTTCTTCAAGATTTTCTCTTTTATCAGGGGTTTGTAAAAGTGCAAAACGACACGTGGATATAATGGGTTGGCCATAGTCCTTAACTGTGGGTGCCTTACATCCCTGCTCATGCAAAATTCATTTTGAGTGTCAGAACTTTAAGTGGATAAAGTGGGGAAGCTGCCCTGAAAACATTATGTATCAGAAAGAATGTTCTGTGCTTCAAAAAACTTTTGGCAAAACTTTGCAAACCTGTTTTGATAGGATGCTGAAGTAACCCACCCCGACCCTGTCCTGAAACATATCCTGGGTAAAAAATAAATCCTGCTATCTTATTAAATCAAGAATATACCCAATAACCTGAGAGCAGAAGCCCAGTTCATTTCCAAAGCCCCAAACAGATAGCAAAAATTGGTAAAAACACTTAACTCACTTAAAAACGTCAAGGAAACAGAATCCATTATTATTCACACAGTGGAAACATGCTGGGTGAAGTGTTTGAATGCTTCTTTTATTTTTCCTCTCAGCCTAGCGTTTGTCTTCCGTGTTGACTGTTCTGACTGAAAATATTTTTAACTTTAAAAGACTTGTCTCTTAACTGGAGAATAGTTTGACTTTTTGTCAAAATGGTCAAAACGATCTTGGTGCTTGAAGTCATGTTATTGAAGACACGGGCCTGTCAAAAGCGAGTGCCCGGGAGGAGTGTTGATGTGTGCGTTTCAGTTGCCTATCACTGCAAACAAACCCTGCCACCACCACACCCCCCCACCCCCCCGCCCCCAGACTCGGAGGCCTGAGACAACCTCGTACTGCTTCCTCCTTGGTTCTGGGGAACTGTGGTGGGATGTCCATCTGCGGACGGGCTCGGCTGGACGGCTCATCCTGGGCTCCCAGGCACTTGCAGTCGGCTGGTGGTTGGGACTGGAGTCTCCCCAAGCCTGGATGTCCAAGATGGCACACGTATGTGGTCATCACAAGGGAGACTGGCTGGGACTGTGGACTGGACGTGGATCAGGTTCTAAGGGGCGATGTGTCCCAAAAGAGAGCATTACAAGAAGCTCAGGTGGAAGCTGGCTCCTGAACCGGCCCCAGGAGAACAGGAACATCCCTTGCTCTGCATTCTACTGGTCAAAGCAGTCAGTGGCCAGCTCAGATTCAAGGGGAGGAGCTTAGCAGCCCCCTCTGCGGGGAGAAGCAGCCTGCAAGTATAGAGAAGGGAGGATCAGTGGCGCCACCCTTAGGGACCACCTACCACAGCTCCAGTGGGCGGGTCCTCACGCCCTAGCGCACTCTCGGCCCCCGTTACGAGGCTGTCTGGGGGAGAGAAGGACACCCTGGTACAGGCCTCTCATGCACTGAACTCCCACTTGAGTGCCTCTGCTTGTCAGTGCATAATGCACCCTCTTTTTAGGTCAGTCTTAACTGATTGTCCAGTGTTGGAAATAGCCCATGAGAAGCCACAAACGCAGTGTAACTTGATAGCAAGGTGACAGTGCAACGTAATGCAGAAACGCAGGATTTCATGAAGACGATGAGGGTGTTTTTGGAAAACTGTAGAAATTACACTCACAATCATTGACAGATGAAGAGAAGGTGAAGTTCAGCCAGAAAATCATTGAAGAGGTGACAATCAACTTTTTGCCAATGATAGTATATGTTCATACAAAGAGAAGTATCAAAACATTAAATGATTAAGAGTACACCTTTGGGAAATTAATGAGATTCTAGACTATTTTTTATAGAAATCACTGTCTTTACAACTGGGCTTTAAAAGTTGTGTGTAAAAGGGAGTAGCCTATAGGGGCTGCCCTAGACTTTTGTTAGCAAGCTATACTGAAGAAACAGACACTTATCGAATTATTCCTTTGCTCTAAAAATTAGCATTTAGTTGTAATTATAATTGAAATTTTATTAAACGTAAAATAAAATCGATGTATTTTAAATATACGTTAGTTTTGTTTTGGATATTAAGTACTCGATTTAAGTGTCTCTGAGGGTTTGAGTTGCCTTCCGTGATAAAGATGTAAATCCAAGTGACCAGGGTTGGGATTCTAGCTTTCCACTTAGGAATGTCAAGCTCCTCGGAGCAGGTGCTGTTACTGGCACCCGAGTGAGGGTCCTGCTGTCCCAGGTTGCCACGTGATTTGCTGACACAGGGTAAGGAGTGCGAGAGGTCTGGTTACGTGTCAGGACAGAGGAGCTGCTCCCGCGAGGGTACAGTCACGGGGAGAGCCCAGGCGAGCCCATCTGCGGCAGATTACCCACGGGAAAGGCGTCGTAGCCATCGGCACAGATGTGGGTCTGAGACGGAAGTTTCTGTTGAGTTCAGATAGAGCTTCAAAGACAATTCCTTTCTGTAGCTTGTCTTGGGGTGAAAAAGATCCAGTTGTTTGCAGTTTTCAAAGTAGGGAGCACCTCCTTGGAGCGGGCAGACCTGTGCTCTGTGACTTGAAATGCAATCTCAGACTGGAAATGCAACGTCAGAGCAGAAGCCCTGGTGTGCTCCTGCCCCTCACGGGACCCGAAGTGTCCGTCATCTGGGAAAAGTAAAAAGAGACGGGACTCGGTCAGAGCATCGGGGATTTTAGGAGGAATGGAAAGCAGAAGGAGCATCGTCACCAGCCCCTTGATTTCAGAGTGAGGCCGGGGGCCCAAGGATGGGGCCGGGACCACTCAGCGAGCCGGCCGCAAGTGGGCAAGGCCCTCATGGCCAGTCAGCAGCGCCAATCGTACGGACCCAAACTGGGAGAAAAGCCTCCCTCTTCCCACTGCCATTTTATCACCAACTGGTCCATAAAAAAAGAGAAGAGTCAGAATTGTTCATCTTGTAAAGTGTGTTGACTCAGGTTTCACGGCATCCTTCTCAACTAAGAAAACGTGGTTTCGGGAAAATGCGAGCCCTGTTCAAATACCATCTTTGTGTATCTGTGTGTCCTTCTGAATGACAATACGGGGCATTCATCTGACCCACACAGGGGATCACCTAGAAGCAAGTGCAGCCTGGCTTCCAGGAACAGTTATCACTGTTTCGCTGCTGCTAATTAGCGGGATGGATTTTATCAGTCTTTGCTAAATTGAGCAAGTAAATGCGGATTTATTCAAGATGTGTTTAAAGGCGTGTTCGTGCACTTTTCGCAAAGACCACAGGCAAGGAGAGCTGGCAGGTGCTGCGTCCAGAGCCTGCGTGTGAGCTGACTTGGATCGAACGTCTCCCTGACGTGAGACCCTCCACACACTGTACCTTCAGAACATATTGTTAAACCAACATCATCGCTGTCAGATCGATGAGACCTCTCTGTATCCTTTATGCTTATCCTGCTGTGAAAATGTTTGTGGTGAAACTAATAACAGATTTTGAGAACTCCATCAAAACCACTGCCGAACTAACCACCATTTTAAGTAAAAGTGGCATTTCCGACGGGCCTACTTGGGCGTTTCCGGGCTTCACTTTGGGGGCGTGCGTGTAACTGCGTTTAAGCTGCATGCTGTCATAAGCGGGGCTTTGCATTTTGGAGAATGAGACATAAAACCCTGGACATGAACCCGCGCTCATCAGCGCCTCAGCCACCGCCGGTGACTTCCAGACAGACTTAAGGGGGCTGAGGAGGCTCTAGGGGATGTGCAGGTGCAGCCCCTTATATAAAATAAGTAACAAGGAAAAACTTTCACCCTCTTTGTGCTGATTAGAAGAAATACACATTTGTGAGAATGCGTTTCCTGGGTTTGAGCCCTGTGGGGTTTCTCCACTTGGACACTATTGACATTGGGGGCTGGATCATTCTCTGCGGGGCGGCGTCCTGTGCCCTGTGGGGTGTTCAGCAGTAGCCCTGGCCCCTCCCCACCGGATGCTAGTAGCACCCCGCTCCCCATCCCCAGGTGTGACGATCAAGAATGTCTCCAGACATTGCCACATGTCTCCTGGAAACCAAACAGCACCTGATGGAGAACCGCTGCCTTAGTAATACGCCTTTTTAAAAACGTGCTTTATCCTATGAGCCATGGTGGAAATACCCCAAGCCCTACCTGTGTGCAGAGCACCTCGATTTACCTGGAAGGCTCTGCACACTGAAATCTCACTTCCCAGGACTCTTATTTGCCACAGGAGTTGTTAATGCTCTTTACTTGGTACAGTAAATATTCCTTGTTATGCCAGAGTCATTTAGAAATCAGCTTTGGCACGTGGCTGCTATTTTAGGGATCATCACACATCATCTGCTGTTTGGTGTCAAACCCAGAGCCGCTGTTATTTAACGCTGATTAATAAATGGCAGCTTGTCAGTACCGGTTGTAAAGACACTTGAAGGCGCCATTGTTCTTTTAAATGAAAACATTTAAACATTTAAATCCAGGGCTGGTTCTGGTGCCTCATTGTGATTATTCCTTTTGTCTCTGCGTACCTTTCTTCTCCTGGTCACACAGCTGTCAGCTGACAGTACCTGGAGTGGGGCGCATGACAGCCCTTCCCTGTGCACTGCCATTATTTTTACGAGGAAAGCTGGAAGCCACTGGAGCAGATACTAATTTTGTGGGAGGACTGCCGGCTTAAGTTATTAAAATGAACGTATCTGAAGGCTACAACTCACTTCATTTCTGTTTCGGGCCGGGCTTGCAGGGCTGGGCCGTGAGTGTGTGTGTGCGCGCGCGTGTGCTTGGCGCTGGCAATGCTTCGGCCCATTCTTTTCTTTCCCTCCACTCCTTCCCTGCTCCTGATTGCAGGAATCACAAGCAACTCTGGTGTCTCCAGCAAACAGGGAATGCTGCAGACCATCGGGGGCTGTGGAAGCGGCAGGGGTTGGCCTGGCCTGTCTGGAGCCTCGCATTGCGCCCCCGGCCCTCCCGCGCAGAGACCAGTTAGTGTTCAAGACTCCCATCTCCTGGAGGAAGGGTCCGGCTGGCCAAGCCCAAGCTGACTCTGCCTGGTCACCCTGGGCCAGCCCCTTCCAAGTGGTGGCAGGAGTACCCCGTACCAGGAGTGAACCTAATGTGGGTCCATAAAAGGCAGACCGGAGTGCTCATGATAGGAGGATCGGAATTCTGGAGAGAAAATTGATGGGCACCCACCTCCTTCTCTCCTCTCCTCCCCTCCCGTCCGTCTTCCTTCCTGTCTCCTACAAGTCAGCAGTAAGCTAAGGGACCATGGCAGCGTTACTTTTAGCTCTAAAGATGCAGTTTTCTCACCGACTTCAAATCCACCTGGTTCATGTTATATTTAGCTTGCTCTAAATTTTAAAAAGTGGGGGAAAGAAAGACACATTGCAGAATTAAACTGCTGCAAAATGCAGGACGTTCCTTGTGGGTTATTTATATGTTCCTTGAGTCTGGTGTTCAAGGCGGTGATTCCTGGCTTGAGTCACACTTTCTGGATTTGATGCGGGGGTGGGGTGGCTGGCACTACCCCTCGTCTCTGGCGGAGGGAGCCTGGGAAAATCCGTGGTATCTTTCCCTTCCAGAAGAACCCTCATCCCAGCATCTCATTCCCTCTGGCACCTGGAGCTTGGTTGCGATGCAGCAGACAGACAGCAAGACTGATACCAGGGAACCTTGGGCAGCTTACTTACAAGTGCTGAGTCCTAGCGCCACCTGAAAAAAGACTAACACTTTAAATATATACAATTATATTTGTCAACCATCCCTCAATGATTTTTTAAAATATAAAAGATAACAAAAATTTTAAAACAGTGAAGTCTGTATGTCTAAATAAAAAAGAGACAAAATGCAAATATATTTAATAAAGTTTGACACTGCATACTAGACTATAAAAAAAGAGAGAAAGGAGGAAAGGCTGCTAAAAATGAAAGATGACTAAACTCACACTCTTTTAGGGAAATGATACAGCTCATATTCCCCCCTTAAATACGATTACAGTATAAAGGTTTCTTACATTGGGAAAGTAGTAATTTTCATAGGCAGAACAATTAATCAGATATTTACTTATAGCACGTAGAAACTTGTGATATTATGCACACCCAAATAGATCAGGAAGGGTGGGTGATTACTTGGAGGAGTGAGTTTTACTGAGATCACCTCAGAACACAGACTTCCATAATCTAATTAGGAAGGAGAAAGCTTGCCACACACCAGGCAACACTGGCCAAAGAGGATTACTTACAAAAACTTTCTTAGACCAAAACGGCTAACTCCTATTTCTCTAAAAACTAATTCATAAATTTACCTTGGTTTCAATTATGTATTTAAAAAGACGTTGGAGAGCAAGAGTTAATGTTATGCAAGTAAATATTTGACTAATTGTTTTGCCTATGAAAGTTACTTTTCCAATTAAAAAAAAAAAAACTTTACACTTTAGTCACACCCATATTATAAATTAAAACAGTTTTAAGCCAAATCAGGAGTTACCCTTTTGAACAAACATTTTTATTCTCGTCTCACAATGTTCCGTATCATCAAATATGCACAGTTCCATAAGTGTTCCATCATACGGATTATTCCTGTTTAATGGATCCACCTTATGCTAAACAGTTAGCTTGTTTCCACTTTTCATTAGGGAGAGAGTAGCGCTGACGTGTGCAACCCTGTGCATGTTTTTCATGAGCTTCTGATCATTTCCCTGAGGTTGAGTCTGTTTAAGGATTGTCACACCTGTTGCTGAACTGCCCTTGGAAAACCCAGCAGGTGTGTATATTCACTAATTGTAGGAATCCCAGGGTGGGGAGCACACAGGTGGGGTGCATACATTTATGCATATCCATTAATAAAGATATCCATTTCTGCCAGTTTATAAGGGGAAGGTCTGAATCTGTTGTTTACATTTTTATGTGCCATTATTACTGAAGCTGAACTTTCATTGCCACTAATCTATTGACCATTTGTTTTTTCCTTGTAGATTAATTGTCTTTTTGGATTTGCTTACTTATTTTTTCTCACCTAAATACATATCTTTTCCTGTTTGATTTGTACGAATTCTTCAGTGCTGTTCATGAACCTTTCTGCCTCCTTTACCCCCTGCACATACAGCCCCCCATTTTTCTTTGGTCTTTCGGTTTTATTCATGTTTTCTGACTTAGAGTTTCACTTATTTTGTTGTCATGTCTGTTCATCTTTTCCCAAGTGCATCTCTCTTACTTGCCCTTTATCATTCAGTGTCTTTAATTTTCCCCCTTTCACTCTCTGATCTGTTTTCTTCTCTGTTCTTCTTACTTTTTGTCACTTATTTTTTCCCTGATGCTCCACTTCTTCATTTTTCTTCTCATTTTGCTGACACCAGAGAGTAACCTCCCTTTTTTGATCTCACTGGCTTTCCCAAGTTTCTGTCGTCAGCTCTGCATTCATACCCCTTTCCTTCAATGGGCACTGACTTCCCTACATAACCAATTTAGAAGTGGACCCGAAGAATCTTAAAAATGGGTGGCCCAGTACCAATGCCAGAGAAATTTGCCCCTAATCCTTCCGTGTCCAGGGTCGTGGGCACCTAGGGACTTGTTTCACCTTCTGGGACGATAAAGAAGGTGCTTCTATAGTTTCCATAAGAGATTCTTTATTAAACAAACCTGCACTGTCCCACACTAGAAGGGCATCATGTGAACATTTTATGAGCAGAAGGTAGAAATTAATGGAGAAAAAACATACTAGGAATTTGGATTGTTTGGCATTGTTTGCCACTCGCACCCAATGGAATACAATTAATCGTACATCACATTGCAGGCTCCTCTCGTCTCCTCCAGAATGTGTTTTTTATTTTCATTTGCGTTGGGGGTTTTGTAAAATAAACACATGTTGTGTTCTCTGGGAAGATAACGGGTGCTTTAAAAGGACAGAGGCGGCTCTGAGCTGTGATAGGAGATGGAGGCGTGGTTGGTCCTGCGTTAGCACCGTGTTGCGGGGGAAATGACTTAAATAGGCCAAGCCTCGGAAACCACAGTTGTGTTAAACCTTGTTATGGAGAACTTTCCCTGCATGGATGTGCAGTTCTGTTTAATTAATATACAAATAGGCACTCCACACATATCCGAGGGTTTGGGGTTTTTTTTTGATACTCTGAAAAGGCTATTCTGCCTTTTTGTAGGTCAATCTTCGAGTTTAGTGATGGAAAAATAGCAATAATAGTAACAACAGCACACACCAAAAAACAAAGAGAAATCAAACAGCCCAGAAATACTTAAATTTTTATTAGGAAACAGCTGCGGTGACTTAATTATGCAGTAGGTCATGTGGAGGGGCTTCTAGGTCTTGAATATGCAGTGCTTTTCTCTACCATTTTTAAAAACCTGGGCTCTCATGAACTTCTGTCACTTCGCACACAGCCTCCCGGGAGGGCAGTGGGGATTGGGGTGGCATCTGCCCACCGCGACTTGCAGCACTGGGGCTGTGGGGTCATCCAGGCTTAACCTTTGCTGCCTCGAGGGGCACTAGAACCCGCAGTGCTGACGTTTTTAACCCAAGCCAAGGCCGTCCTTGGAGGCCTGCAGCATGGCACACTCATCTCCACTGGGGGAAGGACCTGGCAGCAAGGGTCAGTGCAGATGCTGGGCGGGCTGCCACCAGACCCAAGGAAAGGGGAAATTAAAGCCATTCATTTTCGTATCCTCCAGAGCTTGGTTTTCTCCCAAGCTCTTTGATGGGCTAGTCTTTGCTCTGCTCATTCCCCAGGTCCCTCTGCTAATAAGGACCATCCATCCCTGCCTTCTTAGTCTCAGGCGCCATCTCACGCGACATGGAGGGTATTTTTTAATTGAACGTACAGCCCATCTTGCTTATGATGATTTTGCACAGTCTCCTAATAAGGGCAAAAGAAAGGACTTCAGCTTTTATTGCTTTCTAAAACTTATTTTAATAGCAGTGTATATTGACGGCAGAAAATTTTAATAAAAATGGATAAGAATTAAGAGCGTAAAATCACCACCGTTGATGGTTTGATCTACAAATATCCTTTCTAGCCTTTTTCTTTAAAGTGAAAAGTGAAATTATTGCCCAACTTGTCTGTAAGCTGCGGCTGTTTTCCATGTTGCACACAGATTTCAACAATGTTTTTAAGAGCTGCGTAGATTCCGTAGTACTCCGTAGTAGTGAAGTAATTGCTGTCACCAATTCAGAATATGCTTTATTTCAGTGCTCCTGTCATTAAAGGGGGAAAGGGCTCCATCAGGAACTGTTTAGGCTTTGTTTTGAGGAGTGGGCAATTTGCAGTAGGGTTGGTCTCTGCACCTGTGGCTGAGCCACACCCTTTTTTAGATTGGGAAACCAGGGGGTGTTAATTTCTCCAGTCTTGACAATGATGCCATTATGACCGAAAGTGTCTTAGTGGAATCTTGGAAGTCTTCCAGAACGATTCTCTGTGGGCCGTGTTGGTGAATGTTGAACCTGAGTCTTTGAGTCAGGGCTGTCTCTGAATGAACCCCCTTCATGGGGTTACCCCCGTAGGACTGGCCCTTTGTGAGACCCCAAGCTTCAATCTCTGGACCGATTGGGGATGGGGAACTGGTGCTTCCCAAGGAAGCTAAATAAGACCCAAGGACAGGAGACACACACACAGGCCTGAGCCCAGGGCAGTGCCCGGCCCCCACAAGCCGTCTCAGGCAGAGGACCAAGCGCTGGGCCTGTCCCCAGATGCTCGGTGCTCATGTAGGTTGGTTTTTGCCTGCAATGGGAGAGTGGTTTACACCAACCCCTAACCTCTGGAACATGACTTGTATCAACAAACCCCAGGGCTGTTCTTCACTTGACACAGGATTTATTGAGGGAGACTTCAGGCACAAAAGGTGGCTCTTATATTGAAATATGCTTTCAGTTTTGAAAATATGGCTGGTAGTGTGTCTATTAATGTCTGGGTTTCCTTACACCTAGAAGGTGTCCGAGCGTGCTCCGATGGAGGACATTGGGCATTGTTGTCCTGAGCAGAGACCCTGGGCTGCATGGGCACCTCCCTCTACTCTGAATGGCTCTGTGGGTCTAAATGTTTTCTCCCTGTTCCAAGGGTGAAGGCCCTGGAGTGGAGGTCTCTGTAGCATCATCCCAGTGTCCTGACAGCTATGGCCACCCAGCGGTTCTGAAGGAATCCTGGAGCTGTGGACCAGCACCTGGGCAGCGCTGGATATGGCAGGATGCCACATGTCTATATGAAATCCAACACGGCCCATTTATGAGAAATTCCACGTCCCAGCGTCACATCCCCCACTGAGGGGTCTGGAATGGTCAGGAGAGACAAGGTGGTGTTCTGAGTAAAGAGCCTCGTGGCACATCTTCAGAGATAGATCGTTATAGGGCCAGAGGGACGTATGTCTCCAGACCTAGGTTCCTACAGCAAGGATGACTCCCAGGCGGGATCTGGCCCAAAGCCCCGCAATGGGGAGCAGCCGCAGCCCGGCCACCTCCAGCTGCCACGTTGGTCTGATCAACAAGATAGCTGTTCCCGGTCCAGGTCTAGGTCTGTCTTCCGAGGAGCCTTACCCACAGCAAGCAGGTCTCCACTGCACTTTGTTCCCAGAGACCTGATCTGCACAGCCAGATTTGGAGGGAATTCACTCTCCTCCTCCAGCCTCTCCCTCATTTATGGGCACTTAGATGATTTAGGCAGAAACCATTTGAAAGTTAATTATTCACATAATTGCCCAACACTTAACTTCATTTTATAAAATGTAAACTTGATCGTCAGCCTAACGTACACTCATTTTGCATCCTCCGGAAAATCGCTCTGGCCCCAGCCTGAGGACTGGGCGCCCTTGGGCATCTAATGCCATTTGTTTATTTGTTTGTTTGTCATGGGCTCAGGCTCCACTTAGATCTGTGGCTGTCGCTGTATTGTGCCCAGGTTGGGCCCAAAAACCGGTGGGCGGATTTAGATGTCGAGCTTCAGGCGTCTTTGAAATTAATCTCATGGGTCAGAAAATTATACGAGATGATGCCTGATTCTGCTGGCCTGTAATGGATCTTAGTTCCTCGTTTAGAGATTCCCTTACACTGTCTGATAGAGGAGATAAGCCAAACTTAAGTAGCTTTATGTGTGTCCTTTGATTTCTGAAAAGATTGCCAATCCTAGTGGGAGTTTATGTAAAAGCACTCAGACCCTGCAGAATAGGCAAGGTTTCCATATTTATCAAGCGTGGCTCTTCTCGTGTGAATAATGCATTCTGGGGCAGGCTTGGTAAGTTGCCTTGGTTAATGAATTTCAAAGGCACAGGTGGTTGTTGAAGCATCTTATCTGGTGGGCTTGCTGTGTGAGTTTTCTGAGGTACTCAGTTTCTAAATTTCTGTGATTGTGGAAGGGTTTTCCACCATTCTGCATGGAAGTAAGGCAGGGAAAGCAAGAAATGTTGCTTGACGTTTTTCTCTTCACAATTAATCCTCGAGATATATTCTTTTGATGTGTGCAAAGGCCTTGCTTGTCATGCACGCATGTTTCAGTAGGTGAAACCTTGAGAAAGCAGAAAGGCAGAGGTAGAATGGGGGTGTGATGAAAAGAGAAAAACACGGACTTGTATTATTTCTTCCCTCTCTTGCCCTCCATCCGTCCACACCCCACACCCCAGCTGTAACCCGTCTTCCTCCTGTAATAACGTCTTCAAGTTCGACTCGTGATGTGTCCCCTCCCCAGCTAACTGTATAGCAAAAGATCTTATTAAGAAGCAAATGAAGAAATGAAAATCAAACTTCCTGGGAGGTAATTATCCCATTTTATAATAAGCCATAAGAATTTTGAAAGGAAGGGGGAGAGAAAGCAACAAAAGAGTATATTGAGGATGTTAGATGAAGTAATTTTAATGCCACCATTTAATACCTAGGAACACGAACAATTTACAGTTCTCAAAACTGTCAGGTTGAAGCATTCGTCTTTCAGGGGTGGGATGTTGGCACTGGTGGAGGTTAGAGAGCTAAGTTCATGGGCAGGGAGCTCGGATTTCACTTTGGAGATCAAGTTTGGAGGGGAGAGAGCCGGGCAGAGCGGCAGCCTGTGGTCTCTGGATTCACACACCTCCCACCCTGCTCACCGTGAGGTTCGGGGCAAGTGGCTGGACCCACCTTCGCTCGGGGTCCTGTCTCGACTTGAGGAGGGTGCTAATAGCACCGACTTCACAGGGTGTCCGTTTGGGGCCGGGTCCAGGGGGGCACTCGGCACCGTGGAGGAAAGGTGTGCAGGTTGTAGATTTGTTTGTGTTTAATTTAGAAACCAAATCTTTTGCCTGTCACCCTTGATGGGATTATAGGATGCAGTCTGAAACACCGAGAAGTGCATCCCAGTGGCCTGCATGTGGTCCCACGACTCTCATGGGAATGACCTGCTCGTGGCTACAGCCAGGGGCTAACTGGCCAGGCGCCTGGCTTCCATCCCCCGCCTCCCCCGGGGCTAGTTACCTTTGCAGACAAGAATCTGTCTTCAGGGCAAGAACCCCCTCTGCAGGCCTAGACCGCGGCTGGTGTGTGTTCAGGGCCTCAGCTGCTCCAGCTCTTCATCTGCCCCTGGGGGACCCAGCCCTGCCCAGAGCATCAGACACTCGTTCAGAATCACCCACCAACGTAGGTCAGCCATGACCTCCCACTGGGCCCCTCCCATTGAGGTGCCATCTCTAACTAAAGACTTCAGACTTCGGCCCATGTGTGTGGTTGTGAGGGGAAGAGCTCTGGGACCCCGGCCTGGGCGCCCCCCGCCCTCTGTAAAGGGTCCCCTGACACCCCGAGGAGGTGGAACAGAAGGCGGGGTGCCCGGGAGGCCAGGGCACCATTTAGCACTGGGGGCAGCTGCCCTCAGCCCTGATCATATTTAGGGACGTTTATTTTGCGTAATTGGAAAAGGCAGATTGGTGATGGGCTCAGAACATACGTTGTAGATTTCCTATCATTTTCCCCCAAATAAACTCTCTGTTTATTTCAAGGAGGCCTTTTCCCTGAGAGAAGCTGGGCCTCACCTTGCCTCAGTCGCAAGGTGGCCCTGGCCCTGTGCCCGCCGGGCAGCCTGCAGGACCTCCCTTCCTCTCCGTCCTGTCTGCCACCGTCGAAGCATGGCAGATGGGACGCCGTGGATGACGCCAGGGCTACATGATCTCATCTAATGTTCTGTCCACTCAGACATTATAAGAGTGTCCAGCCAATGACAGCGATGCACCAGACCCTCAGGAGGTAGAGAAGGTGAGGCGAGGGGCCTGTGGCTTGTCCAGGAGGGTGACAAGGGCAAACGTTTATGGACACGGATGCGTTAGATTGTTGATTCAAGGGCCTCAGGTCAGCGTCGCTGTCGGTGATGTAATTCTCTTATGGTGAAGAAAGTTCTGACAACCCAAAGGAAAACCTTCCTTCTGTTTCTGTGGCAGTTTCACTCCTGAAAAGTTCATTGTAGATTAAAATCCTACAAAACCAGGTGATGTTTATATGTAAAACGAAATTAAGCTCTGGGCTCAAATACTTCTAGACTTACAGGATGCACCAGTGGGCCGTACCGCCGTGTGCAGATGTAACTTCTCACGCTTTGTAGGATGCCTTGGCATCCCTAGCCCTTGCCCACAAGCTGCTCTTGGCACCCAGACATTGTGATAACCAAAACATACCCCCTATATTTCCAAAACTGCTTCCTGGGGTGGGAGAGCCACCCTCATGAGAGCCACTGTGCCCGACTGTGAGTTAGTTCCTCAAGGACCCTGTATTTAGTCCTTACATCTCATCTGTAGCACGGGCCCTGGCAGGTGTGAAGTAGCCAAACAGATGATGGATGGATGGATGGATGGATGGATGGTTGGATGCATGGATGGGAGAGAGAGCGGGATGGGTGGATGCATGGACGGATGGACAGATGGATGGATGGATGGATGGACGGATGGATGGATGGATGGATGGCTTTAACTATCACTGTACCTGGGAAATCCTCAGGAGCCACTGCCCA
Source organism: Phocoena sinus (assembly GCF_008692025.1). Classification (NCBI taxonomy): domain Eukaryota; kingdom Metazoa; phylum Chordata; class Mammalia; order Artiodactyla; family Phocoenidae; genus Phocoena; species Phocoena sinus. The sequence continues at coordinate 2,136,396 of NC_045777.1, read as the reverse complement.
GCATATGTGCTGAATTCACCATCTCTGGCCTTTAGGGATGGACGGACCTCCCCACTCCTAAGTAGTGTGTTGATAACTTTGTGGGTGAAAATCATCATCTGGCTGTTGTAAAAGCACCGAGTTATGTAAAAATCTGAGGTTTACTGTAGGTCGGGTTCTCAAGAGCTGGTTTTGCCCCCCAGGGATCATTTGGCAATCCCTGAGAACATTTTTGGTTGTCACAAGTTGGGGGAGGGTGCTACTGGCATCGAGTGGGTAGAGACCAGGGACGCTGCTAAACACCCTGCGAGCCCAAGGTAACCTCCACATCAAAGAATGGTCCAGCCCGATGGTCAGGAGGGCTGGGCTGAGCGACTCTGCTCAAGGGGCTCAGCCGTATTATTTTTTAAAGCCACTGTAAAGTAAATTAATTGACTTTGGAATACCGAAGACGGCCTTGAACAAAACGGATACACAAAGAGCTTGTGCATCTGTAGGAGATGAGACGTGGGAGAGGCAGATCCTGAGGTGAGGTCTGCGAGGAAGTTTCTCCAAGTGTCTTTAGCACGGAAAGTGTGCCCTGTATGTTGGATGTACCATTAGCATGATTATGTATATTTATGTGAAGACAGGTGTTCTACAAATGCAGCGACGCTTCTGAGAATAATAGGAAAACTTCTCCTGGGGGTGAGCAAGTTAACACCTAGGGAAGGATAAGCCTGGATTCACAATGGGGTAATAAATGGAAACTCACTGCACAAAGGAAAATCGGTGTTTTAATTTGTCAGAAAATTACTGGCCAGCAAGAGGCTCTTTGCACCAGAGTTGTCTTCTCAGAGTGTGAATTCTCCTTAAAAGAGAACAAACCAATGTGTACAGTCTCTGCCGAAACAAAGTCATTTGAAAACAGTTGGTACCTACATGGAGTTCGTAGACCAGCCTCCACGTTGCAGTCACCGCCCGTGCTGAGGCCGCTGCAGCCCAGCTTCTCCATGTACCTGGGGGGTTGACAACATCTCCAGTTAGCTTCTCTGCTCACCGGGGCTTCACATCTCTGAAGGGGTGGCTTGTTTATCCTCCTTCAAGGAACTCTGTTAAAGGTAACACCGGGAGAGAGAGCTGGAGACAGTAGCAGGGATAGAGCCACTCTGAGAAAATTAAGTGGCGGCGGTCGTGTGACAGCGAGGGTGGCAGTGATGATGATGAGGATGATAATAGTACTGCTGATGGTGGCGACGGTGGCAGTAGCAGTGATATGACTGTAGAGGTGGCGGTTTTGGTGGTGATGATGGTGATGGTGACAGCGGTTATGTGCAGATAGAGGTGGCGGCTTTGGTGGTGATGATGATGGTGATGACGATGGCAGTAGCAGTGATGGGTGCAGCCTTGTCAGGGTGAGCAGAATGGTCCTCGGGCCCCACTTCTTCCTCAGTGATCTGCACTATTCCCCCGCACACCTCTTGGCTGCAGCTGTCCCCAGGCATGACCTCTGAGCACCGGCCATTGCCATTCTCCTTCCATCCTGGAGCCCAGCAGGCTTAGTCCAGCCTCTGGGCTTTGCATTTCTGTTCTCTCTGGAAGTTTCTCACCCAGACCTCCTCCTGGCTGTCTCCTTTTTTGGATCAGCTTGCATCTCAGACCGTCCCCTGGAGAGGCCCCCTCTCCATGTCCCGTCACCGTCTCCACGTCTTTGTGCCTGGCATTGCCTGATGGGCGGGTTTAGCGTCTCTCTGGCCTGTTGGGCCATCGCCATCCGAGAAGGTCAGTCACTGAGAGCAGGTGATCGCGCTGGGCGTCACTGTATCCCAGCTCCTGGTCAGTGGAGGTCAAACGGGAAGTCACCTCTGAGACTAGAGCTAGAGCTTTCTGTGCCCTCGCAGGGTCGCATCAGCATTTGGGTGGCTGTTAGGTCAGATCCCACGGGGACCTCCACGCGGGGGTGTCAGGCTCAGGAACCACCACGGGGTGGTGGGAAAGAGGGCAGGATTGCTGGGCGGGGAAGCCAGGAAACCGCCCGCGTATCAAGCAGGCGGCGGGTGCTGGGTCCAGGTCACGCTTTGCCAATCTGTGGATGTTCTCCATTAGTAGGAAGTCAGTGACGTTTGCTAAATGAACTCACACAGGTGTAAAATTCAAGGAGAAGAGTGTCAGGAGTGCTTCGCCACGCAGCACGCAATAAACACTGAATAAGCGCCTGCCCCTGCTGTCACCCTGCCGTTGTCTGTTGGCACCTCTGCTCTGTTATGGGAAGGGAGAACGTCATCGGTTTCGTGTGGTAGCAGAGAGAGGGCACTACCCCGCAGGAGTGCAGATATGCCCAGGCCACTGGAAGTGCGACCTGCTTCCCTACCCTGGGCCCAGGAGCCAGCAGGTTCCCTTGCTGCCTGGCCTTGTTGGAGTGGCTGGGAGATGTGGGTCCCAGTTTTGCCTTGAACCAGTGCCGTAGGTGGCCCCAGAGCCCTGGACTAACCTGCCTTGGGAGCCGCCTGGTCTGTACGTGGGACAGAGACTGCTGGGACTCCCGTGTAAACAGAGGTGTCCCCAGGTGCGGAATGGGAGGCGGCCACTGTAAGAAAGGCACCTCTGTTGCGTGGGGGCCCCAGGGACCCCTGAGGGGTGGCAGAGCTGGCTCAAGGGAGCAGTGGGTGCTGAACTTGGCTTCGAGGGGCAGCAGGCCTCCGGGGCTAGGGGAAAGTGACCAGGTCATCAGTGGGAGTGCCCTGCTGAATCCATGGCAGCAGTCCCTCTGTCACTGCTGTATGAATAATACCACTGTCATTCCTCGGTGGCCCTCCTGGCAGCTGAAGCTCTGCACTTCAGCAACCCATCCCATTAAGAGGACCCCCTCCACCTGATGCCCCAACAAGAGGTGTCCTGCTCCAGTCTGTTTGCACCTTTTTCCAGGGACGTTACCTTTGAGAATTCACAGGGGACCCTGTTTCTGTGAGAATTCACAGAGGACAGAACCGGGCTGCGTTTGTAGACGCATGTATCTAAATCCAAAATTTAAAAAGTGAAGTTGTATCACCCACTCCTCCCTCCCCCCAATCTGATGCAAAATATTTTAGAGGAATATTGGCAATTTCAGAAGCAAATTGGATTAACAAATGTGAAATCCCTCAGTCTGGAACTCTGAGCATGTCAGGGAGGAAGACAGTCTTGCATACAGCCCCTCCACTTTTCCTGCATTTAAAAAGGGTATTAAGAAAAGAAAAGCTTTTCCGGCACTCTCCCTTATTGGTCAGTTGTGCAGGGTTAATGAACTACATTAGTTCATTGAACGGTAACATACTGACTCTCAGAACTTGACACACCAGCACTGGGATGGAGCCTCCGTAGAATATCTTTGTAGGAAATTAGAAGTGACTTTCCTTCCTCTGGAAGGATGAGACTGAAGGCCTGGTGATGAGGCATCTTCCAAAACAAGCTTCTTAGGTGCCCGGGACTCCAGGCAGAAGGGAGACACTCCCGAGGCCGGTGCAGATGCCTGGGAAACGCAGAGGCCCCAGGTTGCGGGGAGGCACTGCAGGGGGCGGCGGCTTGATTACTTTTCCCTAAACTGCTGCTCTCTGGAATTGGTGTCTTGTCCTCCTGTGTCATTTCTGCATTTGTGAGGTTGTTCACTTAACCTGCACGCTGACCTGGAATCGTCCCCGCCGGAGACGCGTGCTGTTTGCAGAGGAATCTGATGGAAGAAGCACAGACTCTTTACACTTGGCTAGCAAGTGATGAGAGAGGGATTATTCAGCACTTTACTGCCCAGGGCGCCGGAAGGCTGTGTGAGCTCCCGGGGCCAAGGAGTCAACGTGAAACCCGGTGGAAAAGTCCATGAAAAATTAAGATGCCATTAAAAATTGAGTTGACAAAAGGATTGCCACTGTTCATACTCCTGGTTCAGGCTCCAAGGTGGCATCCACACACACCTGAAATTATTGTGTGATAGTGAGGCTTTCTGATGAGAAAACTGTCAGGGACTAGGTGTTAGCTGGATTAACGAATAAATCCAAAACTAACCCAGGACTCGAAGTGCTGTAGCTTTGCAAGGCCGGCAGATGAAATGCTCTCCTCCCTCCTTCAGCCTTTCCAAAATCTTGTTACAGATTAGAACTTTGCGTTGAAATTCTGCCTTCATTTCCCCTGAGTCCTTGTGAAGACAGAAACACCCCGAGAACTCAGTAATTCAGACACCGCTCTCTCTCTCTGAATCCTGCAGAGTAACACACAAAGGTCCAGCCCGGTCGCACGTGTGACTGGGGTTCCCTTTGCATCCTCTGTAGGGAAGGATTTGCCTGCAGGGGTGGAGGAGACCGTGTGTGTGCCAACGGTTGGGATTCTGAGAAAAATTTACTCTTACCTGTCTGTTAAATCAGAGGATCCAACAGTCCTGATTCTAAGGGTTCCCTAATCTTTTTCTGCATCTTTGTTCCGAAAGTAATAAAATTACTCGAAGTAAACCATTATATAGATGTCTTGCCGGGTTGTCAAGAAGATCCACATCCGGAGACTCTGCCCCACCTTCTCCCTTCTGAGCCCAAGGCTCTAGGCACCACGCACATTCCTCTCTCCCTTCGTCTGGCGGCACATCTGGGTGCATCATGGGTCCTCCATCTCTCCCTCCCTTATCCCATCGGCCCCCAAGTCCTGCTGACCGTGCTTCCTGAAGTGAGCTCTACACCTGCCAGGACCCGGGCTCCCACTCCATCCTCCATCCTTGCCATTGGGCTGACCTTTCCCAAACGCGGAGTGGAACAGTTCTCTCCTTTGCTGTCATACTGTCCTTGCTCTGGTAAAGCTCCTGATTGTTTTTAGTAAAACCACGCCAAAGAGGAGGGAAGTGGACACAGTTGGCACCCTAGTGATGAAGCAAGAGTCTGTGGGGGAGGCGATCAGAAGAGTGAGGTTTCCCGTGGGGAAGGGAGGCACCAAAGGAACAACGAAGAAAGAAAATCCGAACGAGGCCTGCACAGAAAAAGCACCTGCTAAACACCAGAGAACTGACGTTCAACCCGGTGAGACCTCAGTGAACGTTTCCCATGTTCTGAACCACTGGCTCTTCTCAAACAAAGATGCCCAAACTAACCCAGCCCCAGGACTGTACTCAGAATCGTAAGAATCAAAACTGTCCCAACCGTGTTTCAAGTGGACTGCCGTCCAGGCCACTGAATTAAGAGTCGGACTCACCAGGGCATTCGGATCAGTCAGGAGGGAAGACAGAGGCTTTAGAGATGCTGCCCTGGGGTCCTGGGTGAGAGATCTGAGGGTCCAGTGATGAATCCCATCCTGCCTGAGTCGCGGTGCCAGAACTGCGAGAGAAAAATGGTACCCAGTGACTGAAGCAGGCAAGAGAGACTTTATTCAAGACTCTTGTAACAGAGGAGAGAGATTTGAACTTAACTCTGCTGGAACGTCAGTGGGGGTGGGGGATTTCAGGGCTGAGCCTGCAGGGAGTCCTGGAAAGCACTGGAGGTAGCTGGTCACTGTGAGCAGACCACGTGGGTTTGCTAATTGTCACTTACGGAAGTTAGGCTCCTTCCTCCCACACAGACTGAGCTGGCCAGTCTCCTTCAGGGATTCATTTCATTCAGGTCCTTGATAAAGTCATTCCTGGTCTGCAGAAGATTTACCTCTCAAAGGGGCAGAGGAAGAGTTTACAATAACAAGTTTGCTAAAGTAGATGCTCTAAGAAAAGGAGAGTCAGGGGCCCATAGTCAGGAAGAAACTTGCCTAAAGTTTGGTCCAAGGGTGGAGTCAAGGTGGCGGACTAGGAGGACACGGAACTGTGTCTCCGCACAAGTAGGGCACCTACCAGGTGGGGGACCATAGACACCTAAGGGCACGGGAGGAACCCCAGCCACCAGCTTGCAGGAGCTTGGTTCCGAGGCCGGAGGTCGGGCCTGAGCTCCTGTGGTGGGAGCTCCAAGTCCAAACCGCTGGACTAACAGACAACCTCAGACCCCAGAGAATATCAATTGGAGTGAGGCCTCCCGGAGGTCCTCATCTGAGCACCGAGACCCTGCCCTATCCAACTGCCTGCAAACTCCAGTGCTGGACGCCTCAGGCCAAACAACCAGTAAGACACTTTCTTCTCAAGTGCTCATGGAACATTCTCCAGGATAGATCATATCTAGGGTCACAAATCAAGCCTTGGTAAAGTTAAGAAAATTGAAATTGTATCAAGTATCTTTTCCGACCACAACACTATGAGACTAGAGGTCAATTACAGGAAAAAAAACCTGTAAAAAATAAAAACACATGGAGGCTACACAATATTGCTACTAAATAACCGAGAGATCACTGAAGAAATCAAAGAGGAAATCAAAAAATACCTAGAAACAAATGACAATGAAAACACGATGAGGCAAAACCCCTGGGATGCAGCAAAAGCAGTTCTAAGAGGGAAGTTTATACCAATACAATTCTACTTCAGGAAACAAGAAAAATCTCAAATAAACAACTTAACCTTACACCTAAAGCAATTAGAGAAAGAAGAACAAAACAACCCCAAAGTTAGCAGAAGGAAAGAAAACATAAAGATCAGATCAGAAATAAATAAAAAAGAAATGAAGGTAACAGTAGCAAAGATCAATAAAACTAAAAGCTGGTTCTTTGAGAAGATAAACAAAATTGATAAACCATTAGCCAGACTCATCAAGAAAAAAGGGAGGGCTTCCCTAGTGGCTCAGTGGTTGGGAGTCCGCCTGCCGATGCAGGGGACGCGGGTTCGTGCCTCGGTCCACGAGGATCCTGCATGCCGCGGAGCGGCTGGGCCTGTGAGCCATGGCCGCTGAGCCTGCACGTCCGGAGCCTGTGCTCTGCAACGGGGGAGGCCACGGCAGTGAGAGGCCCACGTACCGCAAAAAAAAAAAAAGAAAAAAGAAAAAAGGGAGAAGACTCAAATCAACAGAATTAGAAATGAAAACGGAGAAGTAACTGACAATGCAGAAATACAAAGGATCATGAGAGATTACTACAAGCAACTATATACCAATAAAATGGACAACCTGGAAGAAATGGGCAAATTCTTAGAAAAGCACAGCTGTTGTAACTGAACCAGGAAGAAATAGAAAACATAAACAGACCAATGACAAGCACTGAAATTGAAACTGTGATTAAAAATCTTCCAAAAGGGGCTTCCCTGGTGGCGCAGTGGTTGAGAATCTGCCTGCCAATGCAGGGGACACGTGTTCAAGCCCTGGTCTGGGAAGATCCCACATGCTGCGGAGCAACGAGGCCCGTGAGCCACAACTACTGAGCCTGTGCGTCTGGAGCTTGTGCTCCGCAACAAGAGAGGCCGCGACAGTGAGAGGCCCGCGCACCGTGATGAAGAGTGGCCCCCGCTCACCACAACTAGAGAAAGCCCACGCACAGAAACGAACAGCCAAAAATAAGTAAATAAATAAATAAAAATTTTTAAAAATAATAATAATCTTCCAACAAACAAAAGCCCAGGACCAGATTGCTTCACAGGTGAATTCTATCAAACAGAGAAGAGCTAACACCTATCCTTCTCTAACTCTTCCAAAATATAGCAGAGGGAGGAACAGTCCCAAACTCATTCTACGAGGCCACCATCACCCTGATACCAAAACCAGACAAATATGTCACAAGCCAATATCACTGATGAACATAGATGAAAAATCGTCAACAAAATATTAGCAAACAGAATCCAACAGCACATTAAAAGGATCACACACCATGATCAACTGAGATTTATCCCAGGAATGCAAGGATTCTTCAATATACGCAAATCAATCACTGTGATACACCATATTAACATATTGGAGGATAAAAACCATATGACCATCTCAATAGATGCAGAAAAAGCTTTCGACAAAATTCAACACCCATTTATGATAAAAACTCTCCAGAAAGGAGGCATAGAGGGAACCTACCTCAACATAATAAAGGCCATATACGACAAACCCACAGCCAACATCATTCTCAATGGTAAAAAACTGAAACCATTTCCTCTAAGATCAGGAGCAAGACAAGGTTGCCCACTCTCACCACTCTTATTCAACATAGTTTTGGAAGTTTTAGCCACAGCACTCAGAGAAGAAAAAAGAAATAAAAGGAATCCAATTAGGAAAAGAAGTAAAACTGTCACTGTTTACAGATGACATGATAGTATACATAGAGAATCCTAAAGGTGCTATCAGAAAACTACTAGAGCTAATCAATGAATTTGGTTAAGTAGCAGGATACAAAATTAACGTACAGAAATCTCTTGCATTCCTATACACTAATGATGAAAAATCTGAAAGAGAAATTAAGGAAACACTCCCATTTACCACTGCAACAAAAAGAATAAAATATCTAGGGATAAACCTACCTAAGGAGACAAAAAACCTGTATGCAGAAAATTATACGGCACTGATGAAAGAAATTAAAGATGATACAGACAGGTGGAGAGATATATCATGTTCTTGGATTGGAAGAATCAACATTGTGAAAATGACTATACTACCCAAAGCAATCTACAGATTCAATGCAATCCCTTCCAACCAACAATGGCATTTTTCACACAACTAGAACAAAAAAATTTCACAGTTTGTGTGCAAACACAAAAGACCCCGAATAGCCATATCAATCTTGAGAAAGAAAAACGGAGCTGGACGAATCAGGCTCCCTGACTTCAGACTATACTACAAAGCTACAGTAATCAAGACAGTATGGTACTGGCACAAACACAGAAATATAGATCAATGGAACAGGATAGAAAGCCCAGAGATAAACCCATGCACATATGGCCACCTTATCTTTGATAAAGGAGGCAAGAGTATACAGTGGAGAAAAGACAGCCTCTTCAGTAAGTGGTGCTGGGAAAACTGGACAGCTACATGTAAAAGAATGAAATTAGAACACTTCCTAACACCATACACAAAAATAAACTCAAAATGGATTAAAGACCTAAATGTAAGGCCAGACACTATAAAGCTCTTAGAGGAAAAGATAGGCAGAACACTCTATGACATAAATCACAGCAAGATCCTTTTTGACCCACCTCCTAGGGAAATGGAAATAAAAGCAAAAATAAACAAATGGGACCTAATGAAACTTAAAAGCATTTGCATAGCAAGGGAAATCATAAATAAGACGAGAAGACAACCCTCATAATGGGAGAAAATATTTGCAAATGAAGGAAAAGACAAAGGATTAATCTCCAAAATATACAAGCAGCTCAATATCAAAGAAACAAGCAACCCAATCCAAAAATGGGCAGAAGACCTAAATAGACATTTCTCCAAAGAAGATACACAGATTGCCAACAAACACATGAAAGAATGCTCAACATCACTAATCATTTGAGAAGTGCAAATCAAAACCACAATGAGGTATCACCTCACACGGGCCAGAATGGCCATCATCAAAAAATCTAGAAACAATAAATGCTGGAGAGGGTGTGGAGAAAAGGGAACCAACCCTCTTGCACTGTTGGTGCGAATGTAAATTGATACAGCCACTATGGAGAACAGTATGGAGGTTCCTTAAAAAACTAAAAATAGAACTACCATATGACCCAGCAATCCCACTACTGGGCATATACCCTGAGAAAACCATAATTCGAAAAGAGTCATGTACCACAATGTTCATTGCAGCTCTATTTACAATAGCCAGGACATGGAAACAACCTAAGCGTCCATCGACAGATGAATGGATAAAGAAGATGTGGCACTTATATACAATGGAATATTACTCAGCCATAAAAAGAAACAAAATTGAGTTATTTGTAGTGAGGTGGATGGACCTAGAGTCTGCCATACAGAGCGAAGTAAGTCAGAAAGAAAATCAAATACCGTATGCTAACACATATATATGGAATCTAAAAAAAAGATGGTTCTGATGAACCTAGGCTCAGGACAGGAAAAAAGACGCAGATGTAGAGAATGGACTTGAGGACACGGGGAGGAGGAAGAGTAAGCCGGGACGAAGTGAGAGAGTAGCATGGACATATATACACTATCAAATGTAAAGTAGATAGCTAGTGGGAAGCAGCTGCATAGCACAGGAGATCAGCTCGGTGCTTTGTAACCACCTAGAGAGGTGGGATAGGGAGGGTGGGAGGGAGAAACAAGAAGGAGGGGAAGTGGGGATATATTGTACACGTATAGCTGATTCACTTTGTTATACAGCAGAAACTAATTCAACATTGTAAAGCAATTATATTCCAATAAAGATGTTTAAAAAAATTTTTTTTGGTCCAGCTGAGGGGAACATTACCGCCATCTTGGTCAACAGGGAAGGGATGAAACAAGGGTTTGAACTTGAGCCTTTCTGACTATAACCCCACAGCAAGTGACCCGCCCCTTAGCAATTAATTTTCCATTCTAACGTCATTATGCCCGTGAGCTTATGGTTAAGGTAACAGAATTAGTGGAAGTATCAGTTTCTGGGAAAGCTGGTATGCTGGGGGCCCTGATTTGTGTTGGGGAGAAAGTGCCAGGAGGACGGGGTAAGCCTTGCTGCAGTCAGATAGCTGAGCAGTATTCAGTGAGCTCCAGAATATTACATTTTTTAAAGTCCCAGTAGGTTAGTTTCCAGGTATAATATGCAGGATGTGCATATATACTAAGCTCCACTTGGAATCCAGATTGAATGTAAAGAGTGAGTGTTTGGAGTATGTTCCTGGCCATTTTCAGCTTGTAGGAAGGTTAATGCCGCCCTATAATTTACTTAAGAAACGACCGTCCATGTTGGGCTGTTGACCAGAATGTGCTGGTTTATTATTACCTTTGAGGACCTGGCCAAGACCTCATTTTGCCTTTGAACACAGCATTTTGTCCCTGAGTAGGGAATAATACTGGAGAAGGTTAATTGATTTGGGCAATTTTGGGCACCAACGGCTTTCCTGGATCTTGGCATTGAGGATAGCGCAGCCAGCTGGACCACAGGGTCTCTGGGATCTGGCTTTATTAACGGTCCAATAACTAACTTGGATGTATCCTCTGTCCCCGGAGGGAGAAGCAATTCATTCTTCCTGCTGCCTGAGCCCAGTGCCCTCCCAAGCAGAGTGGACCCTCTCACCAGTATCTGCCGGTGGTGGAGGGGAGGGGGGGGCGGGCGCTGCTGGCTGTGGACTCGGAGCTGTTACCAAACTAATTTTCACTGAGAACAAAGAAGCCGGCTTCAAATCCAGGAGCCCAGTGAGAAGAATGGCTCCTTTATCCAGGTCATGCATTTTACATTTTTGCTGTTTAATAAGCTAAGAGTCTGAAAACGTCGAATTTGGATCATTTATTAAGCAGCTCCTGAGACCTGAGGTCTTCAAACGTGCGTGCGTGCGAGTGTCATATGCCTACACATTTAAAGGATGTGTTTGAACATCGCAGGTGACCATGAGTAGGGACTTTGATCAGAGGCAGAGAGAAAGGTAGAAGGGGCAGCGCATTGTGTGCTCTCTGTCCCTCCGGGAACGAGGAAGGGGTCTGTCAGAGAATTTGGTGGAGAGTCTGCGTTTTGATTATATGAGAATAGCTAACCTGCAGCTTTCCAGTTTTTATCAGAGCATTCAGGAAGAATGGAATTTCTGTTGGAATTATGCATGAAAACAGAAAACTTTCCAGGGAGATACGATAGTGGGGAGGGGCAAGTGTGTATCAAACCAGGGTGGTTTTTTTTAAACCTCTGCTATATTCCCTCTCTACAAACATGTTCAGTATTTCCTAGCAAAATGTACTTACTCATGATACTGAAGTTATCCTTTTATTGTCTTAAAAATGATTATACTTGGCGCAGGGAGACTCTTCCTGATAGACGACACGTGACACCTCTCTGTAGATCATACGTACGTATTGACTTGACATAGAGCTGGCTAAGTGCGTCTGAAGGAATTGCGTCTCGGTGGACTTTTTTTGAACTGCCGTCGGCGTGACGTTAAATGGCTGTACTTGAATTTTGGATATTTGTCTCCTGGTGTTGGCTTCTGTTAATTTGTGCACATTTTTAACTCGATTTTCATTTGTGAGCAAGTCTTGCGCTTGCAAAGGTTCCTTTCAGTTTTGACCTCAAGGGATTGTTAGAAACTACAAACCAGAATCACACATTCTCAAGTCTGGTGTATTCGTTTATGGGGTATAAAATATGGCCTTTTTGGACAAATGTTGACTTTCCTATGTTCTCTGTAGGCCGGTTTCCAAATGACTTTGCCTGTGTGAGCTCACTGATGGAGGAAGCGTCTTGTCTGGGATGGTGAGGAAATAGGATCAGATCTCCCCTTGGGACAGTCTTTAATTTTGAGAGTGCATCAAATTTAGCGCAGCGTGTGGATGGCATGTAATGTGCTCCTGTCCACCAAAGGAGATGTGAATTTCCATTTATTTCTCTCCGTGGCTACCCCTGTACTACCACAACAGCAGGCTGAAAATGTAAAGATTTAGTCAGAGATTTGCAAAGAGCCAAGCAGCCCAGACGCCAGACGGTTTGATCCGAATGGTTTATTTTAAGCTTCTCTCCAGATGTTTGACAATATGTGAACACAGCTGGATTATCTTGACCAAAATAGGTGATTTTGCTGCAGTCCTATTAGATAACATTTCCTCCCATGCTTTCTTTTTCTTTTAAAATATGGCTAAGAAGGGAAAGGCTACACCACAGTTGTAATAAGAGAGCAAACAAAAAGTGTATCACATAGGCCTTCCCTGGTGGCACAGTGGTTAAGAATCCGTCTGCCAATGCAGGGGACACGGGTTCAGTCCCTGGTCCGGGAAGATCCCACACGCCGTGGAGGAACTAAGCCCATGCGCCACAACTACTGAGCCTGTGTTCTAGAGCCTGCGAGCCACAACTACTGTGCCTGTGTTCTAGAGCCCACGAGCCACAACTACTGAGCCCACATGCCTAGAGCCCGTGCTCCGCAGCAAGAGAAGCCACCGCAATGAGAAGCCCATGCACCGCAACAGAGAGCAGCCCCTGCTCACCGCACCTGAAGTCCACGCCCAGCAACGAAGACCCAACGCAGCCAAAAATAAATAAATAAATTTATTTTTTAAAAAAAAGTGTATCACATAACCGAAAGAAGAAAAGCATAGTGGATGACTCGGCGCCATCCCAGAATCACCATCCAGGACTGACAAACTCATTTCCCAAGTAAAAGATTGCAGCATCCCGATTACAGTGATAAGGAGCTGAGAATGAGTCCTCTCCGAGAGGCAGGGCTCAGACAGCTGACCGGTCAAACTGTTGTTTCTTAACAGTTGCTGAAAACATTTATTCAGGTTTGAAATTCCCATCTCTACCTACTTTTCCACTGAAGCAATGATATTCGCAGTGATTTTCATAGTATATGATGCCGTTCTGTGATTGCTTCCTCCGTGCCGGGTGCTTCATAAACCCTTGCAGCGTTATGTCCGTTCATCCCCGTAGATAACCTTTGGGGAAGTTGGACTCTTCTCTGGTTCTTGGATGAGGAAACTGGCCTGGGGAAGAGTCACAGTGTGTGACCAAGGTCACATTCTCCTTGTTACAGGTTCTCAAAACCACCACCAATTCACCTAAATCAAGCCCACATCAAACCAATAAAGACCTGTAAAGGATGTCTTACACATGTTAACTCACTAACATTTGTTAAACACTGAGTACTGGATTTCCATTTCAATTGGTTCTTTTCAAAAGTTTACATTATGAGGTCTTGATGTCAGTTGTTCTGAGGGGCTCTGTGGCCAGTTCTCTGAAACGTTGTCATCTTGGATAGGGTAAGAATGGGATGAGAAAGGCTGCCAGTGACAACTTCTACCCCTGTCGCCCCCTGAGGGCAGGGTGTGTGGAGTCTGACTCTCCCCCAGCCATGCCTGCCCCCATCAGTCCCATTCGTGGTCTGTGCAGAGGTAGACAGCTAGGAAGTTAGAGGACAGCCCAGGAGACCACCCTCACTTCGAACACCAAGTGCAGAGTTTGGGGGCCCCCGGGACTACCCTCAGT